>NC_045732.1:9347251-9672185 GCF_009834535.1 Camelus ferus
TGCTGTGGGATTGCTGTCTGCAGATGGTGGAGGCAACGCCCTCTGTGTGAGCAGCTCCCGTGTGCGGCAAGGAGACCCTGCTGCAGGGCTGCACAGGCACCATGCACTCACTCCGAACACTTTCCCCAGTCTCAGAACCACTGCATGCCACCCACGGCCACTGCCAACCCTGCATAAGGAAGCAGCCCACGGAGGCAGGACATGGCTTCACGACGGCCTCCTTCCCAGGGAGAAACACAGAAGCCTGGGAACTTGCCCATGGAAAGCAAAGGCCGTGGTGACAAGAAGCCCTGCAGGAAGGAGACAGCCCTGAGGAGCATTCGTTCAGGTACAGGGCAGTGAGTGCTGCTGGCTTAACGTGACCTGGCCGACCGAATCAAATCAAGCCACCATGGGCGCGCGCTTCCAGGTCGGCTGGTCACACAGGAGGCCGCAGCCTGCATGGCGGAAGGCCCCTCCCCTGAACACAGCCGGCCAGCAGTGCTCTCTCAGGCCGAGGCCTCCCCAGATACATTCAGAAATCCGCACGACTCAGGCCGGGTCTCACCAGCCGGGGGGACATGGGGCGGCCGTGGTTCCCACAGGGTGAAGGGGTCTCCCTGTGCACCCCTACCTGGTCAGGCCGAGGCCTCCCCAGATACATTCAGGCATCCGCACGACTCAGGCCGGGTCTCACCAGCCGGGGGGACGTGGGGCGGCCGTGGTTCCCACAGGGTGAAGGGGTCTCCCTGTGCACCCCTACCTGGTGACCCCAGTACCCCCCTCTCTCGAGTTGTACGGACTGCCGGGCAGCAGTGGGCACGGAGTGGAACCACACAGACAGTGTGACCCCCACTCCGCTGCCCCCACCCTTCATCCCTGCCAGGCTTACCTTCTCCATGGGGGGAGTGGGCGAAAACCTCCGGGCACACGCCAGGAATATGTCCGGCTCCGGTTTCCCACTCTTCACTTCGGGGTCATCCCCCAAGACGACGTGGTCGAACAGGCTGAAGAAGTCCTCGTGTCTGTGGGTCTTCATCTGGAAGGACGCGGTCCCCGAGCTGGTGGCCACGGCGCAGGGCACGCCGTGCCTCCGCAGGTGGCGGACCAGCTTCTCCACACCTGGGGAGGAGGAGGGACAGCCTTCAGGGACGGGGACAGGCGCCGGGCGCAGGCCTCCGGGGACGCCCCGACTCGGCCACGTCTTCCCAGGAACGAGAGTGCCCACACGCACTGTCCCCACAGCGGTTATCAGCTGGAACGTCCCCACTGGGCACAAAATCGGAAAGCCATTCAGAGCCTAGTGACAGCTTTTCCCAAAGTAACAGAGGAGATTTTACTGGGAAGATGTGGCCTTGCTTCCCCATCCTCTCAGAGCAAACCCTTTCATTTTGCTCTGTGCAAAGGAAGGCCCTGTGCACTCGGGACACTGTGTTGTGTCTGTTTTGAAGCAGGGACTACACAAGGACTATGCTCTTGGTGTTTTCTGAGAAAACTTTTGTCTTCTACAGAAAGCTATTCAGTCATTCCTCACAGCCCTGGATCCGGACCCAGCCTCCATCCGAGGCTGACGGAAAGGCCCCCCGGCTGAAGGAAAGCTGTCGGACCACCTACTAAGGGGCCAGAGAGAGAAACCACAACAACGCACCACGTGAAAGACACATTCCCCTACTCATTAATGGCAGGGCTTAAGTCCCAGGGACACGCGGGTTAATGCACTTATCCACAGAGCCACTGACGAAAGGGCCAGTCATCAGAAATGTGTCAAAAGTGACAGTTCAGCCCAGGCCGGTTACGACAGTAATGTCTAAATCCACCCAAAGTGCTATGGTTTGTATAAAATAGTATTTTACATTATCACGTCATTGTGACTGTTTTAATACTTTTTCAGTTGCTACAGAAAAGATGGATACGGTAATTTTCCCCCCCTAAACCAGAACCCATTTAGTGAGGAACAGATACTGAGCACCTGATCCTTCAGAGACGCTCAGAGGGAGGCGTGGATCTCAACTCCACGCCAAGACACGTGAAACCCTTTAAAGAATACATTAGAATCTAGCACTCGGATGGATGCCAAATTCTGCATCTGACATCCCATCAAAATTCCCACACTTTCAGAGGAGCAAACAGAACCCACAACCAGGAGGAAAAAAGCAGTCATAGAAATGGACGCAGAAATGGCCGAGACGATGGAATTACATAACCTTGTAGAACAGCTTTATAAATATTATATATACGCCCAAATCAGGGACTGTCAGAATGAAAAAAACTAAAACAAAAACAAAAGTGAGACCCGAATACATGTTGTCTGCAAGAAACTTACTTTCAAGATAAATACTTGGTTAGGTTAAAAATAAAAGGATCGAAAACTATGTATCATATCACTACCAATCAAGAGTCTGGGTAGCTATGTTAATTTAACAACAGGCAACCGGGCTTCAGAACAACGAATGACAATTATCAGGGACAACTTTGGACATTTCACAATGCAAAAATAGTTCAACTCATCAAGAAGATACGGTAATTCTAAATGTGTATGCATCAAATAACAGAGCTTCAAAATACATAAAGCAAAAACTCAAAGAACAGAAAGGAGAAACAGGGACAGAGGTTTCAAACTCCTCTCTCAGTAATGGACAGAACAAGAGAGACAAGATGAACCAGACGTCAAAAACACCATCAGGCAACTAAACCCCAATGACATTTGTATAACACTTTACCCAACAACAGCAGAATACCTATTATTTTCAACTGCATATGAAACACTCAACAAGAAGGAACATACTGTATCGGTCAGACAACAATTCTCAAAACATTTTAAAGAACCGAAATCATAAAAAGTAAGTTCCCTGACCACAGCAGAATTAAAACAGGCATTGACGATTGAATAGTACTTGAAAAATCAAAAATATTTGGACATTAAACAACACACTTCTATGTAAGACGTTGGTCAAATATGAAATCACAAAGGGAAATTAGATGACATTTTGTAGAGAATGAAAATATAACATACCAGATTTGTGGGACATAGCTAAAACATTTTTAGAGGAAAATTTATAGCATTAAATTCTTATATTAGAGAAGAGGGTCTCAGATCAGTGATATAAGTCATCACATTAAAAAACAGCTGTGAGAAAGAAGATCTACAATCTAAGGTTTTATCGTAAGAAGATGAAGGAAAAAGAGAAAATTAAACTCAAAAAAAAAAAAAAAAAGAATGGAAGAATTAAAATAAGAGAGGAAATCAATGAAGTAGAAAACAGAAAAAAGAACACAGGAAACCAATTAAACCAAAACCTAGTTCTTTAAAAAGATCAATTTAATTGGGAGACTGTTACCTAGACAGATCAAGATTAAAAAAGAAAAAATCCAAGATTACCATAATGAAAGAGGGACAGCACTAAAGGCCCTTAACATGATTAAAAGGATACAGAAAAATATTATGACAGTTCATGCCAATAAATCTGACAACGCAGATAAAATGGACAAGTTCTCTGAAAGATACAAAGCTCCCTCAAGAAGACACTAATGACCTAACTAGCCCTATATCCACTAAAGGAACTGAATCTGTAGTTAAAACACGTCCCCAGCCGAGGGTTGGGTGGCGTCTTCGGTGGGTTTACCAAGGGTCTCAGAAAGAAAGCACGCCGACACTAAAGAAGCCTCGGAAAACCAAAGGGAACGCTCACTTCCCAACTCATTTTGTGAGACCAGACACAGGTCATACAACAGAACTACAGAGGCATGCGTCTCATGAACACACACACTTAGCCTCACCCTGAGAGCAAATTCCAACCAGTGGGAAAGTATTCCACCTGAAGACTTTCTATGGCGTTTGAATCTTCTATTTTAAAATATTAAAAAAAAAAAAAAGCCACACCATTCAATTCGTTTGCAACAACCACTGATGAATATCATGGAGAAATATGTATTATTTATTAGCTAAATTTCAATAAAAACCTTTACTGATCTGGTAAGTGGGATGAAACAATCATCATAACAAATATACATCCAATCACCACCTCGCTCAGGATACAGAGATTAGAGCTGAGTGACAAGCTGACCTGAATTTAAAACAGAATATTCAGATTTCTGTTATCACACAATAGCAAACCAACACATTCAAAAAATAATATAGCATATTTAACTACATGTTTTCTCTAAAACCTACTGGAAAAAGAAAATTGTGCAGGAAAAGTTCTTTGGTGCTATTCATTAAAAAAAATTTATATATGGTTTTATTTCATTAATCCTTCTAACATTTCTAGTTCTGTGGATACTTTGTAACGTGCCTAATGTTAACAGAGCAGTGCTATACACAGACACACACACACCACCAAGACTATACTGGTGTGCGTACTCGACATTGTTATCCATGGTGGAATGAATCAAAAATGTTTTGGGATGACTGTTTTTTAAATCAGACAAAACATACTCAGCTCCTTTAAAATGTCTGCACCAAAACAGACATGAAACTCAAGAGAGGGACCTGGCCATAGCCCCCGGCAATGATGTCCCCTCCTGGACCTCCATTCTGTCACCTGTCACACAGCCACGATGAACTCTGCTGGCGGCGGGGCAGGGCCCTGCACGTCAAGCACACACAGGAAGGTAAAGGGCAGGTGTTTGCCACGGGCACCCCCATCACATCGGACTCCAGGTCAGAGTCAGCGATGGGTCATTCGAATCTCCTGGCACAGGCCTGCCGCAGTCCTTCAAAAAGTTCTGTATCCTTTGCATAACGCACAACTGTTCCTTATTCGCTCTGAGAAGTAAAAGACTAAAAATGCGAACGCAGTTCTGTCCTGCGGAGAAGCTGGTTAATTAAGTATATAAATGAAACCCAGCCAACGGCTCGTAGGCCCTGGTGTGCTTAATTCGGTTTAAGGGAAGGGCAGACAGACAGCTGTTGCTATAAAGAATCAGCACTCAGAGGATTAATCCACAGGGAGAGATGAGAGACGTGGGGAATCAGTGACCCTATGGAAGACGGATCCCGTCTGACTTCCCCCTGGAGACCTACGCTTGGTGACAAAGAACATGGAGGCTGTCCCTGGAGCGGATAGGAAAGGGGAACGTGCAGGAAAGACTGATGGCGGACATGCGTTCTTGCAGGTGTCTCCTTGGGACTCACCTGCCGAGAGGACATATCTATCAAGGCCCTACTGGATCAGGCGGCATCGGTTAACTCCTCACCCTAAACCCAGAGACCCGCAGTGAGGAGTGAGCGGGAAGGACCGGAGGAGATGACAGCACTGCAGACGGGCGCACGCCACGTGTTCCGGGAACCGTGGGGTGGGCGTCAAGTCTGGATCTCTGCAGTGAGGCATGGGAAGATGGTGGCACGTGTCCCGGGAGCCCGCTGACCAATGCCACCCTGTCACCCATGAGTAGAACTGACACCCACACTGCCCTGGGACGGGATATGCTGTGTGGGGCCCTGCCCAGCCTAGACCTCCTACACGTGCATTCTGCAGACGGCACGCAGCGCCTCCTCAGCGTGACCGGCCTGGGTAAGGGGCGTGGGCAGACCACCTCCCTCTGAAGAGCCTTGGCAACTGCCTGAAAGGTGAGGCGGCCAACACCATGGTGTTGCAGGTCAAAGGTGCGGACCAAGGGTAGTGGCTGAACGGTGGCACCCCAGGAGCTATGTCCGAGTCCTAACCCCTGGTACTTCTTGGGGGAAAAGGGGGCCATGCAGAGGTGAAGATGGACCTTGGAATGAGACATCCAGGGTTTAGGGGGCGCTCTAAACCCAATGACTGGTGTCTTAGTCTGTTCCAGCCATTGTAGTAAAACACAGTGGGCTGAAAGCTTCAAACAAATGTACTTCTCACGGTTGTGCAGGCTGGAATTTAAGATCAAATTGCTGGGAGACTCAGGGTCTGGTGAGGGAGCTCTCTCCCTGGTTCACAAGATGACCATCTACCTCCTTCGTCCTCACGTGGAGGCAGGGGTGAGGGAGCTCCCTGGGGCCTCCCTTGTGAGGACCCTAATCCCATTCGTAGGGCTCCACCCTCGTGACCTAATTCCCTCTCAAAGGCCCCACCTTCTAACACCATCACACATGAATTTGGAGTGGAGGGGGACAAACATTCTGACCACAGCAACAGGTGTCCTCACACGAGAAGAAAGAAACAGAGGAGACGCCACGTAGGGAAATAGGCGGCCGCCAGCCCAGGGACGCCTGGAGCCCCCAGAAGCTGGAAGAGGCAGGAGGGACCCTCCCCCTGGAGCCTCCGGAGGGAGCGTGGCCCTGCGACACCTTGATCTAAGATTTCTGTCCTCTAGAACCACGAGAGCATACATTCCTGTTGTTCAAGGCAACCAAGTCTGTGGTCATTTGTTACCGCTGCCCCAGGAAGCGAGTACACACTGAGCCACAGTGGCATAGCTAGTGGTGGAGAAGCAACTGGAGCCTGGATTCTGAGAGGACAAAATTCACCACTGTAAACACGAAAATGCGGTGACAACATTTCAGAGATTGTTAGCAATCAAGGACAGACCTCAGGAAGAGAAAAACGAGACACACACACACACACAAGCACAAAGCACAGCAGGTGCTCTCTGCACTGGCAGGAAAAGGCGCGCCAGGAACACCCAGCCCCAAAGACCTGGTCCCTCCCGCTGGGGTCAACAGCCAGGGGGCGTGGTGTTGGGAGCGACCGGTTCTCACAGGGGGAATTTTGACACCTCTCCCCCCTCAAAGGGGACACTCTGCAACGCCTGCATTCTAATGTCACTGGAGATTCCTAACCAGCACTTCGGAAGGGCCACGAATGGTGAGTTCATATCCCCCAGGAGGTAAGTTCCTGCTGAATCACAGGACGGCCCCGCCCTTTTCAAGGGAGCATGCTAATTAGTTCTGACCTACGTGTGCGGTGACCAGATGTTATACCCTCGTTTCTGGAGCAGGCTTTGGAGAACAGGCTTATGCAAGGCAATGACAGCTCACTGAAGGGTCCCCTTCCAAGATGAGCATGACTCAGGAGCCCAGAATTTCCAGCCGCCACATAACACACCTGGACAGGCCCGTCACAGTGCCTCCCCGGTCCACCGCGGGGCGCAGGTGCTGAAGGGGGTGGTTCTTCAGCAGGGACATTGTGGACCCCGTCCCCCAGGGCATTTGGCCCTGTCCAGAGATACTTTTGGGGTGTCACAACTGGGGGAGGGGGCGCTGCTGCCACCCGGTGGGTGCAGACCTGGGCCATACACGATGTTCTCAGTCAGGGCAGAGCGGTAACGGCCTCCAAGTCCAGAGGTCCAATTCCTTCTTCTTCACTTGACTCCTCTAAACCTGTATCCTTACTAAAAGCTGAAGGAGACTGACCCTGCATACTGCATGGAACAGCTGTAAAACGGAACATGATATAAAGACACTGGACAGGTGGTCAGTTTTCAGTTCTACACCAATAGGCGTGATGGAGAGAAACCTACGCTCCTTCTAACTCACTCACACCCAGGGGTTCCCTTCACCTGACGCACCCGACAGACAACAGCAGAGCGTGTGCTACGGCAGCCATGCCTCACTGAGCCGAGACCCATCCGCCCAACGCCTGGGGACCACAGCAGTCAGGCGGGATAGTTTCCCAGCTCTTTTTTCCAAGCTGCCACTCTGCAGAAGTTACAACAACTGTGAGGCCAGCGTTTTTGTGCATGCAGGTTTCTGAGAATTACCTCAAATACAAAATGCTTGCTGTTACGGTCTATGCTCTGAGGGACCTTCTAGAAAGGAGACAGGCTTTCCCAGGCTCCTGTGTCTTGCCTGCTACACAGATGCCAAGGGCAGCAGCACACGGAGGTGATCCAGAAAGCACCCACTGAGGGGCCCTCGTCTGGACGGCCGACTCACAGAGCAGCGCTCGGCGGTGACGTGCTTGAGACCCGTTCCATATGCCCACGACACTGGGACTGCGTCTTCACTGTGTGTGCGCTCAGGGGACACGAAAGCCAGGTCTCTTCCCCGGTGCAGGGTGCGAATCATCCAGGGGACAGGAGACACACGCATCTGCGATATTTATGTGACAATGTCCTGGAGGATGTAGTCACCACTGTCTGCCTCTCCTGCCCAGGAACTTTCACAATATACAACATCATAATCCTTGAATGGCTTCTAGCACTTAAAACAGAAATGTAGGGGGAGGGTATAGCTCAGCGGTAGACCACATGCTTAGCATGCATGAGGTCATGGGTTCGATCCCCAGTACCTCTGTTAAATAAAAAGAAAATAATAAATAAGCAAACCTAGTTATCTCTCCACCCCCAAAAATAGAATTAAAAAATGATAATAATAAATAAAAACAGAAATGTAATTGTTTTTATTGTGGTAAAATAGACATAAAATGAGCAATCGTCTCCATTTTTAAGTGCACAGTTCAGTGGCATTACGGATACGCACCTTGTGCAACCATGCCCACCAGCCACCTGCGGGACTCGCCACCTGCAGAACCCTTTCATCTTCCCAGACAGACACTCTGTCCCCACTGAGCACCAAGCCCAGCCCCCTCCCCAGCCCCTGGCAAGCTCCGCACCACTTTCTGTCTCTGTGAACCTGACTCTTCTAGGGGATTCCTTTCAGTGGGACCACACAGTCTTTCTGTGTCTGCTTCTCTCACTGAGCACAGTGCCCTCGAGGTTCATCCATGCTGTAGCCTGTGTCAGCATTTCCTTCCTTTTTAAAGCAGAATAATATCCCATTGCATCAATGTAAGACATATTATTTATCCATTCATCCATTGGTGGACATTTGGGCTGCTTCCACCCTTTGGCTACTAAGAATAGTTGCAGCCGCCTGCCCAGAGGAGGGGCCCCGGGCACCACAGGGTCAGGTACCCAGGGGACCAGGGTTCTAGTCTGTCATTTCTCTCCCCGCGCTGGGTGATTTCACAAGGAGGAGGGGAGAGAGCTAACACTAGGGACCCTGGTGCGGTGGGGACAGGGGCCCAGAGGTTCAGGGGAACCGGGTGCCTTTGTGATCGAGCAGTGCAGGGGCCACCCCTCCTGGGCACAGCCTTGTCCCACACTCCTCTCCACTGGCCCAGATGCCCCGCCCTGAGCTTTTCCCTGGGAAATCCCACTCCCAATGAACAATGGAGAAAAAGCGTGGGCCCAGGACAACAGGAGAACCTTCCGGGGACTGTAGCTCATAAGAGATGCTGACTTTCTCATTATTGGCCTTCAAACCAAATTCCTCTCACTAAATTGTACCAAAACACATTATTTCATCCATCTCAAAGAATATGTGACTGAAGGATCTGCTTCCAAATACGATGGAGGTAACCAACATCCTTCATGGGGAACCCTGTTAAAAAGGTTTCCTTACATCCCACATTAAAAATTTTTCTTAGGTAAGTCCACATTCATTTCAGTAATTTTTTTGTTTAAAATTTTTGCCACAATTTAGAAGATGTCTATTTCCAGAAAATGGTTAAACCCTTGGCCGATTGACAGTTCACATTTCACCATTAAGTCAAGTACTAAATGCCTACAGAAGGTACTGGTCAGAAGTATTTCCTGCAAAGAACATTCACGGCCCACCTCTTCACAGAGAGGCTTCCAGAGCACTCAGCAATAAGGCTTCTGTTAGAGGGTGATTCCGATCACTTGTGCTGCAGCTTCAAGCTCCATGGTCAACTCTATCCTCTCAGTGGCTGGACCAACCCAGCAGACACCAGCCTCATAAGCAGGGGCTGCCTCCCTGCTGATTGGCCCAGGCAGACACATCCACCTCATAATCCGGGGCTGCCTCCCTGCTGATTGGCCCAGGCAGACACATCCACCTCATAATCCGGGGCTGCCTCCCTGCTGATTGGCCCAGGCAGACACACCCACCTCATAATCAGGGGCTGCCTCCCCTGGCAAACTGTCATCCCTTCCTTGCTAAGTACCTGCTTGGGCTGTAGCTCTCACCATAAAGCGAGAGCTTCGTTCTCAAAGTGAAGGATGTTGAAATGATAATACACTGTCTCTACAGACAGCCGCCTTTTCTAATGAGCTCAAGGTGCCTCCCACAACCTAAAATGTCCCACCAGAAAACACCTTCAGAAAGAGAAGAAACGCAAGTCAGGGGTTATGCTATCATCCACAGTTTCGTCACCATAACAAAGCAGTAAGTGAACAAAATGAACACGTAGGTCTGGAAACGGGGCGGTGGTGACTTTCCCAGACACAGTCACTGCACCCAGGACTCCAGCAGGTCACCCTTCCAGTGGAATTCAGGTTTGGCTCCGATAAAAGAGGTGGTGGGAGGAATGCAGCAGGGATGGAAACAAGGGGCAAAGCATGCCTTTTTAGGGAAGAAAACTCGACCTATGTTACTACCATCTCTGTGACTGGCATGTTGTAGAACAGAAACCCTAAGGAGATACGCTTCTGAGTCTGCAGGTTTACACACAGCCTTTCCTTTTGCTCCACAGTCGGTCCCACATTCTCCTCCTGTTCTCCTTCCCCTTTGGGATATGCGTATTCCCAATCCTTGTTTGTCACCCTAACCCTCTCAGAATGTCCAAGTGGCATCTCCTGACCTCAGTCCCTAGTCTGACCCAGCTTCCCAGCAGGACCTGCAGTGTCCCCTGTCCAGTGCTACCCTGGGCTTTCCTTTCTGCTCTGGGAAATGCTCTTATGCTCAGCCCACCTGCCACCTGTGCGTGTGGAGACGACCTCATGTTTCCAAGGGAAGACTTTACCATCGCTGATAAGTACTCACTCTCATCTGGGGCTAGTCAAAGGTACAGTAAGTGTACACAAACGTTCTTAGGCTAAACAGCCAGATTCTTAGGCTGTTCAATCAGTAATTAGAGCGGTCCTCTACCCGCCCCCGTCTGGAAGAGGTGACGAACTGGCAGAGAATGAAGAGTCACCTAGGTGACTTCTGTAGGACGACAGTCTCTTTGAAGAACTAGCTCCTGCCTCACTTGGATGGTAGAGGTTTCGGGACTCAGTTATCTTCCACGATTACCTGTGATTAGCACCTTACCTAACTCATACCAGGTCACTGGGAGAGACAACGGAGGCTACTACATTGATCGGATCACCAAGCAGACTTCATCATATAGACTTGTTAGCACTGCAGTGAAACTATCAAACTAGCTAGATGAGACATCCTATGTTCTTGGAATTATAGAACATATCTCAAGCATATGTTAGAATATAGGACACAAATGCCAAAAGGAAAACCACTTAAGAGGCTTTGGTGGATAACGAAGAAAAAGTGGCTGCTTTGTATATTAAACTATGAAAGAGATATGATTCAGGTCAGATATGAACTGTATAGACAAATTCTTAGCTGGATTAACTAAGAAAAAAAAAAAGACTCATAACTGCAATCAGAAACGAAAGAGGAAAGAGGAGATGGTAAAACTAATGCCAAAAAAATTAAAAGGATTAAAGGAGAAACACATGAAAGGCTGTATGGAAGCAAACTGGATAACCAGGAAGAAATGTACAAATTGCTAGAAACATACAACCTATGAAGATCGAAGCAAAAATAGGTAGAAAGCTTGTTCTGAGCTTTAACTATTAAGGAGATTGATTCAGTAATTAGAAACCTCCTAACAAAGAAAACTGGACCAGATGGATTCACTGAAGAATTCTACCAAACATTTAAAGCATTATCACCAACATTCCTTAAACTCTTTCCCAAAATTGAAGAGGACAACACATCCCCAAACTCATTCTATGAGGCCAGCATTACTATGGTACCAAAGCCAGACAGAGACTGCAAGAAACTGATGCAAATTACTCAACGAAGTACTAGCAAACTGATTTCGACAGCACATCAAATGGACTATACACCATAAATAAGAGGGATGTACTACTGGAATGCAAAGATAATTCAACATACAAAGATCAAGGTGACACACCACATTAACAAAATGAAAGACAAAAACCACATGATCGTCTCCACTGATGCAGAAAAAGCACTTGACAAAACTCAACACCCTTTCACTGTACAAACATTCGAACTAGGAATAAAAGAAAACTCCCTCAATGTAATAAAGGCCATACATGAAAAGCCGACAACTAACATCATACCCAGTGAGGAAAAGGTTGATAGCTTTTCCTGAGATCAGGAACGTGAGGAAAAGGCTTTCTCTTGTCACTTTTATTCAGCACAGCCCTGGAAGTCCTAGCCAGAGCAATGAGGCAAGAAAAAGAAATAAAAAGCATCCACATTGGACGGGAATAAGTGAAATTATCTGTTTGCAGGTGACATGATCTTCTGTGTAGAAAATTCTAAAGATTCCACACACATACACAAAACTGTCAGAACTCATAAACAAATTCAGCAACGCTGCAGGATACAAAAATCAACATGCAAAAATCAGTTGCATTTCTGTATACTAACAATGAACAATCTGAAAAGAAAATTTAAACAATTCCATTTACAATGGCACCAGAAAAAATAAACTTAACCAACAGGTGAAAGATTTGTACGCTGAAACTACAAAACATTGCTGGAAGAAATTAAAGAAGAAGACACAAGTAAATGGAAAGACATCCCATGTTCATGGAGTGGAAGATTTGATATTGTTAAAATGTCCACACTACCCAAAGCAATCTACAGATTCAGAGCCATCCCTGTCAAATATCAATGATACATTTTGCAGAAACACAGAAGTCCATCCTAACATTTATATGGACTCTCAATGGAGCCTAAATAGTCCTAACAATCTTGGAAAAGAAGAACAAAGTTGGAGAACCTCACATTTCCTGATTTCAAAACATATTAGAAGAGGTACAGTAATCAAAACAATATGGTATTGCCATAAGGACAGGCCTATAGACCTACAGAACAGACCAGAAATAACTCCTCACACATACGCCCAAATGCTCTTCAACAAGGCTGACAAGACCACTCAATGGGGAAAGGATAGTCTCTTCAACAAACTGCATAGGGGAAAACTGGATATCCATATGCAAAAAAAATGAAGTTGGACACTTACCTTAGACCATATACAAAAATTAACTTAAAATGGACTAAAGACCTAAAGGTAAGAGCTAAAACTAAAGAATTCCTAAAAGAAAACATAGAATCCTTTATGACACTGGATTTGTTAAAGATGTCATGGACATGACACAAAAAAGCACAGGCAAGAGCAAAACCAGCCAAACGGGCGTACAAAAAACTTTAAACGTCCTGTGCATCAAAGGACACATTCAACAGAGTAAAAAGGCGGCCTATGAAGTGGGAGAAAATACTTGTAAATCATATCTGATAAAGGATTCACAGCCAGAATATATAAAGAGTTCCTAGACTATAACAAGAAAAAATCAAATAACACTACTGAAAAATGGGAGAGGATTTCAATATTTCTCCAAAGAAGACACACAAATGGCCAAAAGTGTAATAAAACAATACTTTCTATCATCAATCACTGGAAAACTACAAATCAACTTCATGCACATCAGGATGGTTACTATCAAAAAGACAGACTGTAACAAGTGTTGGTGAAGATGTGGAGAAACTGGAACCCTGTTGACTGTTGGAAGGAAAATAAAATGGTGCAGCCATTATAGAAGACAGTATGGTGGACTGTCAAAAGATTAAATATAGAATTACCATATAACCCAACAGTCAGACTTTTGGGAATATATCCAAGAGAACTGAAAGCATGAGCTCCAAGAGATATGTGCACTCCAATGTTCACAGCAGCATTCTTAACGAGAGCCAACAAGAGGAAACAGCTCACTTGTCTACTGACAGATGAAGATGTGGTCCAACCATACAGTGGAATATGATTCAGTCTTAAAAAGGAGAAAATCCTGTCACACGCTACAATATGGACAAGCCCTGAGGGCACGATGTTAAATTCATGCTAAAAAAAACTAATCATAAAAGGAGGAATACTGCATGAGGCACGGAGCATAGTCAAATTCACAGTAAAAAAGTAGAAGGATGGGTGCCGGAGAACTCAGTGTTTAACAGGTGCAGACAGTGACTCACACGTTACAGAACAGAAACTCTGTGGATAAACGCTTCTGGGTCAGTAGGTTCCCACACAGGAAGCCAGTGTTTTAACAGGTACAGAGGACTGGATGTCAGTGTTGAACAGGGAAAGAGTTTCAGTCTGACAAGATTAAAAAGTGTGAGAGATGGATGGTGGTGATGGTCACACAGCGATCTGATCATATTTAACACGACTCGGCTGGACACTTGAGAACAGAAAAGACGGTCAATTTTAAGCTGTGTGTTTCTTCCCACACATGGATGTGTTTCCATCATTAAGGTCTGTCAAGATTACTGTGTGAGCAGACGGCCCAGAAAAGCCACAGATGCAGACAACACCCATGGCTTCACAGCACTTGTACCCACGTCTAAGGGGTGTGTGTGTGTGTGTGTGTGTGTGTGTAATCTAAGAACAGACACGTGGTTCCTGTGTGACACGGCCACCGCTATCAGCAGGGCCCTTTACAGGAAATTCTACAGCTTCCGGGAATATTCAGTCTGCACCACTGGGTGTATTTATAAATACACACAGCAACACGTGTTTCAAAAATGACTGTGATTCATATCATTACAATTTTGAATCCAAAATGAGTGCTGTAACGTAAACGTTTTCTCCATTAGCACCTGGAATCCTGAGGTCTGAGTGCGCACCTTTCTTTCCCAGAAGAATCTTAAAATGATACCTCATTTCGAAGCAATTTTTGGCCCTGTCATCTAGGACATTCTCGACCTTCTCACTTTTACTGAGAAACAGCAGGCAAGTCAGTGCTGATCAATGTTCAGCTAACAAGTCCCAGAGGAGAAGAGCCATCTTTCCTTTAAAAGGAGAACAAGTAAAGAAAGCAGTAAAGGCCATACAAACAGACATGTGAGAAAGGAATCAGTCCTCTCACTTAAAAAAAAAAATTAAACTTCTCTGGGGAGATTTAGCTGCTTGTCTATCATCAACATGTTAAAAGTTTGCATAGTTGCTGAAACATTAACCCTGTATCTGATTTTTGAGAAGAAAATGATACCTATTTTAAACTTTGAAGCAATTCTGCCATCTTTATATAGTACTGATAGAAAGTGCAAGTGATTTGAGGCCTCAGGAATCGGTGAAAGCAAAGGATATTATTTTAGGAATCCTTTAGATCCAGCAATCCCACTCCTGGGCATATATCCAGAGGGACTCAATTCAAAAACACACCTGCACCCCAATGTTCACAGCAGCACTACACACAATAGCCAAGACACATAAGCAACCTAAATGTCCATCGACAGAGGACTGGATAAAGAAGATGTGATATATTTAAACAATGGAATACTACTCAGCCTTAAAAAAGAATAAAACAATGCCATTTGCAGCAACGGATGGACCTGGAGATCCTCATTCTACATGAAGTAAGGCAGAAGGAAAGGAAAAATACCGTACTGATGTCACTTATATGTGGAATCTAAAAAAAAGACAAATGAACTTATTTACAAAACAGAAGCAGAATCACAGACATAGAAAACAAACTTATGGTTACCACGGGGGGAAGGGGGTGGGAAGGGATAATTTGGGAGCCTGAGGTTTGCAGATACTAACTAACATATATAAAATGGATAAACAACAAGTTTATACTGTAGAGCACAGAGAACTATTTACAGTACCTTGTAGTAACGTATGGTGAAAAAGAATATGAAAATGAGTATATGTATGTTCATGTATGACTGAAGCATTTATACTGTACACCAGAAATTGACACAGCATTGTAAACTGACTACCCTTCATTAAAAAAAAAAAAACATATACATATATATATATATACAAAAAAAAAGAATAAGAGACAGAAAGAAGCCTTACGAAGACAAGACTGAATCACAGCATACATCAGCGTCCAGCAAGCTGTCTCACGTGTACCTCTGAGCCTTAAAAGGAAGAAATTTTCCGAGAAGTTGTCTAGACAAAAGAAGGAAGCTGGAATGCCGGCATTAGGCTGTGAGATGATTGCCCACATCACTAACACCCGCGAACACAGCCATGAGGGTCCGCACCTGGCAAGAGCGCGGCCGTGGGGAACACCTCCTTCAGCCTCGCCTGGCTCTCATCCACCAGCTCTTCTTTGGACATCGGGAGCTGCAGGACATCTATTATGATCTGGGCCGCCTCCAGTGCCTTCTTGCCCATAACGAGGGACTTCACATCCCAGCTGTATTTCTTCCCATAGCGACCACAGATTTCCTCGAACACCACTGAATAGAGCCGTTCGGTGTCTGCGGGAACAGTGAGACAAAGACAGAGAGGCTTTTAGGGTGGGCGCTGCGCCAGCACTGCGCCTGCATCAGTGGGAGCGGACGTGTACGCAGCGTGGGTCCCACTCAGAGAAGAAAGCTCTCACGGAGACCTGTGGACGCGAAGACCCACGGACACAGGGGGATTGTTCGCGGGTCATTTTGCCTCGATGATGCCCTGGGCGGCCTGGCCTCTCCTGCTCTGGAAGGCTGCAGATTGGAAGGGAAATGAAGTCTATATGACGGTCAAATTACCTGACGCTGACAGGTACGTAAGTGTTCAACGATGCACTTGGGATGCTGAACTCCATCCGAAGCGAGATGACGTCCTTACCTGGCATTCCCAGGTGTGCTTACAGACAGCAGCACGCAAGGGTCTGCGTGTGTGGCCATCGGCTGTTAGGGACGCTTCCAGAGCCCCGTGGGATTCCTCCCCACAGGAGCGCCTGGCCCCGGCTGCAGCTGTGGCAAGACCCTCCCGTTCAGTTCTGAGTGGGAAAAGCACACTGTCTTGTTGCTCCTTTACTCTCCCACGTTCCCCACACTCAGCACCTCTGTCACTAGATATGGGGTTCTTCCCACAGCAAGCAATTCTGCAATGGAAGCGGGGGTCCTGCAACTTAACTCACTTTGGAGGCTACAGTGGTGAAGGCTTCAGTCCCACAAGGTGGCCACGGCAGCCCCAGGCCTGCTTCTCCGGGCAGGCAGGGAACTGCCCTTCCTCCGCTCACCGTCCCCTCTCCTCCTACTGCCACCACCCCCCGGATGTGTTGTGCGAGGACTCCTCGTGGCCCGCCTACCAGCCCTGGACTCTGAGCCCCACACTGCAACGGTTTGGCCTTGACAACATCCAGCAACAGAAAGAACTTTTCTTTCCTTCTTTTCAAGGTACAAATTTGTCTTTAGTGCTTTAACTATTTGGATCCTTGCTTTTGTATTAGGGCTGGATTGTTGGGGGGGGGGTAGGGATGCTATAAGACACACAAACAAGTAAATCTCAGATCTCCACCCTTGCAGGCACCTGACATTGCTCAGCCATCACCACTGCGTGGGTAATGAATTCTCAATTTTGTTTTGTGTTTTGGTACAAAAGAAGGTGGCACTTAAGTCTTCCTGGGCTCCTTTGTGGAAGCAGCCAGTGTGTGGATAATAACCTGGGTCTGGTTTTTCCAGGAGCCACCCTGCACTTTCGCTCCTTAAAGGAGCGGCAGGAGAGAGAGGAGGGCTGGTCCTGTCTTCTCCAGGTGATGAGGGGGCTGGCCCGTCACCACAGCTCTTCTCCGTCCTTCCCCGGGAGGGCAGCAGACTGGGGGCTCTGGGGGCCAGGAGACGGAGGGACTGGTGGGGAGGCTGTACACTTCACCATCTTTACATGGACAGTCTTCTTCTAGTAGCTGAGACAGAAAGACTGATGAAAAGACATCGTGGCTACCAACTGACTGAGGGACTTCCAATGGGCTGAAAAGCGTAGAGACGGGGCCAGGGAGGCAAGCCGAGGCCGGGCGGAAAGAGGAAGCACCGTGCCTCATGCTAAAGCAAGTGGACCCGGAAGAAAGGAACGCACATGAAAAAAACCCTCACTCTGAAGACAGAAAACAGCTACGCTTTTAAAGTTCTTTAAGCAGTGTTTACCTAAAGCTTCAGCTTGTAACTGAAAAGGCACAGCACTGTGGGGTTATACAGCAAAAGGAGAGCATGCAGACAGCCACTCTTCCTCACAATTGAGATAAAATCCCCGTGCACTCTCGGTGGACTAATGAGGCCCTGAACGCCACTGAAGTCCTCAGATCCCTCAAGGACACAGCCAGCTGACGGTGGTGCCCAGAAAGGAGAAAGTTCTCCAGAAGCCAAAATAATGAAGCAGTGTAAAACAGCTGTGCCCCACAAGCTTGGAGCTTTGCAACCTGCGTCCCTGTTAGGTTTCACGGGAAGCTCCACGAGGCCGTCAACCCGCCACAGCCCCACGAGCGGCTCCCCTCCTCGGGTGCCTGCGAAAACCACGTCTACGCGGCACCCAGGCACCCAGGGAGCAGTCCCGGCTGCTGGTCAGGAAGCGGAGACAGGAGGGCCCCAGCTCAGGGGAGGGAACGCAGCCTGGAGGCTGGTTTCTCCCTGGTGTGCTGCACGCCGGCCCCAGCTGAGGAATGGAAGGCATGCACGCTGACAGTCACTGAACTGCCGTTACAGGTGTCACCGCACCTGGAACCTCTCTGTTCATCTGAGCCTGAGGTTCTGTCACTGTCCCATGTTTAGTAACACCTTTTGTCACGGACGACGCATTTAAATGTTGGCTGAGTTCATCCCCGGATCTGAGCACAGATTCAGTTTGCATTTTCCTCTGTGAACGTGGAAGGGGTGAGGGTACGTCCCCACTTCTCTCCTGCAGGAAGCTGCACCCCCGACCAGGCAAACAGGCACCTAATTCCAACTGTAAAACCGTGAGTTGCTATTTAATAGCGAAACATCTCCATCAACCCATCAGTGACAAGCACCTCTGGTAAGCCCCGATTCCTCTGCCCACCCCCATTTGTTTCCATAGCAGACCTAGAATGCGGTATCCGGAGAAAGCGAGGGCGTCCGGGATCTGAGAGATGAGTGGCAAATTCCTAGCCCACCTCCTTCTAGCTGGATGCCCTCGGACGAGTTGCTTACCCTCTCTGATCTGTAGTTTCCGCCGGGAGCACCGGGCTGAGTCCCGCCGGCCTGCAGACGCAGGTGCGCGAGAGGGCTCTGGGTGTGGGAGGCGGCTCATGCTCTGATGTCAGGTGGCCTGGGCTCTGCAGCCACCAGCTGCTGAGAACTGGGGACAGGTGCTCAGTGCTTCCCCCACCACCGCTGGGCCTCGTTTACCCATCGGGACAGTGTGGACACTAACACGACCACACACCTGCCAGGCGCTTGGGACACCTGGGTGGGATGACCTGTGCGGAGCTCTGAGCACAGCCCCGCCCCAGTTCATGACTCCAGCCTCCCCGCCTGGCGTCGTGGGGTGAACATCTGCCTTGCAGCTGCTCTGCAGTTAGAAGTAATCTGTGAGTTAGAAGGACATTACAAGCCCCACTGTCTCTCTGTAGACCACAGCTCCAACAACGGCAGAGAGCTGTTGAATCTGAGAGGCTGGGGGGCCTCGTTCCAAGTGTTTTACTTAAAAAAAAAAAAAAAAAAAAAAAAAGTGGTAACTCTTTGGAATTTGTTCACAAAAGTATCGCACGTTCCCAGCACACGGGACTGGCTTCATAAATGTTTGTTAACTGATGGCCCCGCCTGGTACAGGCACATAATCCCGTGTCTCCAATCCCATAATCTGTAACTCTCTGGAAACTGAGAAGTTTTCATTTAGCAGCAAAGATGGAAGGACTTTCCATGTCTTAATATTTACAATCCTTGGCATGAATCTTCACATGCTTCCCTGTAAGAATACTAATGGGCTTGATTATGGATGCGGACCCAGCCCCCGCCCCCCGCCCGCTACTGTATACATCATGAAACACAGGCATTCTAATTCCTCTTTAAAATAATAATTTAAGCATCTAAATACAACTCGTTCCTCGGGCTTTGGAAAAGGGATCGTGGACTCACACTGATCACCGTTTGCTGGTTTACTTACATACCTTCCATAGCGTGCCCATCTTGAATGAAGCAATTTGATGTTTTCCAGACCTTAATATATCTTGAAAATAGTCTTGCTTTGATTATTTTTAATTACAAAAAACAAAAAAAAGGAAGAAAAAAAAAAGGCGGGGGAAAAGCTCTAAAGCCAGTGTTTTGTGTCATAGTTAGTTCCTTAAAGATACAACATGGATTTTCACAATTGAGCTAAAATCAAATTGTCGCACTCTGGCAAATACAAGGATACAGACCATGTAGCCGACAGATGTAGCCCTTTGTGTGCTTTGTCTCACCCTAGAAATGGAGCAGTGTTTTTGAATGCGGTGAAAGCTACATTATTTTAAATGTGAAATGGCTTTAAATAGTAAAAACCCAGCACACAGCACATTTTCACAAACGTGGTGGTGTCATTTTTCTAAGCCACTATGATAGGACATAGTAGGTAATTGATAATTGAATAGACTTCTTTAAAAATTCACTTATTTTGTTCATCTACAGATGGTTTCCTTAACCCACTGGTTCTCAGAGTGTGGTTCTTGGACCAGCAGCATCAAGAATGCAAATTTTGGGGCCTCACCCTAGATCTGCGGGGTAGAAACCAGGTGGGACTCAGCACTGTGCGCTTTAGGAAGCTCCCCTCCCCACCTGCAGGGTGTGTGTCAAACAAAGGTGAGAACCACTGACCTGATGTTATGGTTTTACTAAAGCCCTTCGTGGATGCCCCGGGCCTGCCCCGACATCTCCTCCTGGCCAGCCGACCCTCCACAGGTCAACCCTCAGCACACTCCCAACCAGGCGGTAGGACCCCACTCCCTACCCAGCGCCGTTCACCTCTGCCCCAGCTGACACATTCTTCTTCAGACAGGTGTATCGGGTCCCTACCATGTGACAAGCACCGAGAAAACGTGACAACTTAGGTAGAAACATCCCTGCTACAGTAAATACGTAACTCAGTGATTGGGACTGAAAAGCTTCTTAATGTTCGTCGGAAAAAAAAAAAAACAAAGGAACAGTCAAGTACTTGCTAAGGTTAAAAAAAACCAAAATCCTTGCAGAAAGAGTGGTAAAGAAAAGGCTAGTGTGCAAATCAGTGTTCTCTTGAGCTGAGGAGCTAATGAAATGCTAACCCCAGGGACCTCAGGGCCCAGGAATCTCCTCTCAGGCCTGAAAAGGGAAGCCACGCAGAGGGTACATCAGAAGCCGCACCCGGAGTCCTAGCATCCTGGGGAGGAGAAAGGAAACAAGATGAGCAGAGCAAGACGCCAGCTCCAGCAAACACGGCGAGTATCCAGGAGCTGAGGGCACTCAGTCGCTCTCTCCCGGGGCCACCAACACCCTGCGTGCTTCATACACACGGAAGACACGTTCAGTCTCTGCTGTTTAACCTTTACAAATGAGCTTGCGTGTAAAAGGGAGCACTTCCTTGTGTCTGGGAATGTAAAAGACCGAAAGGAATAATTAACAAGCATGAAATTAGAAGCCTGCGTGATCCAGCAGGCTCAGAGAAAAGTACTTAAGGGCTTGATGGATCGTTTCCCGTGGCTGTAAGCTATCAGTTTTAAACTGTAAAATAATAAACACAACTTCTTCAAATGAAGATTGGTAAAAAATAATTGAACGGAGTGATCGTTTGTAAAGCAAAACTTTAGATTAGAATTTACCATCATTCCCTGGCACCAGCATCTACTCCCTGTTACAGGTATGGGTGTTCATCAAGAATTTTTGTTTTCTGGTAATCTCTATTAGAGTTTTTAAAGAAATTATTTTAAAAAATGAACTGGTTGAAAAACATTGCTGGATCATAGATATCTGTATGGAAACGTATCTGTATGGGGGAAAAAATGAACAGTGATCCTTCCTCATAAAACTCAATGTAAAACCAAAAGAACAGAACTGCTAGAAGAAAATGCAGGAGACCATCTTTGGAACCGTGGGTTCTCGGAGGCCTTCACACACAGGATACAAGAAGTAAGAGCTCTGGGAGAACATTCAGATAAAGGGGCTTTCCATAAAATTACAGCGCCCAGGAAGAAAAGAAAGGCAAGCCACAGACTGAGAGAGAATATTTACCCCCCGCCCCATAAGCATACACACACACACGCACACACACACACACACAGAGACAGGACTTACACCCAGAATACACAAAGAAGTGTGCTTTACAGCTCAGTGAGGAGACACACCACCTGTAGCCCCCCTACTCCTCCAAGATGCCCACGTCCTCATCCCCAGAACCTGAGTGTGTCACCTTTCACGGCAAACTGGACTTTGCAGGCGTGACTAAGCAGAAATCCCGAGACGGGAGATGACTATCCGGGACCACTGGGGTTGCTCTGAGAGGAAACAGGAGGGTCAGGGTCAGAGGAGAAGCAAGAACAGAAGGTCAGGCAATGTGGGGGGTCACAGGACGAGGAACGTGGGTGACCTCTAGAAGCCGGAAAGGCCGGAAAACATTCTCCTCTAGAGTGTCCACAAGGAATGCAGACCTGTCAACATCCTAGGTTTTTTAGCCTATCAAGGCTGATTTTGGACTTCTGGCCTCCAGAATGCGCTGTTTAAAGACACAAGGTTGGTGATAATTCATTTCAGCTGCAATAAAATTAATACACGACCCAACACAAAAACCACTTTGGAAAACAGTATGGCAGTTTCTTAAAAAGTGTACACCTACCATACAACCACTAGCAATAGAAAGGGGAAAAAAAAAAACTCACGTGCAATCACATGAATGACTTTCAAAAAAATTACGCTCCATGAAAGAAGTCAGATTAAAAAAAAAGGAACACATTCTGTATGAGTCCATGTGAAATTCCAGGGGGTGCACACCAATCTCCAGCTTCAGAAGCAGACTGACAGTTACCGTGGATGGACGTGGTAAGAGAGAAGGATTGCAGAGGGCCACAAGGAAAGCTTTGGGAGCTGTGGGAACATTCCTCGAGTGTGAAAATCACAGCATAGGTAACTACGTGGTAAAACTGACCCAACAGTGCACTATAAACTACCACTAAAGTCCAACGTGACATAAGTTTCCTGGGACCTCTCCAGGTCTACCCAGAACAGACAACGAGAATCAGTGTTTGCAACACAAGAAAATACAGCTGCGTGTGGAATTCAGGGCGGTTGGACTGTTCTTGAATGCGGAGATGCCCGTGGGGACAGTGCGGGGCTATGGGTACCAGGATGTTGAGGACAACCAACAACAGAGTACGTGAGTCGGTTCTCTGTCAAGCAAAGGAAGGCTGTCTGGTGGAAAGCACGACATTTGTTCCCAGGGAAAGAAGACTCAGCAGTGCTGTCCTCGGCCTTTGGCCGGAAGACCGTCCCAAGACCAGAGACTTACTGTGCCCGCTGCCGAGGGGCACAGACGAGCGAGCAAGGTGGGTGCTCTAGATGCAATGTCTGTGTATCCTCCCAAAATCTGTATGTGAACTGCTAATCCCCAGTGAGGCGGAACACGGAATTTCCTTTTTATTTTAAGAGAGGGTGCAACAGAGACAGAGAAGGTGAAGACCAACAACTCATGCTTTTCAAGAGACTATTTTACTGCGACTGCAGCAAAGTCACAGAAACTGCCATACTCACTGCTCTTTGTTTTCCAAAGTGGTGCTTCTTCCATTCCAGCATGAAAACTGGTGACTAGGCCTCCCCTCCTTCACTGCCGTCTGCTTTCCGATCACCTACCCTCCCGCCCTGGTCTTCTTCTGCCCCTCAGAGATACTGGAAGTGACGGGGACGGCCGGGCACTGGGGCAGCCAGGGGCAGCGGTGGAATACGGAACGGGCCCGAGACACAGAAGCACAGCGAGGGGGATGTTGGAGGCAGGGGGCAAGAAGGAGAGAGGATGATATTCACTGAGCCCCGACACGTGGCAAGGTTAGGAGACTAGTATTTTCTCAAGTGGGGAGAAATGTAGGGAAATGAGTGCAGAATTGGGTAGCAATACCCAAGTGCTTTTCAAGTTGAAAAAATCTGCCAAACTCATCTGTGCAGTCACTCTACAATTTACCAATTATTTTGGGATATTTAACAGTATGTTACTCACACGTAAATGTTATCCGGACAACTTAAAAATACATGATTTTTCAAACTTTTTAAAAACTTATTATTTTTAAACTTTTAAACTAGGCTTACTGAGCTTCAATGACTTCTTCCAGCTCAGACAGCTCATCGAAAGACCATCCAGGGTTGAACCCAAGACTGCGTATGAAAATCACGAGCTGTCCACTCTGCACACACCCCCTGTACCTCATCAATTCAGGGCACTCCGACTTCAGCAGTGCTTTTACAGGTGTGGTACCCAGGCCAGCAGCACGGACATCATCTGGGAGCTTGTGGGACATGCAATTCCTGGACCTGCTCCAGACCTACTGAGCTAGAGAGTCTGGGGTCTCAAAAAATCTGTGTTTTCACCAGCCATCCAAAAGAGTTTGATGCCTGCTCCAGGGTTAAGAACCACGGGGCTAAAGTTTCTCGCATCCGTGGCAAAGAGCGACATCGAATGTTTCTTCTCATCGTGATGGCTACTAAAAGTCATCAGTAACAGGGAACCAAGAATCAGTCACTGGGCGCATGCCATGGGATCTGTGTGCCGCTGAGATAGAACGCTGTTCTGGTAGGTAACAGGATAACATGGTACCCAATTTTCAGATGGGCAGACTGATGCTTGATGGTACATTGCCCAGGACCAAAGAGGAGGGAGAGAGTCAGTCTGCCCTGTTGTGATGTCCAAGCAAGTTTGTCCTCTGTGTCACCAACCAAACCTGCCTCTCTGAGGGAGGGCTCCTGTCAGCCA
The DNA here is from genome assembly GCF_009834535.1 of Camelus ferus. NCBI lineage: Eukaryota > Metazoa > Chordata > Mammalia > Artiodactyla > Camelidae > Camelus > Camelus ferus. The sequence continues at coordinate 9,371,836 of NC_045732.1, forward strand.
ACACCCAGGTCGGAAATTTCATTTCCTTAACCCTGGACGCCCTCTCTCATTTTGCAAACCTAGGCTCTGGGTTTTGCATTTGTCCCTACTTCGTACCTTCCTCTTGGAAAAGACAAATCTAGAAGCTTCCAGCAGCACCGCTTCCCTGGAGGGTCTCCCAGACTGTGAAGACACCTTACTCAGCAGAGGGAATTCACTGAAACCATTGCCACAGTCTTGGCCAGAGCGAGCTATCGGCTGAGGGCTCCTCAAGGGTAAGTTCTCTCAAAGATTTCTCTTAAGACCTGGAGCAGAATCCACCAAATTTGGGTACAGGGGGTTCCAGAAGGTCACGGGTTCCTACCGCAACCTGTGGCTCACAGATGCCAGTCTGTTCCTCTCCTGCAGAGAACCTGTGTCCAAGGCCCTCATCCTTCATCCTCCCAGCCTACTCTATACCAAAGTCTCCTGTGAGGGCTGCCCCGGGCCCCTCTACCCGGTGGAATACGTACAGACGACAGAGACCTGCAAAATCTAAAGGCATCTGACATGGAAAAATCAAAAGGAAGATACTGTTGCCACGCATTAAGCAGAGTTGCCTGCGAAATGGAAGACAAGGTTTGAGAGTCTGAAAACCACAAAGAACACATCTTTCTGCGCTGGGAACTCCAGGAGTGGGCGTTTGAGGCTCACGTGCCTGTGGCCTGTCCGGGGAACACAGGTTCCACAGCTTGTGAGGGTGGGGTCCCCTGTTTTCAGGCTACTTACAAATCACTCTGGAGTCTGGAGAGCATGCTACAGTCACCTCAGTCACATCAGAGCAAGCAGGGGTGAGGACAGAGTGGGAAGGGGCAGTCTGCTTCCTCAGGGTGAGAAGCTGTCCTATTCCGCACGGGGGTCTTGGGGACTCTGGAAGCTTCGGGGAGCCCTGCTCGTGGAGGCAGCGCCGTGAGTCTGGAGAGCGCGGCAGACGTGGGTTTGAGTGCCGGGCTGCTGCTCCCTTAAGGCGTCCCCTGGTCACCCTGGGAATTCAGCCTCCCCCTCACCTAAGGCTGTCTGCGGATGAAACGTGCTGTCAGATATAAACCGTCCAGACAGAGTATGTGCTCATCCCGAGGCTGTCAGCCCAGGGTGAAGGCGGTGAAGGCGAAGATGACGGGGTGAGATGGGGCTTTCCCTGAGAGGCTGTCCAGGGGGTGCAGGTGAGAACACATGGAGAGGAACGGGCAGTGATGAAGACACGCGCGGAGCAAGGGGAGAAGGGGCCACTCACCCCATGGCGTTCTGGGAGTCCGGCCTGCCTAACAGCACGTTCCGCTCCTCTTTCCCCTGTAATTACGGGGACGTGGGCTGGCAGGGGTAACTGAAGAGACGAGCAGGTGCCCCGGCTCCCAGGGGACAGGCCGCCCCGTCCACGAACAGGACGGCGAGCTTCCTCAGAAGCAAAGGACCCACAGGTCAGTGGCCGGCAGGTGCGGGGAAGGGGCTGGGCCAGGGGAGGTCCATGCAGGTGACAGAAGGCGAGGCTGCTCCCCCTGAGGGCTCCCCACATGGTGTGCTGTGGAGGGGGGGCCTCTGCAGCCACGTAGCAGCAGAGTGGGGATGAAGGGTCCTCTGTACAGATTCACAAATTCGAGAGAGTGACAAGCTCTTTTAGTTGAACTGTCCAGAGGACGATGAGTCTGAAACCCGGCAGATCCTGGCAAGGTGACACTGTTTTTACACGCACTGGCGCAAGAAGCTGATGGACACAGCAAAGAGGCGGGAGCTCAGACAATGAACAGCTCTAGGCTTTACACACGCACACCCCTCTCTCTAATAGCAGTGGACCACACGTGCAGGAATGGCTCCCCCACTTTCTTTTCTCTCTGCACTCGGAGCGCTGACCCTCCGTTTCCTGTCGCCTCCTTCCCGTCCCACGGTTCCTACATGCAGACTCTCAGAAGATGCAGATGCTGACTCAAGAGTGCTTTCCTGCTCCCTGCAGGGAATCAGCAGGCATCTGACGGGACAGCCCCAGTTTCTGAATTTGGGTTCGTCAGCAAGGGTCACCCCGCTGCAGCGTCCGTGGGGCCGGAACACGGCTGCGCAGGAAGGGGCAGGACCCAGGGACTGTGCCTCCCTGCCACTTGGGGTGGCTGGGAAAGACCGTGCCTGCATGGCGGGCTCAAATTCGGGTTCTGATCACCTGCTTGCAAACCAAAGTATATTTAGAACGCATAATGTGAGAGAGCGTATTCACAGAGTCCATGAGCCCACAGCCATGCCGCCACTGAACCGGCAACAGAGAACCAGGGTGAAGGCAACACTCAATGACTTTCTCCAAAAACTGAAACTATTACTAGAGTCAGGTTACAATTCTGTACAGATTTCCCTTCTCAGTCAACATTATTTTCTGTATTTGAATAGAGCTTAAAAACCACAAAAAAAAAAAAAAAAAAGGGTTCTAACCTGAAGGTGGTACTTAAGCCAAGAATTATGGGAAATTTTTACTTTACTTTCTGTTTTTGGAAAACACCATCAAACAAGGTTTGGAAACACTTAAAAATGCAATATCTTTTATACATGAGTGTTTCTTGGTTCATTACCTAATGACCGATTCAAAAATTTCCCTGGCAATCTTTCTAAATTATGCTAAAATTATGCTAAGTCACTTTAAGATAAGACGAAGCGTAGCGAGACTACAGACACAAGATTTTTTTAATTCCTTAAAGTAATGGCTCACAATCAGGGGTGATTTTGCCCTTGGGGGACATAAAAGACAAGATAAATGTGTATTTTATTTGTGAGTCTTTTTCTCCTATCTGATTTAAAAGACAACTGCCTAACACAGTAATTATAAATCTCTGTTGATGGGCACATAATGTACACAGATGTAATCTTTATGACAACAACCGCACAAAGGAGGGTGGGAAAGGAGATATATAGGAGCCAACTTTTCATATACTATTTAAATGAAGCTGCTATTAATGCAAACTAGATGGTTGTAAGTCATTAACTGTCATCCTCAGAGCAACCGCTAAGAAAACAAGTTAAAAATGCATAAGAAATATGACAAGAGAATTAAAATGTACACTTAGAATATAGCTAGTTAACATAAAAGAAGGTGGTGAGGGAAGAACAGAGGAGCCAAAGAAAAAGACAGACTTGCAGGGGTTTTTTTTTTAAATGTAATTGAAAACATACGGTATCTGTCTTTCTCTGTCTGCCTTATTTCACTGATACCTAGGTCCATCCATGTTGTTGCAAATGGAAAAATTCTACATATGATATATGCTTATAAATAATATAAAACAGAAACAGACTCATAGATACGAACTAGTAGTACCAGAGGGGAGGGGTGGGGAGAGACAAGACAGATAAAGGAGATTAAGAGGTACAAACTGCTGTGTATAAAATAAATGTTACAAGGAAGTAATGTACAGCACAGGGAATATAGCCAATACTTTATAATAACTTCATGTAAAGTATAATCTATAAAATCATCCAATCAGTGTGTTGTACACCTGAAACTAACATAGTATGGTAAGGCAATTAAACTTCAATAAAAAAAAAATAAATGTGGATGGAGCAAAGTCCTCCTCACAGTAGAAGGCCAACTGATAAACACAGATCTATGGAGTTAGGAAAAAAGACCAAGAGAAAAGAAATAACAAAAGCCCATACATAAATCATCTCTTACCAAAAATGGCATTATATGTAAACAGTGAAACACCCCAGTGAAAAAGTAAAGATTGACAGACTGGATTAAAAAAAGAAAAACCACATGATCGGAGAATGTGCTGTCGACAAGGTACACTTTAGCTTGAAAGGTACAAAAAGGTTGAAAGTGAGAGGATGGGGAAGATAGTCGATGCACACAGTAGTCAGAAGGCAGAGAATACTTAAGACAAACATTTCTACTAGAAACAGACAAACCAAAAAATTCAGTAGAAACATTTTATAATGATAAAGGGGTCATTCCACCAAGAAGATGCAACAATGATAAACATGTATGAACCTAATAAAAAAAGGCCCAAACACACAAAACAAAAACTGACAAAATGGAAGGGGAGAAAATAGGTGTTTTAACCACAGTGTTTGGAGACTTTGATACCACACTTTCAACAATGGGCAGAACAGCTAGACTGAAACTGAACAAGGAGTACAAGATCTAACTGAAACCCTTAACTACTTAAATACCATAAACCAGAGTCAATGCCATCTATGGAACACTCCAGCCAACCACGACATAGTACACATGCTTCTCAACTTCACACGGAACACTCTGCAGGAAAGAGGATATGCAAGGCCATAAAACAAGTCTCTATAAACACACAAAGGATCAAAACCATATAAAGTATTTCCCTGACCAACAATGGAACGAAATGAGAAATCAGTAACAGAAGGAAGTGTGGGAAATCCACACCTTTGCAGAAGGTAAACAACACACACCCTAAAAAGTCAATGGTCAAAAGAAAATATTACAAGGGAATTAGAAGATCCATTGGCATGAATGAAAATGCAAACACAACATATCAGAATGTATGGGCTAGAACAAAAGCAGTGCTTGGAAGGAAGGTGAGAGCCGTAAAGGCCTATATTAATAAAGACTGGTCAGATAGCACCCAAAGTAATAAAACACCTAGGACTAAATCTAACCAAGGAGGTGAAAGGCTTATCCATGGAGAACGACAAAACGTTGATTAAGGAAATTAAAGAAGACTTAAAAAAAAATGGAAAGATACCCCATGCTCCTGGATTGGAAGAACCAATATTGTTAAAATGGTCATACTGCCCAAGGCAATCTACAGATTTAATACAATCCCTATCAAATTACTCAGGACATAGTTCACAGAACTAGAACAAATCATAATAAAATTTATATGGAACCACAAAAGACCTAGAATTGCCAAAGCATTACTAAAGAAAAAGAAAGAGGCTGGAGGAATTACTCTCCCAGACTTCAGACAATACTACAGAGCTACAGTCATCAAGACTGCATGGTGTTGGGACAAAAACAGACATATGGACCAATGGAACAGAATAGAGAGCCCAGAAAGGAACCCTCAAACATTTGGTCAACTAATATCCAACAAAGGAGGCAAGAATATACAATGGAATAAAGACAGTCTCTCCAGCAAATGGTGCTGGGAAACCTGGACAGCAGCATGTAAAACAATGAAGCTACAACACTCCCTTACACCATACACAAAAATAAACTCAAAGTGGATCAAAGACTTAAACATAAGGCAAGATAAAATAAACCTCCTAGAAGAAAATATAGGCAAAACATTATCTCACATACATCTCAGCAATTTTCTCCCAGGGCAATCTACCCAAGCAGTAGAAATAAAAGCAAAAATAAACAAATGGGACCCAATTAAACTTACAAGTTTTGCACAGCAAAGGAAACCATAAGCAAAATAAAACAACAACCTACAGAATGGGAGAAAATATTTGCAAAAGATTAAACTGACAAAGGCTTGATCTCCAGAATAAGTAAACAGTTCATATGACTTAATAGGAAAAATAAACAAACAACCCAATCCAAAAATGGGCAGAAGACCTAAACAAGCAGTTCTCCAAGGAAGACATACAAATGATCAATAGGCACATGAAAAAATGCTCAATACCACTAACTATCAGACAAATGCAAATCAAAACAATAATGAGGTATCACGTCACACCAGCCAGAATGGCCATTATTCAAAAGTCCAAAAACAATAAATGCTGGAGAGGCTGTGGAGAAAAGGGAACCCTCCTACACTGCTGGTGGGAATGCAGTCTGGTGCAACCACTGTGGAAAACAGTATGGAGATTCCTCAAAAAACTAAAAATAGACTTACCATATGACCCAGCAATCCCATTCCTGGGCATCTATCCAGAAGGAACCCTAATTCAAAAAGACACCTGCACCCCAATGTTCAGAGCAGCACTATTTACAATAGCCAAGACATGGAGACAGCCTAAATGTCCATCAATGGATGACTGGATAAAGAAGAGGTGGTATATTTATACAATGGAATACTATTCAGCCATTAAAGATGACAACATAACACCATTTGCAGCAACATGGATGACCCTGGAGAATGTCATTCTAAGTGAAGTAAACCAGAAAGAAAAATACCATATATCACTCATATGTGGAATCAAAAAAAAAAAAAAAAAGAAGACGAAGAAAACAAATGAACTTAAATATAAAACAGAAACAGCCTCATAGACATAGAATACAAACAAACTTGTGGTTCCCAGGGGGGAAGGGGGTGGGAAGGGACAGACTGGGAGCTCAAGATCTGTAGGTACTGACAGGTATATATAGAATAGATAAACAAGTTTATACTGTAGAGCACAGGGAAATATATTCAAGATCTTGTAGTAGATCACGGTGAAAAAAAATACAAAAACAAATACATGTATATTCATGTATGACTGAAAAATTGTGCTGTACACCAGAAATTGACACAACACTGTAAACTGACTATAACTCAAAGACAAAAAGAAAGACAGACAGACAGACAGACTGGTCAGAGAGGTGAAGCCTTGATGGAGCTGAAGATGAGGAAGGGGCCATGAGCCAAGGAACGCAGGCTGCCTCCAGTAGGTGGAAAAGAATGCAAGGAAGTAAGATTCTTCCCTGGAGCCTCCATAAGGAACCAGTCTTTGATATCATTTATTTATTTTTGTTTGCTTGTTTTGGGGGGAGTGGGTGATTTTTTAATGGAGGTACTGAGGGCTGAACCCAGGACCTCAGGCATGCTAAGCACACACTCCACCACTGAGGTCTACCCACCCAAGTGTTGTATTTTATTAGCCCGGGAGACTGGTATGAGATTTCTGGCCTCGTAACACATTTGTGTTGTCTAAGCCAACAGTTTCTGGTAACTTGATAAGGCAGCAACGGAAAACTAGCATGATAAGAAACTGTCTCAACCACATCTTTTATTTTCTCTTTTTCTCATCGGGCTTCCGTACAATGACTCTCAAACAGATCAAACACAAGGATAAACCTTTCTTAACATTTCATTCACAAGCGCCTTTACCAGCGAAGGTAACGAGAGCTGCAGAGAGTTTGCAGAACTACTGTGGGTGACAGCTCCCACTCTGTGTGTGTGTGTGCGTGCGCGCGCGCATTGGGGAGGGGGTATGGCCCACCGACGGTCCCTGAAGAACACCCTGGCCTCAGCCTCTGTGACTGCCACATTTTAATCACACATGTTAAATCGTATTAACCACTGGGTGTGGGGTTTTTTTTTTTCCATTTTGTACTGATGCATCATGATGTCCATTCAGTGAATGCCCATAGATTAAGTTCTTTTTGAATTTTAGGAGACAAATAAACAGACAGTCACAGGATTCTAGATGGATGTGCATTTCCCATCTTCTGAATAGGTACACCCTCCTAAGAGTTAGTTCCCCAGTGCTCCAGGCTTTATGGATTAATGCTAAGTCCACATTCTCATGCCTTTTGAATAAATAAAAACCAGCAGCTGTCCTCCAAGGATGCAGAAAGGTTTTAAAGGCTTCCTTCCCCACCCAGAATGAACAGCTTCCATTCCTTTTCAAGACTTTCATTTAGTGGCCGCTCCGGGTACTCCTGTATCTCTGTCCTTCCTACTGGCGTGACAGAACACCCCACTGAGTGCATCACCAGCGGTGTCGGCAGCAGTGTGGACACAACGCTGAGAACAGTTTTAATGCAGAACCGTGTAAATCATGACGAAACCCAGGGAATGCACTGGAATGAAATCAGAGGTAAAACACACAGCACTTCTCCTCTGAAGACTAAGGGCCACCTCACAGGTACACTCCCTCAGCCGTGTGTGTCTGCTGTGTGTCTGTGCACTTATTTTCTTGTGTGGGTCGGGTGGAGGCAGGTCAGGAAACCCAACCATGAAAAGATGGCAGGAGGAAGACTGGAGATCCTTCAGCTGGGATCCCACTGGCTGGGCCACTCACTGCACAGCCCTGGCGATCCACTGGCCTGTGAAATCTGCAAACTGCCAGTCCAGATTGCTTGAGCTCTTCGCAAGTATCAAAAATCCTAAATTTCTGGTGGATTCGTTTGCTCTGGCTGCTATCACAAAGCACCACAGACGAGGTGGTTTAACTACAGAAATTTGCTCTCTCCCAGTCCTGGAAGTCAGAAGTCTGAGAGGAAGCTGTGAGCAGGGCTGGTTCCTCCTGAGGCCTCTGTCCTTGGTGTATAGACGGCCGTCCCACTCCTGTGTCCTCACGCGGCTGTCCCTCTGTGTGTGTCTGTGTCCAAATCTCCTCTTCATATAAGGACCCCAGTCCTACTGGATTGGAACCCACCCTAATAACCTCATTTTATCTTTATCACCTCTTTAAAGATCCCCATGTGCAAACACAACCACATCCTGAGGTCCTGGGGGTTAGGGCTTCAACCAATGAGTTCTGGTGGGACATGAGTCAGTCCAAGAGTTACAGACCTTCATCTGCTTACTACTTTCTAACAAAGGCAAGGGCAACCCAATTAAAATCATCCTTCTATGTCTTGTTTTTTAACGGGGACAGACTAAGAAAGTCAACCAGAAATAAGGGTCAAGTTTGTTTGTTTTTTTTAGAACATATGTTGACATAATATAAATTGGTTCCCATATCTCAGAGTTTGTTTAACTTGCCCCAGGATTTCTGCAAAGACCCTAAAAGCAGTAAGGTATGCTCCCCATCTCGTGCAGAGTGTGCCTCTAATACTGCAAAGTAGTGACGTGGACGCTCTCTTGGCCAAAGGAGGCAGGGCTTGGTCACCAGAGGTAGAGCTCAGCTGGCCGTGCCTTCCAGTCACAGGGGCTCTGGGAGATGAGGACTCACAGGTGTCCACACTGTTCTCAAAGAGAAGTGACTTTATTTTATTTGGGGGGGGGGGTATTAGGTTTGTTTGTTAATTTATTTAATTCATTAATTCATTCTTTCATTTTTTTTTGTGATGTAGGTACCAGGGATTGAACCCAGGACCTTGTGCATGCTAGGCACACACTCTGCCACTGACCTATACCCTCCCCACTAAGAGAGGTGACTTTTAATCCAAAGCTTGGAAGGGTGAGCTGCTGAGTCCGCCTCTCCTGGGCACACGTAGAGTCACCTCAGACACAGAATTAAAGCTGGCCCCGTGCTCACTTTCCGACCCATGTGAGTATATGACCTTACAAGGCGACACTCTACGTCAGATAAGGTATATGAAAGAAATCCACCAATGATCACATTATCATTTTCAGGGCCCTCCCTAGGACTTGCCTGGACCTGGGAAGTATACTGAAGGAATGCAGAATTCTCCTCAGGTTCAAAGATCACTGGATTTAGGTGGAAAGATGTTTACATATGCCGAGAAATGCACAATCTAATCAGCTGGGTGGGAAAACGTTTTCCCTCATGGGCAGGCACCTGTCACTCTCAGAACAATCACAGAGATGTTACAGGAAAGGCAGGCCACTGAGTCCGTTTCTCTGCGTTACTTATTGTTTTACTAGTTTCACTCTTTAATTGAATTTGGCCTAGTGGGGCAACGACGCTGTAAATAAACTGTTAAATACACACCGAAGTTACTAATTTTCACTTGCCGTTTAAGATGACATTATGGGAGCTCCATTGGGACAGTCAGGTGAACTTTGCGCTCATCATTTTTATAAACTTCATTTACTGGGCTGAAAGGCAACACTGGCCACTCAGAAAGGTTTCGTTGTGTTAGCTCCGACGAGGGAAGTTCTGAACAAGGGACTAAGACACTAGTTTTATAAATGGAGGTTATCGAGCATGAAGGTATGTAAGTTCATTTAAAAAACTGTACACAGAGTCAAACGGTCTTATGCCCTCTTAACAGTGAGAGTTACAAATCCACCAGATTTGTCAACAGAATAACCAGAAATTAAGTGTTTAAGGAACAAGAATGTTTTTGAACCTTGAACGTTAATGGTTGATGGATTTTTCAAACCTGAGTGTACAGGGGCTGACTTAGGACACGGGAAGCTGCGTCATTAATGTGACGCCAGCCCCGTGTGAGCTGGTGACTGAGAAGAGCAGACAGTGGGGAAGCGCTGAAACCCAAGGGCGCTGCGGCGGTGGGAGAGCCCCTGCCTGGGGTAGAGCCATGCTCCCCGCACTCCCGGGACGGGACTCAGGTTCCCCATGATGAGGAGGAGGTGGGCGGGGAGAGTAGGAAAGAACACAGCTCCACAGGTGCAGGAAGGGTTTGCTGAACATGGGTCTGAGTACCTAGCTTCTGATTATAACATTGCTACCTGGGAAATACGTTCTGATTATCCAAGCACCAGCCACCTACATCATTTTAGGCCCTTCATTCACACACTAGTGCCCATGCACACGAATAATAACGTGGACAAAGCTCAGATGGCCATCAGATCAAAGAGCAGGGCCGGCGGTAATCACCACACAAATAACGAGAATGCGTACGTACTGGATTATGAGTTTCCCACTAACTCTTTTCTGTAACCGGCAACTGTGTATTAAGTCTAATTGCATTTAAAAACAGCTGGACTCAGCTCCTGCAGGCGACGTGATAACCTGAAGGTACCTCGAGCATGGGAAGATGGGACAGAGAGTCCTCAGCTGTTGGCAGCTGTACTAGCCACAGCTTTGAACCTAAGGAGAGCAAAAAGTCTACAAGGAAGAGCTGCCAGGATGCCCTGAGCTGTACCCCACACTTCATCAATGACAGAGAAGAACATGGAAAGATGCCAGGGCACACAGCGAGGGACACGTCTGGTTCTAATCTCACACGGCCTGCGTTGTACCAAAAATGAAGTGCGGAGAGAAGGGGATGGTCTGATGTACTGGGTCCAGCCTTCCCTGACATGCCATGTGACCTTCATCCATCCATTTGGACAAGTAGGTATTAACTGACCTGGGTTTCTCCATTGATTAAACACCCCGTGTCTGGACGCTGCTCTAAGTGCTCAGAACCGAACGGTCCATGGAAGCGGCCCAAATCCCGACCCTCATGGAGAGAGCTGGGTCTGGAAGCCAATGGTTTGCTCGTGGAGTTGCTTCCAGCCCCAGGAGCCGGGCAGAGCTCCACTGTGCCTTCCATGGACTGGACCATTCAGCTCACCCCACGGCCCCACAGCAAAGAGGAACTGCAGGTAGAAACTGTCACCCGCAATGACTGCCTGTCGGGGAAGTGCCACGTACTTATTTCCTTGTCTAACCACTGGGACTTCTACTTCAGAACGTGATCTTCTTCCTTGTCCAAGGATGGAGACCCATTAAGGATGCCCCTCGGGCAAGACAAAGGAAGGCAGCTTGTTAGCACCGAAATCATCACCCTCGATGGCGGCACGGGTGTTCGCTGTGCCCTTCTGACAGAGGGAACGTCGACCGGCGGGTGGAAACCGCGGAGAGTACAACGGGCCAAGAGCACCGCCCCACATGAGCGTTACTTTCCAGGGTGATCCCGCGTGCTGAGTGCACGGTGGTGTTTGTCCCACAGCACACACTTTCCTCTCCCTTCTCTGGAAAATGATCTCCTGTGGGTGGAAGCCCTGGGGCAGCCCGCCGCTAAACCACCCCGCACACGGACACATCCACAAAGACCGAACCCAGAACGGCAGAGTCTGCACTGGGGTGACGGCGGCACGGTGGGGTGGGCCGCCGGGAAGTCCGACAGTGAGGAAGGACCCCGACCTGATCCCTGTGTTCCATCGCCCTCCCGGCTGCCGAATCAATTTTTCTCTGTTTCGACGCAAAACAAAAGACAACACACAGCGAAACGGGCTAGCGTAAGTCAGTATACCTACATTTCCACATCCTTCCTTCCTCGACCAACTGCCCACATGTATGAGCGTGTGTGTTACACCTAGGAAAGGAGGCTTTACAATGTAAACTGAAAATAGCTTCTAGGCACCGCCGCTGCCCAGAGCTGGGTCTAGCTGGACGGCCAGCTGTTTCGGTTTTCTCTGCAGGCTGGGAGCACCAAGGCTTGTGTGTCTGTTTCAAACGGGAAACCATGGTAGTTTCCATCCATGACGTCCACGTAAAAGTTGCCCAGACTTTCAGGTGGCTGAAACTCAACACGCACACCTGCGTGGAGAACCATCACTCATCTACAGCACTTGTTCTGCTCTCTGCTTCAGAACAAGTCATACAGGAACCCTCACCGGCTCCTTCTCCCTCAGCCCCTCCAGACCCGGCTGTCAGCTCTGCAGCCCGTGAGTCAGGCGTCTGGTCTTTCACGAACACCCTTGGGTGTCTTTGAAGGGGATGCACGGGAGGTCCCCACAGGTACCCCCTTGCGCTACCCTCCTGGCACCTGGGAACGGGACCGTATTGTGGAAACGGTCTTTGCAGATGTGACTTCCTGCAGGATCTAGGGATGACACCATCCTGCACTGTCTGTGTGGGTCGTAAATCCCACGACAGGTGTCAGAAGAGAGAAGCCACGTGAAGACGGAGGCAGAGACAGGAGGAAGGCAGCCACCAGCCCAGGGACGCCCGGAGTCCCCAGAAGTCGGAAGACGCAAGAGGGACTCTCCCCTGGAGCCCCTGGAGGGAGCCCAGCCCTGTTTCACACTTTCATTGTGGACATTCAGGACTCCAGAATGTAAGAAAATAAATTTCTAGGGTTTTTTGTCTCCCAGTTTGTGGTAACGTGTGGCAGCGGTGCTAAGACACAAACACAGGCCTGACATCTCCCCCTGGATCGTTGCAACAGCCTCTGAGCCAGCCTCTCAGCATCTAGGCTTTAGTCATCCACGCTGCCAAAATGCCTTTCTAGGGCATCCCCTGCTCACGAGGTCGTGTGATGCCCAGGAGATAAAGCCTACATTCCTCGCCAGGGCACAAGGGCTCACCGTACCCTGTCCCCTTCCCGAGACTCCTGCTCCTGCCTTTCCCGGGTCACACGCAGGCCACCTCTCCTCCACCCCCTGCTCGCTCGGACTTGCACACAGTGCCCTCCCGGCCCTTCCGGCTCCTCCACCTCACCGACTCCGACAGCCCTGCCACGGAGCCCAGGTTGAATCCCATCTTCTGGAAGGCGCCCTGGACGGCGGCATACTTCCTTCTCCTGGCTCCCAAGGAGGCTGGGTCAGCTTAGCAGCTAAGTGACCAGGCAGTGGGTCGGACTATGTGTGCCTCCCCCACCGCAGCCCACGCCCCGTCCGCTGTATCCATGCCCTGCACCAGTCTCGGAACTAGGCATCTGACGGGCCTGTTACAAAAGCCTGTGGGATTCACGGGCCGAGGGAACGCCCTGAACACTTCTCTCGCCTTGACAGCCCTGGTGGACTCATCCTACCGTGCTTTCCATAAAGCCCCTTGGAAGGTGAAGCTCTGTCCCCAAGCAAACTCTCAACAGCCATCCAGATGGGCCCACCGACAGGCTGGCAGCATTAAGCCACAATCAATCCCTGCGTGTCTGCCCCGAATGACCCAGGAGGCGACTCTAAATGCTTTTATCAGGCTGCTCTCAGACCGGTTGGACAAGATGGGATCTGAGATACGCTCAGACTTCCGGGAAGGAACGCGTCCATCCAGCTGCACCTGGCAGACCCAGAGGTGACTTACCTGCTTGTCTTACGACCACACATACAAGCACAAAAGAAGCCCAGCTCGCGGGAGAGGGCACAGGATGTGCGACAGGTCGGGTCGAGGGTTATCTCCATCCACACGAATGCTCCTCCTCTGGGAGGGTACGGAGGGACCGGCTCATGCTCCAATTCCTCTGACAAGGGAACGTAGGAACAGTCTAGGGACAAGCTCCTGGTGGGGTGGACCCTCGCACAAAGCCTTCTTCACCCAAATACACTGAGCCCAGGACTCTGTTTGCAGCTCTGCCCACCGGAGCACCCAAATTCAACAACTGCCACCAACATGTCCGGAAGGGACAGAAGTGCCCTAGAGAACACCTGAGTCTGGTGCGTCGCAGCGTCTTTCCCTCAAGAGGTGAGAAGAGGCAGGGGGTGGGGGCCGCACCTGTCAGCCACCGCCTCTGAAGCTAAGTGGCCTGACCTCAGCAAGCCTCGGCTCCCTCACCTGCAAAACGGGCAAAGACGGCAATCAGCGTGTGCCAGCGGCCTGCTGCGAGGGAGCCGGGGCGACCCGCAACGCGCCAAGAGCACATGGTGAAAGCTCTCGATCCGCGTTAACCGTCATGACCTGAGGATGAGACCAGAGCAGGAAGGAAGGCAGCAGGAGTGACACAGAAACGGCTCTGAGATGTTCAGAGACAAGTACCTGAGTGCTGGGAAGGGGCGAGGGCTGGAAGACGTGGGGGTCAGTCCTGGTCTCCAGGTGTGCAGCTCACAGTGGGTGCAGGACAGCAGGTCCAGCAGAGAGTCCTGGGCTCCGCTTGAAGCCCAGTGTCTCTGTGCTGCCTGCGGCTGGAATACCGCGTCGTCGGTCGCTGGGAAGTGAAGACACAGCTCCAGGAGAGGTGAGGGCAGCTGACAGAGGCCAAGGACCATTAGCGCAAGAGCGTTCACTGAGGCCACGGGCCCACAAGAGGTCTCTGAGAGAAGGGGACCAAGGCAGAGTCACAGGGCCCCAAACAGAAGCAGAAAGGAAAAAACAGGAGGAATGGGCAGTGAAGCCAATGAGACAGTTTCCCTAGGACGGCACAGGGCAGGGGCCCATGATGCAGAAAGCTCTGGAAACATAAGGAAAGCTGGCTAGTGGGTCTGGCGACATGGAAGTCACTGCTCCCTTTGTTGGCACAAGGTCCGTGGGCTGCAGGCAGAAGGCAGTCTGTGGTCACTGCCGACACCTGGTCCCTCAGACTCCTGGCTTCTCACCAAAACATCCTCGGAAGACAAGAGCTGTCTTGACATTACTGATGACGAGATGCCTTGGTGGGGGTGGGGTTAGGGTGAGGGCAGCGATCACATGTGACATCTCCCCAAAAAGGCAATGAGGGGGTGCCGAGAGGAAGATTAGAGGAAGTACAAGGGATGGAGGAACACGCGAGGTGACACCCCGTGGAAACAGCCAGACAAATCCAGAAAGGAGAACATCCTCTAAGATCACCAGCCTGCACTCTTCCAAAAGTCAGTGTCGTGGGGGAAGACACGGTCATGCGCTTGGGCGGTGGGGGGAGCTTTTCTAGTTTAAAACATGCTAAAGGGACATCACCTCCCCCTGGAGCCCAGCCTTGGAAAACACTACAGTACTGTCAGCCAGCCAGAGAGGCCACCCTCACCTCCACATTTCAGTACAACCATTAGTAAGAAGTCTTTCTTTCTTTTTTTTTTTTAAATGCAACTCTCTGCTTGATAAAAGTCATCTCCTCTCTGCTTCAGAAAACGTGTTTATTGCTCTGCCATCCCTGCTCCTGGTCTGGAATATCCACTTCTCTGCTGCCGCCTGTCCTTGGCAGCACATCCTCCCAGTGATTTTGGTTCAAAGTACTGCTCTGTCCCGTGTCATGTCCCTGCCGCTTTCATCAACAGCACTTATCGAGTCACTAGTCCACGTCCCAACTGGACACCAAGCCCATGAAAAACCAGAGACTTGTCTTGAATCCTCTACAGCACCTGGCACTGTATTTGCTCAACAGATAGAAGACTGAGTGACTTCACACTTCGAGAGGTGTGTGGTCCACCACGGTGGCTACTTAAACTTAAACTCAGTAAACTACATCAAATGAAAAGTTCATTCCTCGGTTGCATGAGCCGCATGTCATATGCCCAAGTGCTATCTGTGGCTCCCGTGCAGGCAGCTCGGATATACGTTCCCGCCACAAAAGGCAGTTCTGCCCGAGGGCCAGTGCTGGTCCAGAGAGCAGACAGGTGCTCCATTCTCATCAGGGACACGATAGTGACAGGAGAGGGAGGGGAGCCTGCTGCTTATTTTGGCTTCTGTCTCCAAGGCCCCAGCTAAGCTTAGATGTGCCAACTGTGAACACATGCTCCCATTTCACGCACAGACTGGACAGCCTCTTGGGAGCCGCAAAGGCTTCGCTTTGCTCCTGGGTCTGTTCCTGGTCTCCAGGCCTACAGAGGGGAGTCAAGAGTCATCAGCGGCCCGGCCCAGCCCAGTGCCGCCAGCAAGGCCGATGGAACTGCCCGCCACGCCAGGGCATGCGAGGAGACCGTCCCCATTCCCCGCGTGGGCCCCTCTCCGCGCAGACACTCCGCACCCAGACGCTTAGCTGCTGACCCGAGGCATCCCAGGGAAGGACGTGAGGACGCCAGGGCACAAAGGAAGGTGGGGATGTACCTGCCACACACTGAAAAGGTATGAGAAGAGCTGCGAGAATGGCAATTCAGCCCGCAAAGCCCAAAGGGGGAAACATTTCTCAAGGAGAAATGCAGATGTTACAATTATCATATTTTTGAGAAATTTCCCCTTAGGCACCCTGAAGACAATTTTAAACCACAGACATATGTACCATTAAACCAGGGCTGTCCCCACCCTCACGCCCCATTTTAACACAACTCAGTGAAGCTTTCAATATATCAAATGCTGCAATTTTGAGTCAGTGGTATCCCCATATATCTGACAGGGAGAAATGTATTTTCCAACGTAACCCATCCTGGCACATTGCACTTTGCAGCTACAGGCTATGGATCCGTCACTTTTCAAACATCCCCCCCAAAGGTTTGAAAAGTCGGCATCTGTGTAATGAGTGTTTCCTTGGGGGCATTATTTCCCTTGCTGTTTTACACTGCATTCAATCTCCGTCTACCGCTGAAAAATGACAGAGCATAGCTGATGCATTATTGCCGATTAAAAGATAAATAAATAAAAGAGAAAAATGAAAAGAAATAGAGTGAAAAAATAAAAGGAAAAACAAATGAACACAGAATTTAATAAATGAAAGAAATAGAATGAGAGTGAGCAGTGAATCATCAGACAGACAAAAGGGACTGAGGAATCCCCAACGCACGGTTGTCCAAGGAGAAGAAAGGAGAAACAGCTTTCAGGGGAGAGCAACGACTGCTCTCCCGTGGCTGATTACACCCCGTCTGTGCAGCGAGGGTTCCAAATAAGAGCACATGAGGAAGCCAGGAGAAAAGAAAGCACAGGGAGCAATTTCACGCCTGCACCCACAGGAACCCGCAGAGCAGTTCAGCCATGGAGCCAGCTGGAGGACACTCGCATTTGTCTGTGGAATTTTACAGTTCTGGCCTCACCCTCTTCTCAGTTATTCTAGAAGCCGGAGCAGCTGTGGCGGGCCAGTAACCTCTAACCACAGGAACACACTGAAGGTTGACACGGCTCAGGTCTGTTGGGAAGCACAGCCGATGGGACCTGAGTTTACCCACTTTGGTCCTCCCTCGGTTGTTTTCTTACTATGGATGAATTTTCTGTGACACACAATAGCCTGTTCCATCCTTCCCTGGCCTCTGCCAGCATCTTACTCCAAACTGAGAATGCAGGAGTCAGGGCCCCCTTCTGTGTGGGCTCTGCTCGGCCACAAGGCCTCAGGCTGGCCTCCGAATTTCAGCCAACTCCTGGGCAAGTGTGGAAGAATCCTAAATGTCACCTGTCAAGGTGACATCAAACCCAAGTGTGTGTCATGAGTTCTGGGGGGGGCCCAGGGCAGTTAGAAGGGGGAGGTACCATAACACAGTTGCCCTGACATCCAGAGTGCGACCGCAATATGCACAAAAAAGTGGGGGGGGGGGGGAGTCTCCAAATGAAGAATGCGGGATCTCTGGGAGCGCCAAGGCAGACAGTCACCACATAACAAGGCGTCTCCAACGAGCGATCCTTTATTCTGCTCTACCTTCCTGACACGGTGCCAAGACGCTCTGGGAACACCTGGACTCGATCACATTCCGGGATAAGGACCAACAGACACTGCAAAGCTCATCACCTCCACTCTGAAACCTCACACACGTTCCAAGAGGTCAAATACAACACAGGTTCTTCTGAAAATTGATCAAGGGCATGTGCTAACGCCATAAGGAAAACTCTATTTTTCTCATGAGCTTTGCTGGATGATCCAGGGTGTAAGGAAATGAGCCCAGGTGGGGTGAGCAGGAGACCCTCAGGGTGGGAGGGTTCCGACCCAGGCTGGGCCTGGCAGTGCACTGGTTAGGTCAGCCAGTGATTCCAGGAGCTCCCTGAGCACCGCAGCGGTCCTGCCTGTGCCGAGTGTATGGGGTTTCCTGGGCCCCACGCGGAGAAACAGTCACTTCCAGACAGCCTCAAGCGCTCTGACTTGGCAGGTATGATGCTATGGGAGTACGAACAGGTACAGAACAGGACCTCTACTCCTCAGCTGAAGGCCAAGCAGAAGCCAGGTGTCACCCACTAAAATCCTGCAACCCATGTGCATTTATGGAGACAAGGTGAATTATAATCAACACTGCAAGTATTCATATTTCCCCTCACAGACCTATCTTACTGCTTTTTCTGCTGATTTTTAAAGAATTTGAAAATAAGCTTTTTATTTTTCTTGGCTGATTTTTTTTAAGGATTTAATTACTGTATCAGGCTCCTAGAAAACGTATTTCATGTAGACCACAGAATTCCTAATTCTGAATACTCTTTAACATCCACCCTCCACCTTCTCAACAGAAGACATCAGTGAGTTGCTTCCTAAAGCTCTGTACCTGGGTTGTCCGAAATGGTAGGCACTGGCCAAACGTGGCCAGTGAGCCCCTGACACCTGGCTAGTTTGAGCTGAGATGCGCTGAGTGTCAAATACACGAGATTCCAAAGGCGAGGTATCAAAAATGAGCATAAACGATCTCAATGGTTTTTCTCTTGCTTGTGTTGAGTGATAATATTTTGGATCTGTTAGGACAGAAAAAGGGTACCATTCAAGTTCATTCCATCTGTGTCTTTTTGCTTTTTTAATGTTGCTTTTACGTGGTCCTACTTCAATGAGACAGCACAACTCTAGACCACAGACTTCCTTGTCTCTTAAAGACAATGGACCTACCTCTGGTGCTCCCAACTTCAGTTATTTAATGAACTCGATAATCTTCCCTATTTGGGAGCTGAGACACTGTTTAATACCTGTCTTTGTCTTCCTTCAAAATCTTATCCTTGTTCATAAATAATCTCAGTCCCCTTTTTCTGTCTCTAATTGGCATCTGAAGGCCAAAATTATGACTTAGCTCATAGCTGACTGTGACCTGTGTCAACAAGAACAGAATTCCAAAGGGTCCTTTCTGATTGAAAGGACAATAGGACCAAACATTTCAAAGGCACCAGAAGGTACACTGGTGTTCCAGGCAACATTTTTCCAAAAATCACAACTTACTCCCTCATTCTTCTCTGGTTAAACAAGCTTCTCCCTTCTATACATTTTATAAGAATTCTGCATGCAACTCTTTGTTTTCAGGTTCACTTCCCTGAGAATGCAAGTATTCTTTAACAAACAGGTTACATTCACAGAATATCCTGGGGAAATGCATTCAAGTTTCTGAAAAGCAGGCCTCCTGGAAAAAGAACTGGTGATACATTCCTAAGCAAACAGACTGAAGTCAGGCGCTTCAGAATTAGAGCAGGTATAATCCAGGTAGATTAAATGAGATAAAGTAGCACATTCTGGAAAGCAGTGTTTCATACCAGACATTCTGTAAAATAGTAGAAAAAGCAAAGGTGAATTTCTGAGAAAGTTCTGCAAGGCCTTCCCAGCTCAAAGGTAAAGTCAAGACAAAAAGGAGCAAAAGGGCAGAAAGAAAATGAAGAGGGAAAAGGGGCTAGGTCTTATCTTGCCAAAGGTCACTAATTCTTGTTTGTCTGACCAGTTTAGAGGATTGGGTAACAGTGTCAGACCTCAGTGCTTAATAAACCATTCAACTTGCCCTAACTAGCAAACAGGAACCCTGGCTGATAACTACCCTTGCAGGTATCACCACTTAAATCAGTCACAGCTCCACGGAATGGCTATGTATGAATCTTGGGTCGGGAGGAAGTATCAAGCTCGTTCAAAAGTTAAATAACTTTAATTTTAATGAGCAATCTCGGTTTGCTTTAAATTCATGAGACTCACAACAGGTCCTCTGGACCTTTCATTAGAGGTTAAGGAATCTGACAATTTAACTTGACCACCTGAGCAGGAAAACTCATGTCTACAAACTATACTTACAAATCCCAGAAGCTTTTTGAAACTGAGTCATTTCAGATTTAGTAACTGCATACACCAATTAGTGACGTCTATGGGAATTTATTCTCCCTCTTAGGAATTTATGTGTTTATATCTCTGGGTCCATAAAATGAAAAGACTGTTTTTTGTGTGTCTTAAAAAAAAAAAAATCAGTCTCATTACTGCTGAACCGGTGAACCACATGCTCATCAGGGGCAAGGTCACACCCACCATATAACATAAGCACAACATCACTTATATTTAGATCAGATCGATCTGGAGTCATTCCTCAGCTTTGGTCCTTATTAGCTGTGTGACCTTGGGCAAGTAACTCTACCTCTCTAGCTTGCGCCGTTTTTGTTTTCAATTAGTCAATGCAAATATTTCCACCCCCCCTTGCAGAATTTTATGAGATGAAGCACTAATGTATCTACATGTCCACCGGTCAAAAGTCTACATAAAGTATGCAGAAATTTTTACAACCCTATTAAGCCTCCCAGAGGCTCTGAGATCAGAACACGTTTCAAAACACGATAACGCTTCACAGTGTTATGAAAGGTATGCCTAAGCTTTAAGGAGCGCTCAGGGCACCTCTCTTATAAATCGAGCGTTTTCTTTGAATTCCTCTTGGTTGGTGAAGTTCATGCCTACCACCATCGACTACGGGACTGTTAGGTGCACACGCATGGACTGTGAATCGCGAACCTTCCGGCACTGGGTGAAAATGCAGCTACTGATTGGGCAGCTGCGGGATGGGGACCTGTGATCTGCACTGCAAAGCAGTACCCAGGTGATGTCCGTCCAGGGAGTCACTCTGACCAGCCAGTCCGCTTACAGGGCTCCCCCACCACCTCCGCACTACAGAAACTTGGGTCTGGAGCATTTGCGGTGGTGCGGGGCAGTTCTGTGCACGACACGAGGTTCAGCATCCCAGGCCGCTACCCCTCGGATGCCGACAACTCCCACCCTCCCGCTAAGTCACTCCAAACGCCCCTAGACGTTGCCAGATGCCCCTACATCGGTCGGTGGAGGACCATGCCCTGTAGGATGCTACAAGCAAGGTGCGTGCATCTCGGGGCAAGCCGGCAGGGGCCCTGGAGGCCAGGGTGCAGATGGGGAAACTGAGGCCGGGCTGCGCACGCAGCGCCCGCGGCCCACAAGGCGGAACCGAAATCTCCAGCCCGCGCGGTGGTCCCCGAGCACCCGCCGTCGCGCGCCGCCCCCCACGCACTCCGTCCCCACCCGCGGCGCGGCCGCCGGAAGTAAGTGCCCCGGGCGCCGTCGACGCCTCAGACCCGCGCGCGTCCGGCGTGACGTGACCCCGGCGCGCCCGCCGCCCGCCCGGGCGGGGGTCCCAGACACCGCCTCGCCGCGACCCGGGGCCCTGAGGGGCTGCGCCCCCCTCCCGCGCCTTCCTTGACAGTCCTCGCGGGAGGCGGCCGCCGGCTACCCACCCAGAAGGAGGCCGTCCATGTCAAAGAGCAGGTGGGTGACGGGACGCGGAGGGGGCTCGGGCGCCGCCATTGTGCAGACTTCTCGGCCGGGTGGGGGCGGGGAGGAGGCGCGCTTGCCGGCTCGCGCACGCGCGCTCCGGGCCTCCCCGCGCGCCCCGAGCCGTTCTGCGCACGCGTGGCCCCGGGCCTCCACGCGCCCGCGCCCGAGCTGTTCCCGCGCACGCGCGCTCCGGGCAGCCTCGCGCGCCCCGCGCAGCTCTGCGCACGCGCGTCTCTGGCCTCCTGGCGCGGCCCCTCAAAAATCGCGCGCCCTGAGCCGCAGCCGCCCCGCGCACGCGCGCCTCTGGCCGCCTCAGAAGGCGTCCTCGCCTGCACGCCCGGAGCCGCTCCCGCGCACGCGCGCTCCGGACCGCTCCGGGATGTCCCGCGCACGCGCGCCTAGCATAGTTACCTATCCCGTCACCGCGGGGCTGAGAAGTGGCACGGGCGGGCGCGACAAGTTTGCCCGCATCCACCCCCCCCAACCCCCTCACTTCACACCCATAAATGAGCTGGGATGCTCCGTCAAGGGGCCGAGCAGAGCCGAGTGCCTAGTCTGGGTGGGGGCAAAGGCAATGGCCTGAATTTGGAAAGGGAGTGAGGAAGGAGCGAGGGCTCGGAGGGACTGCGGTGCACCGGGTTGTTGGGAGGAGGGGTGCAAAGGTGCTCAGGTTGGCATTCCTGAGAGCCACCAAGTAAGTGGACAGCCAAGTGGCCTTAGTTGTGGGGACCCCGGTAGCTTCGTCCAGCCCTGGACCCTGGGCAGGCTTCCCGTTCGGTTTTGCCCGCTCGAGTCCCCGCGGGCCTCTCAGGGCGCATGCGTAGTGGCGTGCGGGGCCGCAGCCCTCCCGCCTGTATCCTGGAGAATCCCTGGCTGGTACATTCTCCCGTTGTGGTCCTCCCGCCGATCTCTGATAGGAAAAGGCCGACCTAATAAGAGTTTTTTAAATGCCTTGTCTTTTTTGCCTTGTATGTCTCATCTGTCTTTGGTTGCTCTGAGGTTTCTTTTCCCCCCACACTTTCTGAACGCAACCTGAAAAGCACTGGGGTTGGGAAGGGGGGTTCTTTTTCCCTTTTTTTCTTTCTTTTTCCCGCGAGTCTCAGAAACAGCTTTTTTCTTCCTGTTTCTATTTCGTGTTAGTTGGCATGCACGTTTAAATATAAAGATAGGCCCTTTCAAGAAGCAGAAATAACAAAGTTCCAGAGACTTTAAAATGTGGGCATTTATTTCTCGTTAAGTGCCTAAGCTGTGGACTAGGGGTACACCGGGATTCAGCACGTGTGTAGCAGTGGTCGGCAGTAAACCCCTACGTCTCTTGTTTCCTCGTGGGTGTGAAATGACACAGGGCAGGTGCTTCTCTTAGTACTGGCAAATAGTATATGCTGACTTAATTTATATTTTTAGAGCTGTGGTGATAGGAGGCATTCCCTGGTTTAGTCCAATCATGATTTCCCATTGAGGACACTGGACCTCAGAGAAGGCAGTCTATCAAGGCCTTACGAGGGGACTGTGGCCCAAATGTGCTAGGCTGCTGTGTCCAAGCACACAGACTGGATAGTCTCAAGAAAAGGAGGGTGTTGCCTCCCACTTCTGGAGGCCAGAAGTCTGAGGTCAGGGTGTCGGCGGGCTTAGTGCCTTCTGAGGACTGGGAGGAATGGATTGGGTCTAGACCTCTCGCCTTGGCTTGTCCATGGCTTTCTTCTCCTTCTACGTATCTTCTCTTTGTGCATCAATTTTTATGTCCAAATTTCCCCTTTTTATAAGGATACCGGTCATATCTACACATACAACCACATGCTAAGTTAATTACTTGTATAAAGACCCTGTCTTCAAATAAGGTCACATTCTGAGGTAAAGAGATTTGGAACTTCTACATAATTTTTTTTCTTCAGCCTGTGACGGATTTATTCCACAAACATTGGGCGCCTACTTTATGCCCATGCCCACCTGCTGGAACCTTTAGAATTCTTGCTCCCGGTTCCTTTCTATTCTTGGAAACAAATGAACACACAAAGGAGAGAGTTATTTTTCTCTCCCTGTTATAATCAGCATTGCATCTGTTGATTCCTAAGATAAAAGGAGTATTTTTAAATGGCTGGGGGGAGGGAAGCTCCAATGCCAGGAATGAGAATTTGAAATAGCGAGGTAAAGGACGGAGCTGTAGATCTCTGTGTAGGGGAAAGTGGGCTCCTTGGAAGGATCTTAGGGAGTTCCCTGAGTTTTGAGGCTTCCTAAAGATTTGCTGCAAAAATAAGCGAACAACATAGATGCAGGTGGTGAAGATGTCAGACGCCCTGGTTTCATGCTCAGCAGTCCTTTAGCCAGGAGAACTCACAAAAGCAGCCTGAAACTTTGCTGTGCAGGTGACAGATGGCAGGCATCAGAGTACTGATATCTTAAGTGAAACTTTGACACTCTTTATATATATATCCATGTATAGTGCCACATCCTGTATATATATATACATATGTATAATTTTATTTGTATTTTATATATATTTACTTGTTTTCCTTATGTATGGATGGATACACAATATTATATATTATGTGTGTATCCATCCATACATAAGGCATTTCATACATATATATAAAGTGTATATATACATATACATACATATATACGTATATTTTTTCTTTCTATTTAATAAGATCAAACTCTTAACAGGACACAATAACCAATGACCTCTTAGGTCAGTTCTAAGAGTCGTAGTCTGTCAGTTTCAGAGACTTGGAAATTCCTTTTGGACCTTGCAGATGGGTGACACTTACTCAGAGAGTGTATCAGTCTGCTCGGGCCTCTGTAACAAAAGTATGAACTGGGCAGCTTAAAGAAACAGACGTGTAGTTCTCATGGGTCCTGGGGGCTGGAAGTCTGAGATCAGGGTACTGGCAGATTTTGCTTTCTGGAGAAAGCCTGCTTCTCGGTTCTTGGATGACTGCCTTCGCTCCGTGTCCTCACACGGGGTGGGGAGGTGAGGTTGGAGGTCTGGTGTCTGTTTTTGTAAGGGCACTAACTCCATCGTGGAGGCTCCACCCTCATGGCCTCACCTAGACCCAGTTAGTCCTTGTGTTTTATAAGAAATATGTATTTGGTCTTCATTCCTTTTCATACAGTTCCTAAAACCCTTGGAATTTCCTAAGTGAATAAAGAGATCAAAGTGGCTTCTATTATGCTAATAAGGTGACTTTTGCAAAGCATCAAACTATGGGGACTGGCTGCCAGAGGAACAAATTATGTCATCAGAGGGTTGGAACATTCAGTTCAACCCCCAACCTCCAGGGAGCGGAGAGGGGCTGGAGGTTGAGTCAATGACCAGTGGCCAATGATACAGCCAGTATTCAAGTGTAATGAATCTTCTATAAAACCCCAAAAGATGGGGTTCAGAGAGCTTCCAGGTTGGGGAACAGATGGAGGTCGTGGGAGGGTGGTGCACAGGAGAGGCCCCGGGGGCTCCACACCCATTCCCCATACGTTGCCCTTTTCCCCTCTTCCATCTGGCTGTTCCGGAATCATACTCTTGCATACTAAACCAGTGAGCAATAAGTAAGCTGTTTTGCTGAGTTCTGTGAGCCACTCTGGGAAATTAATCAAACCCTAGGAGGGGGTTGTGGGGATCTCCACTCTAAAGCAGGATCCTGCAGAAGCACAGGTGGCTTTTGATTGAGGGTTACGTGGTGGGCAGTCTTGTGGGACTGAGCCCTCACGCTGTGGGGTCTGATCCTGTCTCAGGGTAGACGGCGTCAGAATTGAGTTGTATTGTAGGACACCCAGCTGCTGTTGGAGAATTGCTTCCTGGTGTTGGAAAACTCTGCATTTGGAATTGGTATCAGAAGTGTACTTCCAAAAACCCCACCTCCAAATACCATGTCATTTGGGGTTAGGGCTTCAACCTGTGGATTTTATGGGGACACAGGCATTCAGTCCATCATAGAGTGTGTCTTTTCTTTCTCTATTCAGCTGTTTAAGAAAATATATATTCTCTCTTTATTCTTGTGGGGTTTTTTTTGGGGGGGGGGAGGAAGTCATTAGGTTTATTTATTTCTTTCTTTAACGGAGGTACTGGGGATTGAACCCAGAACCTCATGCATGCTAAGCACGTGCTCTACCACTGAGCTATACCCTCCCCGTCTCTCCATTCAGTTCTTTAAAAAAATGGGTAACCCTGGTCCCATACTTGCTTCTGTACTGTATAGAGTGACCAGGTTGTCCTGGTGTGCCTACGACTTTTCAGTTTTGCACTGAGAGCCCTGCATTCCGGAAGCTTCTCAGCCACAGGCTCACAGGGGCCCTTCATGCACCTGCCACCTGTCCTAAGGTGCAGTTAGACTACGACTGAGGTACAGAAAGGGTGACAGGCATGAGTCCACCTCTCCTGGCGTTTAAAGCCAGGGGACTGTGTGGTTGGGGGCAGGGGATGAAGCTGACATCTCTGTAATCAGTCGTCCAGACGTGCCTGGGAGGACTGGAAGGGCAGGTTGTGCTGCAGACCTCTGGCCTCAGGGTCCAGTGGGCTGTCCTTGTCTCCTAGACATGGCGCCACGGCGGCCTTCAGGGCAGAGTGGCGAGCTGGACAAGGAGACTTTGCAGGTGACCCCATGGGCCTTAGCAGGCAGGAAGGGTCACAAAGAAATAAGTGCTGAATTGAGGTTTCACAGCCTCCGTAAGCCAGTCACCTGCGTACCCCTAGTTCAGGGATTTCCCCCACGGCGCTGTTGATATTTTGGACAGGAAAACTGTTATGGGCTGACTCGTGTCCTCCAGAATTCCTGTGTTGAAGCCCTAGCCACCAGGGCTTCAGAAAGTGACTGTATTTGGAGATGGGTCTTTAAAGAGGCGATTAAGGTACAATGAGGTCATGAGGCTGGGTCCTGATCCCATAAGACTGGTGTCCTTATAAGAGGAGGAGATCAGGACACAAACACATACACAGGGATGTCCACTGAGGACACAGGGAGGAGACAGCCGTCCGCACACCAAGGGGAGAGGGCTCAGGAGACACCAGCCCTGCTGACACCTGAATCTCAGACTCCAGCCTCCAGGATGGGGAGACAGTAAATATCTTTTGTTTAAGCCATCTACTCTGTGGTGCTTTGTCATGGCAGCCATAGCAGACTAATGTACTCATTTTCAGGTTGGGGGCGGCGGGGGGCTATGCTGTGCACTGTAGGTCTCCACCTCCCTGGTCTCCACCAAGTAGCTGCCTGTAGTTCCTCCTACCTACCTACCTCTCTGTCTGTGTATCTATCTATGTATCTATCCATCCATCCATCATCCATCTTATCTATCCATCCATCTATTCATCCAGCCATCCTATCCATCCATCCATCTGCCCATCTGTCTTATCTATCTATCCATCTGTGTATCCATCTATCCATCCATCCATCATCCATCTTATCTATCCATCCATCTGTCCATCCACCCATCTGTCCATCCATCCATCTGTCCATCTATGTATCCATCCATCCATCTATCCATCCACCCATCCAGCCATCCATCTGCCCATCTGTCTTATCTATCTATCCATCTGTGTATCCATCCATCCATCCATCTATCCATCTACGTATCCATCTATCCATCCATCCTATCTATCTATCCATCCATCTGTCCATCTACATATCCATCCATCCATCCACCCATCCATCCATCCATCCACCCATCTATCTTATCTATCTATCTGTGTATCCATCCATCCATCCATCTGTCCATCTACGTATCCATCCATCCATCTATCCATCCACCTATATATGGATCGATTGATCTATACGTACACACACGCACACGTGTTTATGGAATCGCATGTATATACGTAATCCCAGTGGCCGTAGTGAAGCAGGAAAGCAGGTTGAGATCTCAGAGGGTGTGACCTACATCTGCAGTAACCTTTTCCGTATCCCTTGACTCCTAAGAATTCACAGTCCAATTTGAAGAGCATTCTGTCTTGGATTCAAGAGAGAGAGGAAAATTAAAAACAGACTCCTTGTACAGCTAAACCATTTCACTGATTCATTTTACATCATCCTCCTGACAAAAACATGCTCACTGCTGCTCAGACAGTGTGTCCCTCTGTGCTTGTAAAACAAACGTTACGTGTCCTGCTAATTAACCCTTTCCTCAGCGATGCCAGATAGTGAGGTGACAGAGTTGTGCTGGGGTCGCTCAGCTCCTGGGAGAACTGGGCTCTGTCTCTCCAGTTGCCACCCCCCATGACCTGTGTCTGCCCCACCCTCCTCTTCTGGTCTGCGAGGTGCGGGTCCCACCCCGTGTGGATGTAGGGTGGTAGGTCGGGCCGGGGACAGCCATCTGCAGCCGTCCGTCCGCAGGCAGGTACCTGTAGGCTGTGCTCTGCACCACCCACGGGGAACATACATGCCTTACCCTCTCCCTCCAGCCTGAGGAGACTGGCTTCTGCGTTGCATTCAGGGTCAGGATGGGCGCAAGGGTAGATCTTTCCCTGACGATGCTGGGAAACCCAGAAGCTCAGGCTTCCCTACACAGCTGGTGTGGAAGAGGGGCTGTGGGCAGTGTTGGGGTGCTGGTGCCCACGGTGGATGGACGTGCCTGGAGGTGCTGGCACCATGGTCCCTTTTGCCTCTTGCCCACATTCACAGGCGGACTGCCCGGGGCCCTGAGCGCAGAACCTCCTGTCCCCGGTAGCATCACCGCTCAGCCTCGCCGAGCACAAGTGCTTCCCCAGAGGAGGCCCCTGGCTCGTGGGTAAGGCCGTGATTCCACGCGGCAGCTTGTCTGAGCTGCAGGGCCCCCTGTCAGTTCTCGGAAAGATTTACTCCAGGCGGGTCTTCAGCACCCCCAGGACACAGGATGCCTGGTGCGTGGTTCAGAGTGGCTTTTTTGTTTCCTAAGCACTGTAGTCATCTGCACCAACCCTCAGCCGACGGGAACGTGCTTGCTGCGTTAGCAACAATGTCTTGTTTCTCGAGAGGCAGCCCATGTCATTTTTCTTGTCAGATAAGTGAGGAAACGGAGCTGCGGGGAAGTTAAGTCTGTCGCCCCAGGTCACACACCTGAGAAGGCACAGGGAGGGTGGCGTCTGTCTTCCTGTAAAGGAACCAACAGGCGGAACTATCTGTTTCTAGATTCTTCTCTGTGATTTTAAAGTTTCCTAGACTGTGCGTAAGTAATAAAACCCATAAGCCTAAAAGACATCTTTTGTGAAAATCGAATATATTCATGACTGTATCTGTCTATCTGTATTTGTCTGTATTTTTCCATCTCTTTCCAGCTGTTATCTTCACATCTATCCCTGTCTGTCTGTCTATCCATCCACCCATCTATGCATTCTTTCTTTCTTTCTGTCTGTCTGTCTGCCTATCTATGTATCTGTCTGTCTATCTTTTGGAGACCACCAGCAAAAACGTGAGAAAAAAAAGGAAAAATAAAGGTGCAAAAAATAAACAGAAGTACTATTTTAATTCCACCATTCTTTCTTCCACCATTTGGATGAAACTCCATAAAGGCAGCGTCAGGCAGCAGCCATGGTGCTCGACTGTGCCCTTATTTATTTGAGCAGCTCTTAGCCCAGCCAGGCCCAGAGAGGGGGGTTTCTGCTGTTCAGCTGCCCCCTCACTCCTGGGTGGCCTGACCCAGGCAACCTCAGTTAAGCAGACAGCAGTGGGGAGTGACACCAGGGCTGCTGGCCGCCTCCTCTCTCCCCGCCTCTCCAAGATGACAGAAGCCTGGAAAAAGCAGTGCACCTTGCACCATCCCTCCTGAATCCTCAAGCCACCTGTCCACTCAAAAGTCTTTGTACCTGAGGTCAAGGATGCTTTCCCCAGGTTTGTTTTTTTTTTGATCTAGCATTTCCCAAGCACATAACACACACTGTTTCACGAGAAGGTCGTATCTGTGAACTTGCCCTTAGGTTGGATCCCCCACCCTGCCCCCAACATGCTTTTAGAAATGCCAGACTGCTGGTGTGCTTGGGGTCCACTGGGACCCTCTGGCTCTCTCTACCAGCTGTCCTGAAGCATCATTACTGTGAATCTGGGATTTGAGCAAGTCATTGGGACACCCAGAGCTTTGAAATAAAAGTAAAATTACGCAGTAAATTGTACAGAATGGGAATCTGAAGTACCTCAAAGAGTGACGACTTTAGGGATCATCAGAGGAACGGGACACGTGTTTGTGTATCTGTATATGTAGACATGCACACACATTTATGTTGTGTATGTGAATAATTGAGTTGTGCCTGTGATTGTAAGAAACACAAGGAACTGTCTTTACATAAGATTTAAATACAACTTACAAAGACTCACGTACTTATGTTATATATCATATATAAGGAATATGAATGTGGGAGGGTTTAAGGGACTTAAGAGGAAAAAGTCATTACTTATCACTGAAACACAGTTGACTTAATGTACCATCCTTTATTATGAGTAAATAGATATGTGTGTGGCATTAAGAGACTTAAGGTGAAATTTCTTTCTCTACAATGCATGGTGTGTTTACACGTGTAATAAGACTGCCCAGGCTTGAGAGTTCTGTAATAGGTTAAACGGAGCAGACGGACGACGCGGCTGCAGTCAATGTATCCTGTTGTTTTGTGGGCATGTTTTGGTCGAGTATGTTTGTTGGCTGCTGTTACATGAATGTGTAAAGAATAACATTTAAAAAGCATATATTTTAGCCCCATTTCCTACCGCCATGTGCCCTGAAACCACCTCCAGGGCAGTCAGTTCCCGTGACTCCCTCCTCTTGGAGGAACCAGAATGCCATTTAAAGGAAGGTAATTTACTAGGGCTCAATTTTGGGTTTAATAATAAAGCTATAACTTCAGGCTCCCAAAAGCAGTATATCACGGACAGGGCTGTGGTTAGCCCAGCTTATGAAGAACGGGCAGTGCATGATAACTAAAACCTGCAAATAACCAAAAACTCTCGCCCTGACATGGCCCAGAATTTTGCGTCCTCCTCAGACACTCGGCCCCCGTCCGCGCTGCATGCAGCCCATGGAGGGAGGACTCTGTGAGTGGCGGTTGCATGCATTTTCGCCCTTTGCTGGATAAGACCGATTCCATGTTAAATCACCACGGAAGGTCTCCAGGCCGGAGATAGGAGAGTGTTTGCGGCGTTTTCGCATGCCTGGGCTTTAGTAGGTGGCAGTGTCTTGCTGGGGCATAGCTGAGCCCAGCCTGACGGTATGCAGAGCTGACCCCGTGCATCCAGGATGATCCAAGCCGCTGCAGCTGAGACAAGAGGAAGGCAATTGTAGATCCTAACAGGGCAGCTGCACAGTGGATCCGGGGGCCCCAGGCTCCCTCCAGCCAAGAGAGGACCCTCCTACGAGGACCAGGTTGCTCCTTCCCGGGTGCCTGGTCTGCCTTGAGATGCTGGCTCCTCTCACAGAGGCCCCCATGACCAGGCCTTGGTCTTTAGGTTCAGCCTTATAGAAGGAGTCTTTGCTTGCAATCTTTGACTGACTGCACTGTGCCCGAGTCCTAGGGCACTCTGGAACTTTCGACCCACTGTTTCTCCCCTGGGCCCTCCTCTGTAGAGTGCAGAGTGAGAAGGTGTGCCCGGTGTTACCTGGGGGGCTCCTCTGGTGGTCAGCGTGGTTAGAGGCATGTCACAGCTCACCTGACTCCCACCCTGAACAGTGTCGTCTCTACACCTCCCCCTTCCCTGACCTCCGATCACACTGGTTAGCATAGTCCCGTCAAGTGCCGTCTTTTCGCTTTCAGTCTCTAAAATTGGCCAGAAAGGAGCGTCTGTTTCTGTCGCAGGCACAGTGGCCTGGTCGATGACCTCCCGTGAATAACCTCACCTGGAGCGCGGCAGGCCAGAGAGCGTACTTTCCTGGGGTCACACAGGTGGCCTGCGGCCGGACTCCAAGGCATCCTTCCAGTTTCTAAGATACAGCCTTCCGGGGGAATAGAAATGGTGAAAAGGTACTAACTGGAGAGCCTTGGCTGAGGTGTGGAGAAAACCAAGTCCCGAGGAGTCGTCTGTGCAGGCAGCTGGGAACCGCGTGCGCTGTGTGTGCCGGCGGCAAAGGCGTAAATGAAGGAGGGAGGAGGGGCTTGTGAACAGGGCTCTTCAGCGTTGGGATCCCGTCCCTCCCCGGGGTGGTGGGCTTCTCTGTTCACCCTCCACCCAGTAAGGATGATTCAGCGAGACCCCTTAGAGAGGGTGAGCTCTGATCTGTGCCTCGGGGCACAAGGGGCCACCTCCCGCCTGAGTGACCAGGCTGGCAAAGTCTGCAAGGCCAGAGACTCACAGATGCATGACCAGCTGACCCCGGTGACCGATGGGGACCGACAGGTGGGAATTTTGCAGCCATTAGGACTTCTACTCCTGGAAGGAGGGAGGGGTGCTCCAACCGAGAAGGAGCCACCCCCGGTGTCAGGAGTTGTAGATGGGGAGAGGTCCGGCTGGGACAGCTCGCAGGAATGCCCCATCGGGGATCGGTCAGCCTCCAGCGTCCTGAAGCCATGTCCCGAGGGTACCCGCTGGAGGGGACCGCTCTGCCCCTTTGGCCTTATCTTTCCCTCCGTATTCCGCGTAGGGACGGACCAGATTGCAGCTGGCGGTGGGGTGAGTGATAAATCAGAACGCCGGGAGCTCTTTCCTCATTCTCTCCCCTCCCAGACCAGCCAAACCTCACCCTAACTGAGGGTGACTTAGCCCTAAATGAAACCTGCAGAGTTCTAGAATTGCTAAACTAGACATTCAGCTTTGAGCCCTCAAGCATTCAGTGACCAGAAGCATCACAGGACGTGCTGGCATTTTTACCATAGCTGGTACAAACCGTCTCTCCAACGAGTTGTACAGAGACACCGCCCCCACCGCCCCCCCTGCTCCCCAAGACTAAATGTCACTGTTTGGTGACGTCTGACTCATGCTTATTCAGGTTAAAATATTTTTTTTCGGGCTTCACTGTACTGTCCTCCTGGGTCACCATTAAGAATGAGAAACATATCATCACCGGGTCCATTATGTATTAATTACGTGAGTGCCTGCCAAGAGCCGGAGGCACACGAAATAATTAAAAATAAGCCATGTTTTATTTATAGATGTGGAATCATGACAGCAGAGATGGAGAGGTAGCCTTTACGCTGTTGTTTTTGTTTTTTTTAACCTAAAGAAAACAAAATAATGATGGGAGGGGACATGCTAATCTAAGAGAGATGCTGGAAGTTATCTTTTCTGGGGAACCAGTGTCCCTAAGGTGTGTGAGCAGAGACGCCCAGGCTGACTTCCTCTGTGTCGACCCGACGCCTGCTTTCCACCCACGAGCCTCAGGGCGGCCAGGCTGACTTCCTCACCCTGGGTGTTGGCAGAGAATGCATTCCTCGGGGCTCTGGGTGCCACGTGCGTGGGTGTCAGGCACGGGACGGGAAGGGATGCGGAACCTCTGGGCAGCAGGCTGTGCACGGAGCGTCCAGAACACAGCCCTCACCCTGACAGCCCTGACCCGGGCCCCGAGTTCCTCCCCATAGGAGAGCAGTGGTCCGCACGTGTGTCCCCACCCCACCATGTCCACCAACACGTGTCCACCTCCCTGCAGTGCTCGGAGCCAGTGCACAGCGAGGTATTCTTGAGTAAATGTCCATTTCCCCCCCACCCACCCACTTCCCCTCCCAATATCGTGGCACCAACAGATAAAGATGACAGTGAAGTATTCAGAGCGAGGGGGTGTGTCACTTTGATTACTGCCACGGGGTGACTACTCAGTTCAGGAAGTCCAGCTCCCCTCTGATTTATAGAGGAAGCTCGTGGGCAGGAGGGAAGACCTTGTGGAGAAACATGGGCAGTTAAATAACTTTTTTATGATAGATTCACCAATTATCTGGTGATGACTTTATGACCAGTGCCGGTCAGTATAACTTTGCCGGGCTGTCCAATGACTGTTCAAAGCCCGGGAGCTTTTGCCTGGAGTGCTGTCCAGGGCGGTTGTCGGAAAAGCTGGTTGAGATCCCTGCAGAAAAGGCGTCTTGTGTGAGTCTCCCACTGAATGGCTCTGTTGGAAAGCCCCCGAAGGACTGGTGAGTTGGATTAACTTTTTTTGCTTCTCGTCTGCTAAGCTATTGAGATAAACGATGGCAGAAAATGGCTACTGGGGATAGGTTAGTGGCACAACTTAAAAGGACGTCAGCGTATTCCTATTTTGGTCCCTTTCTGCAAGTTACGTAGCACGCGGGGTAAGAGTCAAGTCTTAGCTGTGGCAGTTGGACTTTTAAACTGTGTGGTGTGGGACTCAGGAAAGACTGTTTTTTAATCTGTAGTGTTGTATTTTCTGAAAAGTTGTAAAACCACCTGCAACAGTTTATCTGATATGTATTCATTTGTTTGCTCTGAAACAGGGAGGTCTTCAGGGAGAGGAAAGCTTGCCATGTAGTCTTTCTCTCTCTCTTTCTTTTCTTTCTCTTTCTTTCTTTCTTTCTCTTTCTTTCTTAACTTTCTTTCTTTCTTTCTTTCTTTCCCTTCCTTCCATCCTCCGTCCTCCCTCAATCCCTCCCTCTGTTCCTTTCTTTTCTTTTTGTCTTTTCTTCCTTCCCCCTCCCTCCCTCTTTCTCTTTCTCTTCTTTCCTTCTTTCTTTTTCTTGTTGAAAGTGGTATTTTGGAAACACAAGCATGGTAAAAAGCGTGATGGAGAGCTTAGAAACTTAAGAAACTTAAGAGGAAGTGAGTATACATTTTGTGCCATCGTTTACTTACAAGAGAAATTGAGTATCCATTTACTTACCAAAATCTTAAAGCCACTGCTTCTGAACTAGAGCCAGTGAATAGAAACAAGATACCTCTGTCATCAAATGTATTCCATGGAAGATCAGTGTCCTTCTAAGCTTACCGCCTCTTGCTTTTCTAAAACATACAAGTTTGAGGAGTTAATAGCCCTTCCACTTTTTTTAAAAAACCATCTCTTCATGTCATATCTAAATCCTTCCATTTAAATATACAAATGCAAAATCTGTCATGAGCCGCCAGAATCTGTGTCCCGGAAAGTGCAAAAGAAGCACATTTCCTGCCTACCTGAGAGGCACGCACGTAGATCAGTGAATCTGTCCTTGGGACCTTGGAGTCCAGCGCTTCTCGTGGCTGTGCGGGCTGAGTTTTCGGACTTGCTGTTTATTCCTGCAGCGTCTGGGGCTGTGTTTGGCTACCTGGGCTGTGTTTCTGAAGGAGCTGGGTTAACAAAGGAGTGAGTCTGGGGTTCAGAAATCAACCTCTCCAGTATCAATTTTAGGAGCTTTGTTTGGTTCATTTAAGTCGACTGGTAATTGCAAAATCCACTTCGCCTGTGTGCGTGACTGTTAGCCTGTTGGCCCCGTGAAATTCTGCACTTGATCTCTAGCATACACTTCTGTAACTTCTGGCCAAGGGGGTCTGCCTTAGCACTCAGCTGCATTCTTTTCCCTTTTCTTTCCTGTTCATTGTGGTTTAATTCTGACGGCCCTATGAGGGTCGGATATATTAAAAACTAAACATTTGTATAGGCAAACCATTTCCTGAAGTCGATGGCCAAATGTTAAAATGTTATTTTTCATATCGTTTATAATCTTGTCACAGGCCACTTAACGAAGTTTGGTTAGATTTCAGTGGAAACTATCTTCCAGAGCAGTCTTTTCTTCCCTGGCATCGAGGGGGCGGGGAGTGGGTAACTTTGCTGCAACTAGTGTGTATGGTGCAGGATTTCATGCGAAGGAGATGTGCTAGCTGTGCGATAATTTCCATATATTTAAACCAACAAACAAACAAACAAAAAGGAGAAATTCCCAAACTTGCCGCCGCTTAGATCATTGCCGCTTCTAGGACCCGGTTTCTTTTACTGATTTCAAAACAAAACAAAAAATTGAAAAGTTGAGCCTGAAAAAACAAATCAACCTCTCTGTTCTGGAAATGTGTATCGATTACAGAAAGTCGGCGTCTGGGACCACGTATCCTTTGTGGTGCCTGCCATATGGAGTCTACCTGTTATGAACCAACCCCATGTATGATTTTTTCTCCCAAAAGATACGGACTAAGAAATGTGTGTAACCCCTTTCAGCTTAACCCTCCATCTTTATCTTGTGAGTGAACGATCAGCATGAATGATGACGTACAGTTCTTGCTTAATTTACTTCTTTTTTTAAAAAAAAAAGTTTAATTTACTTCTTACCCGAGTATCACCCTATTTCACGCCTGCATCAGTTCTGTCCTTTGTGCTAACGCTTGCAGTCTGAATTAGAGGGGTGATAAAAACAATTGTTGAAGACGATGTCATGTAAAATGGTGAAACTGTTTTATGGAACAATTGCTGCATTCTGTGGTTATTTGCCAGGGGCAGTCTCTGTGTTCACTAAACACATGATGATACTTGACAAATTATTTCTCCGAATTGGTGTTTACAGGAACATTCGTGTCTGCCAACTGAGATGTTGCCCCATACTCATTTATAATGAGATTATAATGTAACAACCGATGTTATCAGGACTCAGAAATGTAAAAGCTTTCAGTGCATGAAAGGAAAAAAAACAGTATAATGTCTCCTGTTTGTATTTAAAACCTAAACAGTATTGTCAGGCATCCCTGAAACGATTGAATGAAACAGGCATTAAAAATTTGTGGGTAAAACTCCTAAGCCGTGTTCTCCAGACCAGTCGCCCTCCCCCTTGTTTTGTTTGCCTCCTGTCTTCTGATGAAAATCCACGCCTTGTTTGGAGATTAACCCTGTAAAACTTAGTCACTGAGTCAGCGAACTCTTACCTAGCACCCTTGGGATGCAGGTGTTAAAAGAGGTAGATGATGAAACAGAAACGCCTTCTTACCTCTCAGGGTGTCCAAGACGGGAAACCAAACTCGGCGAATACTGCGAGTGCCAGCGTCAGGGATGACTGAACGCCTATCACCAGGAGGAAGTGCAGGCGAAGAGGCAGCGCCGGTTCTCATCTCGGGCAGCCGGCTTGACTTCCAACTCTTATGCAAAGCCCGCAGGTGGAACCGGATGGGTCCCGGGTCCAGCGTTCCTGTCTTCGTGGTTCCGGGTCGGGGTGTGTCTTGTCCACAGATGGGGCATCAGGGCATCTCCTTTATGGTGAATTTGTCTACCCCGGGGTTTGTCAGCTGCAGCGCTGGAAGATGCGTTGCTGTAGGCAGTGACTTGTGCACGGGAGGGTTTTCAGAATCTACCCACCAGATGCCAGTGTCAACCCCCCTCCCAGCTGTCACAACCAGAAACGTCTCCAGATCTTTCCCAATGTCCGCTCAGCTCCAGATGACAGCCGCTGACCTAGATTAAGTATTTAAAATGCATAAGGGCACTGTTGACAATCGTTGAGACACGGAAGCAACCCAAGTGCCCATCAACAGACAGTTGCATTAAGAAGATGTGGTGCGTATATATATATATATATATATATATATATATATATATATATATATGCAGTGGAATATTACTCAGCCATGAAAAGAATGAAATATTGCCATTTGTAGCAACATGGGTGGACCCGGAGGATTTATTATGCTTAGTGAAATAAGTCTGACAGAGAAAGAAAAATACCATGTGATATCACTTATATGTGGAATCTAAAAAATAATACAAATGAGTGTGTATACAAAACAGAACCAGACTCATAGACACAGAAAACAAACTTGTGGTGACCAAAGGGGAAAGTGGTGAGAGGAACAAATTAGGGGTATGGAATTAACAGGTACCAACTACTATGTATAACATAGATAAACAACACGGACCTACTGTAGAGCACGGAACACCGTATTCAATATTTAATAATAACCTATAATGGAATATAATCTGCAAAAACCCTGAATTGCTATGCTATACACCTTAAATGAACACAGTACTGTAAATCAGCTGTACTTCATAAAAAAAGTGAAATGCAGCAGGCAGAGCTTTGGGGTAGAGCAGGGTCCTCATTCTCAGCACTCCTGATCTTTGGGGCAGCATCTTTCTTTGACGGGGGGACCGTCCGGTGCATTGTAGGATGTTTAGAACCTCCCACTTGGGTGTTATTGCATACCCCCACCCCCAGTCCAAAATGGTCTGCAGACATTGCCAAAAGCTTCGTGGGGGTGGGGAAAACACCCTTTGTTTAGAATCACTGAACTGGAGATGAAAAGTAGCACCTGGGGGCATGAAGGAGGCGGGAAGGGGGCCCTTGTGTCCTGTTCTCAGCTCCTTCCCCCAGTTTCCTGGCAGCTTCTCAGTTCTGCTGGAGGTGATGCCCCAGCTTGTCACATGAGTCACTAGCCAGAGTCTCCTGGGTCCCTCCTGGCCACCTCTGTCCCATATGAGGAAACTCTGGGTCTGGGTGAGGTCAGGGAGCTTGGCCAAGATAACCTTCAGCAGAGGCGGGCTTTGCCAGCGCCTGACTCCTTGAATTACCTCTCTCCAAGCCCTGCCTTCTGCAGAACAGATACATGGCCCTTTGTAACCAAAGAGGAAAGAAAAAAGATTGCAAACCCAGGTTTTTTGGTAACAACTCGTTGGGCAGCAACACTAGTTCTGAAGCAGGGAATGTAAAAGTGACGTGAAGTTGAACAGTCTTTATTTATCTGACAGAATGCAAAATATTCACTGTGCTTTGCTGCAGAAATATTAATATGTGTGATTGCAGGTTGCTGTCCCAAACTTTGCTCAAGGTGTATGCATGGCATGATGTATTTTACGTATGTTGTATATGTGTATATTCACCATTACCTTCATATATACACATACATGTACATTTGAAGTTTTACTGAATGGCAGATATATACATATACCAGGGGTACTCAGATATCATTGACCTGTAACGTTGTATACATTTAAGGTGTGCAACATAATAGTTTGCTATATGTATATATTGTGAAACGATCACCACAATAAGTTTTGTGAACATCCATGACCTCATATAGTTACAGTTTGGGGCCGTTGTTCCAGTGGTTAAATGGTGGGCATGACAGAATGAATACTTTGGTGTAGAAAACCAAGCATGTCCATTATGAGTGCCCAAAACTGTCCTGAAGGCAGCTAAACTTTGAAGGGGTCTTTGAATCCTTTTAATAAATTAACTTCGATTTTTTTTAAAAAAGCCATCACCTTCTAATATCCGAAAAAAAAATCCCAAATTCTGAAACGCATTTGGCCCCACAGGTTTGCTTTTCAAGACTGTGTACCTTGCATTGTAATTGTCAGCAGGGAAGGGATCATTTTTTAGCCCATGGTGACTTGCAGCATTAGATGTTGGTTGTACTGTGTGTATATGTGTGTTTCCCACATTTACTGTTTCGTCACATACGCCCATCTGCTGTCAGAAGCAACTTCTGCTGCTTAAAACCTTATTTATTTTCTGCACTCCCCATGCTTTGCAATGATGTGAGAGCACTCAGAAACCTAAATGCAGCCATAAAAGTTGGGCAGAACATGTGTGCCTTTTGCTCCCTGGACCCAGGGAAGAGCCACTTCTGACCCCTGCTCCTCAGTGCATGCACCTAAAAGACAAAGAACCCCTTACTCAGTTTGGCTAGGGGGTTGTGAGGGCCCCACCTGGGATTCTGTGGCCTGGGGATGCTAAACTGAAAGGCATGTCTTCACGTTGCAAAGGCTAGATGTGTGATTCCATTAAAAAAAATACCAAGTCCATTTTTGGTTAATTGAGAACAAAGGAAAACCGTCCTTTGGCGAGAATGTGTGCCTCTGGGTCAGGATTTCCCAGCCTGAGCACGACTGAGATGTGGGGCTGGAGGATTCTGTGTTGTGGGATGGGTCCCGCGTGTTGTAGGAGGTTCCTGCCATCCGGGAGAGGCCAGTCGCACCTGCCCAGCTGTGGTGACCAGAATGACTGCAGTCATTGCCAGTGCCTCCAGGGGGCAGGCGTTGGGGGTGGGGGCTGCGAAGTCACCCCTCGCTGACACCCACCGGCCTAGGAAAGACATTTAAGGATTAGTAAGACAGAGCTTGGACTTAGAGCTGGATTCTCCACCTTGGCACAAATGATATCTAGAGCTGGATCATTTTTTGTTGGCAGGGCATCGTGGGGTATTCATTTGCATCTCTGGCCTCCTGTGCATCATGGGATATTCATTTGCATCCCTGGTGTCTACCCACTGGATGTCAGGAGCACTGCCCACATGCTGTGACAGCCAGAAATGTCTCCAGACAGTGCCAAGTATCCTCTGAAAGGCAAAGTCACCAGGCGTGACCACTGTTGGTCTAGGCAGACACTGAACTACGTTGAATCCTCTTTTAGAAATGGGAAAGAGAAATCCATTTTCTATAGATAGTTCCCAGGAGTTTTTCTGCACCACCGTCTTTAGCACACGTCCAGTGGGTGACTCATCCAAAGGGGCATCGAGAGCCGTTTGGCTTCATGGATGCTCTGGGTCATACCAAATAATTTGCATAGCCTGAGGCAGACTCACCATCGTCCGAAGCATGAAATGGATTGCAGGAACTTCTCATTTGCAAATGAGTCCAAGAGACAGATTCATTAATCGAGGAGGCGATAGTCACCACCGTCTAGAGCTGGAGGGTGCACACTCTGAAGGGTTTTGGGTGGGAGTGGCAGAAACCCAATGCCCTCTCGCTCAAACCCAGAAAGGGATTTTACAGTTGCCTATGTGGGAGGGTCACAGAATCAAAGGAAGCATCCCAGGGACCAGGACAGCTTGCCTTTAAGACAAGTTGAAAATTCTTTGTAAGCCTCCTTGACGTGACCCGTCGCTACTCTCTGTGGCTTCTGATGGGGGTGACCGCCGTAGCTGAGAATTGCTGGGTTTGCATGCTGGTTAAATTCAGTGGTGTTATTACTATTTTATGTACATTTGGCAGTGGGTGCTGTGGTAGTTATCCATCACTGCATAGCAAAGTACCACAAATTTAGTGGCTTAGAACACCACCCGTTGATGGTCTCAGTTCTGTGGGTCAGGGGTCTGTGCATGGCTTAGCTGGCTCCCCTCTCAGGGTCTTTACAAGGCTGCACACTGTTGGCCACGACTGTATTCAAGATGTCAGCAGAATCTAATTCCTTGTGATTGTAGGTTTGAGGCCCTCAGCTCCTAGGGACCACCCCTTACCTCTACGCATTTCACGCCATGACTGTTTGATCCATCAAAGCCAGCGGGAGAGCAAATCCTCTGCTTGGAGTGTGTTCCCAAGGGCTCGCCTGATTAGGCCAGGCCCACCCACATCAGTCTCCTCTTTGAGTCACACAAAGTCAGTTGATTAGGGACATCAACCACATCCCTTCACTTTCTTTTTTCAAATGACATGTAATTGATTTACAATGTTGTGTTACTTTGTATGCCTTCACTTTTGCCATGCCCTACTGGTTAGAAGCACATCTTGGGTCTCCCCCGCCCCAACATATACTTAGGAGGAGAGGATCACACAAAGGTGTAGGTACCAGGAGGTGGGAGCCTCTTAGAATCCTGCCTATGACAGATGCCTTTTTGGAAGAGGACCCAGGAGCCCAAGTAGGATTTAGGAAATGTGTGCCAAGAACCCAGTGGCCTAGTTCCAGACAGACTTTTGGGGAAACTGATATAGAAGCTGAAATGGCTGATATTGATGTTAATTAGCTCTCTTTAGTGTCATTTATTTACATTTGATGATGGTGAAAGAATGAGAAATCCAATAAGTGGTTGAGTATTTCATGGCGTAAGGCCAGAACCTCCTCTTGTTCATCGAAGCATTATTGTCATCATGCTCAGGAAACTGTCTGGGGGATGGCGGCCCCTCCGAAAGTAAGAGATGACCAGGAAGCATCCGCTTCCTCAGGCAGGCTTGATGAGGTCTCTCTGGACAATCCCTGCCTGCATCACCCAGGGGACCCCAGTGACATCTGTCCTCTACGAGCCTAGACACCGGCCACTCCTACCCCTCTGTTCAGTCCTGCCAGGTCCTACCAACAGAAGTG
Source organism: Camelus ferus (assembly GCF_009834535.1). Lineage (NCBI taxonomy): Eukaryota > Metazoa > Chordata > Mammalia > Artiodactyla > Camelidae > Camelus > Camelus ferus. The sequence continues at coordinate 9,413,160 of NC_045732.1, forward strand.
TTCTCGCTGACTGGAAGTCATCACTGCATGGCCCTTCCCTCTGTCCTCACACCCACGGTCCATGGGACCCAAGGCTGCGGTCCCTGGGCCAGGCAGGTGGGTTCACATCTTTACAAGCCGTGACCGGCAGGCCTGCTTGCTCTCCCCGCAGGAGTTTGCCGTTTGTCCACATCTCAGTTTGAGGCTGTCACGTCATGTTAGTGATGCCAGAAGGCTTGACGGCATTGTTTTAAAAGTAAACTTCGGCTTGATGCGTCTTTTTTAACATTTTTTTTTCAAAAAATTGGGGTGAAAGTCCCCTAACGTACAATTAACCGTTTTAAAGTGTGCAATTCGGAAGCCTTTAGCACATCCAACCCCTTTGTTCCACTGCTACCTCTGTCCAGTTCTAGAACTTTTTCATTATTCCCCACCCAAACCCCATACCCTGTATCAGTCCCCTCCCCACCCCTGTTCCCAGTTTCCCTTCCTTTGAGCCTCCACCACTATTCCCCTTTCTGTGTCTACAGATTTACCTATTCTGGACGTTTCCTATAAATGGGATCACACCAGTATGTGGCCTTTGGTGTCTGGCTTTTCCTCACTCAGCACCTGTTTTCAGGGTGCATCCACATCCTAGCATCTCTTGGACCCCACTCCTTTTTATGGCTGAATCCTATTGCATTTCATGGCCGAACTGCTTTCTGTTTATCCGTTTACCCGCTGATGGGCATGTGAGTGGTCTGCACCCTTTGGCTCCTGTGAACATGCTGCTCTGAGGCCCGAGAGTGCAGGTTTGAGAGCGTGGCTCTGGTTCTGTTGGATGTGTATGCAGCCGCGGGCTGGCTGGGTCATCTGGCCAGTCACGTGTTTGACTTTCTGAGGAACTGCCCTGCTGTTTTCCACCTCAAGTTTTAATCTCTGTTCGTCACTGGGGTCCTTGTTTTAGGGGACTTTCTCTACTTGGGCTGAGCACCTGAGAGGCCCGGTTACAGCCTCTCCCGTCAGAACTTGTGCTGAGGAAGAATGCCGTTTGGCTGTCAGTGTGCACTTGGCAAAGCCTCGGTTTACGTCACTGGCATGTGTAAGACTTGTTTCTGTCTGCCCTGCAGCCTCTAGGGCAAGGCGGCACAGCCCAGGCTCAGGTGTAACACGAGGAGGGGGAATGCTAGACACGGGTCACCTGATACACAGGGTCACGTGGTTCCAAGGTCATGGATTGACGCAAGGGCCTCGGGCAGTCAAAATCGTCCTGCTAGGGCTGTAGGTTGGTACCGCCTGTCGGTAGCTCTTTCTAATGCTTGAAGCTCTGTAGGGGAAGTTGCTATTGGGAAGGGCAACTGGTGTCCCAGGCTGGTGGCTGCAATTCCAGAAGTCTCCAAGTTGATGGCTTGAATGCACTCTTCATGGAGCCAGGAGTCAACAGGATCTCCTGGAATCCTGCCTCCCCCTGCCTGCTCTCCAGCACAGGTCACCGGTCTTCCTCCTGCCACCCGGCCTCTCTCTTCTCTCTGCCCCCGTGTGACCCTAGTGCTCACCTGCCTTGGTCTGGGGACACAAGTGGAGGCTCTGAGGTCTAGGGGATGGAACCAGTGGGCCATCACCTTCTGAATATTCAAATTCCAACGATATCGGGAGCCTGTATCTTTGGGTTTGTGGCGCTTATTTCCGTCTCTCTTCCAACTGCCATTTCCTCACCCTCAACAAAGACAGTTGCATCCAGCAGACAAATTAGGAATTTTAATAAACGTAATGGCATAGAAGTGGCTGAGTGATTGACTACTACTTATTTTTAGCAAAAAAGAGTGCTCCTGGCACAAAGGAGTTTTAGGGAAACGGAATTATTCTGTATGGTACTATAGTGGTGGCTACATGTCGTTATAAGCTTTTGTCAAAGCCCACAGAATGTACAACATCAAGAGTGAACCCTCATGTAAACTGTGGACTTTGGTTGATAATGATGTGCCCGTGTTGGTTCATCGATTGTACCAAATACGCCACACTGATGAGGGAGGCTGAGGGTAGGGGAGTGTATACGTGTGGGTGGGGAGGGCCATGTGCAAACTCTCTGTATTTTCTGCTCAGTTCTGCTGAGAACCTGAAACTGCTCTAAAAAAATTAAGTCTATTAATAATAATAAAAATAAAAAAGAGTGCTCCTGGCTCCTGGCCAGCCATTCATTAGAAAACGAAGTAGCCCTCGTGTACAGCGATGCGTGTGGGATATACGCGGCGCCTAATGATATACTCCGTGAGGTCCATTGGGAGCACCCACATGGCGACTCTGGGTGGCCTTCTGTAAAGAGTTACATGAATTCCGTGTGTCCCCAGCTACCTCTGAACAAAGCTACCACTAAACTGCTTCACATGGGTTGTCTGTTCCTGCGATGTCTTCACGTTTGCATCTTTTAAGCTGAGCGAATCTTGTGCATAGAGGTACAGTTTGGGTGTAACCATTTTCCCTTGGTTCAGGTAGTGACCTACATCACAGAGGCTAATGTCGTTTTGACCCGTGACAGCTACATATCAGCGAGAGTAGGAATTGTTCCTGTAGCCCTTTTGTATTTTCCTACCAATGTGACTGTAGGTTATTTTAGCAGTTGGCTTGGAATGCAGTCCAGTGCAGTCCACGGTGAGCTGCTTTCACTCGTAGACTTGCTTGTTTTTCAGTAAGACTTTTCGGATTTCCTCCTGGACCAAACCTGTAGGCCCCATTGCACCAGTGCAGTCCCAAGAGAATTTTGCATGTGGCACAGAATTAATTACACTCTCACCTTCATCACCGTCTCTTGCAGGAGACACTTCTGCTTTTCCTGCAATGATGCACATTGCTGCTTCTTCCTGGGATGCTGGAAGAACCAGAAATTCTTGAAATGAATTTCTCTCAATGCAGTTGAAAATCAAAGCTGATATGCCACTGTTACGTTTATAAAAACTTATTTAGAAATAGGATTCTGTCCATTTTTCATGTACCACACGGTCATCTTTGAATTTAAATAATTTTGATGGGAAAGACTTAGCATCCACCTTTGGCAGCCTTTTAATAACAAAAATACGCTTTGATTAAAAAGCTTTCATGATTCCGTGGAGATAATCTTGAAGATACTGCTCATTTCTTTGGAGATCTTACTGAAAATTGTGACTTCGGACTGTCTATAAACTCGTAAGAGTATCGGGTACTCATGTTTAAAACAGGGGCAATATAAAGCATTCTCCTTGCCCACCAGAACCCCGTGTACCTGTGAGCTCCCATGCCTGCACCGTCTGCAGAGTCTAGAAAGCTCCATGAGCCCAGTCACTGGTGACCTTGGCGCTGAGTCACTGGTGACCTTGGTGCTGAGCCACTGGTCTGCACTGTTCCCCCGACTCTGTCCTGTCCCACAGTTTACTCTGTGGCGCAGACTCTGCTTTTCTCTCTTCTGTTTCTCCCCACACGTTGTTGACCTGTCCCGAGACCTTGGCTTCTCTCAACCATGTTAATTCTCCATCCTGGCGGTGCTGCCTCAGACAGAGACCCTGGGGAACCTCCTGCCAGCTGGGTATGTCCCCGCCGGGAACATTGGGAGACAATTCCGTCACATCCACGTTTTCACATTTAGCAGAAAGAGAGAAAAAGAACAGAACATGTAAAGGTCCAGCCACCTTCCTGCATTTACAGAGGCGCACAAGGATACTCTGTTCTATACTTATATTTACATATATGTTAATTCAGTCTGTGCTTTTTCTTTAAATGATGTAATACATGTTTACCACTTTTTTTGAGGTGTCACTTTACGTGTGACTAAACTCACCCACTTGCACAATTCAGTGGTTTTCACACAATTACCAAGCTGTGTGATCATCACCGTGATCAGTTTTAGAACGTTTTCGTCACCCCGGCGAGATCCTTTATGCTCATTTCTGTTCATCCCTACTCCCACCCCTTCCCTGAGGATGTTTTTGAGATGTCAGGTTTGTCTCAGTTTCATCATGTTTCTTTGAAGCCCATGATGATTGTCCCCAGGGATGTTGGCAGTCATCAGATTCTGGCATCCTTGTCCCACCATTATTTTTTCCCCTGCTGCTTCAAATTATGGTCATTTGCAAGGGAAGTGCATACGGAGTTCTTTCCTACACTTAGGTCCTTAAGACTTGATTTCCCCTCTAAGCAACTCAGCATCCGTCAGGGAGACTCTCATTGCTTGAACGTCTTGGACTGCTGTCATTTGAACAAATGTATAATTGTTTCAAAAGACACAGCTCAGAGCAGGGGTAAGGACAATGGGCAGACTACACGCTTTCAGACCAAAACTTTGAATCTGGACCTAGAAGCATGCTCTGGAGTATTATTTGGTAACGATTTTGAAAAGAGAGAAAATACAAAGTGATATAATTTGGGAATATACAGTAGACCCTCCCCCCCGCCGCCCACCAGTTCTGGTCCAGACAATGACTGATGAGTTCTTAGCTACAGATAATGAAATGGGCACAGAAGCCTGGTCTGGGACTTTAGCTATTGTCCATCTGCTGGAAGTCTTGCCCAGCTAAAAGCTTAATATCTGATAAACTCTTTTCTTTGTGGAAACTTCATCCCGCAGATGAAATATTGCTTCTGAAATTGACTGTGGTAAACCGGGAAGAATTGGTTGGTGAAGCGAGATGATAGAATCCTCGGAGGAAGTGACCCAACTCTTTAAAAATCCATAATAGTAAATGACGAAGACATGCCCCGGGGTTTAGAGTCGTTCAGATAAAAATGGATATTATCTCCCGGCCAGGGACTCTGAAAAAGGAATGACTGAAGCGTTAGGATGTACTCAAAGGTGAAAGTCTGCCGTTGCAATCAGCCAGTCCATAAAGGGTCCAGTGGAGGAGGGACAAAGCAAGGAGTCCGTGTAGCAAAATAGGGGTCCCCCCTGAATGAGCCCAGACTTTGGAAGGCAGTATTTGGGAGGTCGGGGAAGGGGGAAAGAATCATGAAATGAATGGCTTACCTTTCTGCGTAAAATGTTAGGACAGAAACCCCAGACTCATCAAAGTGCTCACCTGGTGTTGTAGTACCCAGACTCAATTTCATTTTTTAATGTATGTAAAAAATTTTGATTTTGTTTTTGGAGAGGAGAAGTAATTAGGTTTATCTATTTATTATTATTTATTTTAACGGAAGGACTGCGGATCGAACCCAGGACCTCATGCACGCTAAGCACGCGCTCTGTCACTGAGCTAGACCCTCCCCCTTCCCGTGCCCTTCAAAATGGGACAGCATCCCCTCAGCGTCAAAGCTAATCCGCGTGCAGCTGACTGTGCAAACCGCATCCGTGTCTTCAAAGTTCGGAAGCTGTGAGGACTGACTTGGTGGCGCTCTACTGCCGAGCTTTTACCCTCCCCCCTGCCTTTTTAAAATGAGGCTATCGTTCGGGGGTGGGGAGCTCTTTAGCTGTAGGCGCGAAGAAGGAACGTTCAGCTCCCGCCAGCCTCTGGTACTCCCATCAGTGCAGCACCTGGTTATGGAACCCGAGTTCATCAGGTTCCCTCTGACTGTTGCCTCTGGTCTTAGCTCTCTTGCGGTGAAACTTCCCCCCTTCCTTTCCTTCCCTCTCCTGTCTGACTCCTCGAGAAGGTCACAGCCAGCTTTTCTCCGGTCCTTGACCCCTGCCTTTCTCCCTGTTCACCACATCTCCCCGAATGGAACCGGTGTTCTGACCTGTCGGGTCTCTCCAACCCACTGGGGATCAAACACCAGGAAAGGTCACTGTTCACACTTGCGAAAAGCCCTTCCTGGCGAACACACGCACCTCGGATGACTTCAGCAGGTAGGAATACTCGCCCCGTGGGGAGGAAGGCATTGCCCTCTGGGCAGCACAGAACTGGGGTCTGGAGACCAGGAATTCTCCCTGCAGTGTCGGCCGCCTTCCTCTGTGATGCTGGGGGAGGCTCTCACGTTTCCCGAGCTCCATCCTCTCTCCTGCAGATTGAGCTCTTCGGATTTTAATTCCTGGGCAGCATTGCTCAGACTCGACTGAGTCCGACCCCATGGGTTGAGCCCAAACACCCATTTTCTCCAAAGCTCCTAGGCTAAAATTTGAGATCAGATTCTCCCGAGCTGTAAAACCAAAACCAGGTGTTAATTTAATGAATGTCACTGCACTTTCTGGGGTGGGGGCCGGGGGTGGTAATCGAGTATTAGGTAATTTATAAATGTATTAGGTAATTTATAAAAGTCTTCCCCTGAGACAGCTGGCACGCTCTGTAAATTCCCCCAGCTACCCTCGATTAATAATTTTGGGCTGAAAGCTAGTAATTATGAATCTGCCTCGAAGTCACGTTTTTAAATCCACACTCAAAAGTTGACCAATGGTCTTCATAAGTCAGACGCCATTTATCAGCCTGGGAAGGGCCAGGCCCCTCACGGTGGCTTTTCGCCTGCTCTCTGTCCATCCCCGGCTCGGCCAGCCCCCGCTGCCCCTGCACCCGACTCACGTGAATGTGCCTGCTCCCCACCCCCAGTCCGTCAAGCCAGAATGGCTCCACCGGCCAGTTTATTAAAGGGAAACAGCTGCCCTCGTGATGGTTGTTAACCTGAGGGGCTGGGAGCTGCTGGTTCCCCTGGTGACTGATGAGCCAAGCTGACGTCAGTTCCTCCTGTAAGTGGTCGCCTCCTCCTCCCCCGGGTGGGAAGGACTGTTGCTACGTCCTGCTCGCCGTTTGCTGTACACAGTGGAGTGTCTCTCCAGGACCCTTTGCCTCTGCCGTGCAAGATCCTTTGTCCAATGAACCACTGACGTGTCTGCCGCTGTTGCCGGGGTCTTTCTTTGGCGATGAGGCTGGGCAGCTCCAAGGCTTTCAGACCTGCGGGGTGCAGCCTAGCCGCCCATGACCAGCAGGGAGAGCCCCAAGCTGGTGCTTCTTAACGGTGGCGTGCTTCTTAATGCTGCGACTCCGACCCGTGCCTGGGAAGGAGGGCGTTTATGATGCCTGTTAAGGAACCCTTTGTGGTTTAGTTGGCAGGGCCAGTGTGTCCGCCAACCCAGGAATGTGGGAGTGTATTCCACGGTCAGGAGACAAAACAGAGGTGGCCATCAATGTTTTGAAAGTTCTATACGCGTTCATTAATTCAGTCTGTTTTCTGCTACTATGTTGAGCATAAAATGTTAAGACGTTGAAGGCTGGTGTGCCAACGACCAGGTCTTAAGATAAAGTCTGGCACCATTTGTTGAAGGTGTCATCGTGGAATTGCCAGTTCGTACGGCAAGGTGGTGCCAAGAAAGGTTAAGGGTGACGGATATGCGAGGCTGTTTTAGGGAGCCACCTGGGAAGGTAACCTTCCACAACGGTGTCAGTGTAAACACCCGTAGGACATGGCCTGAGCAAGGACGGGGCCCTGCGAGGCCGGCTGGTGTGCACGGATGCAGGTCTCTGATCAGTAGCCATTGGCCATAGAGAGGGCCCGCCCACTGCCTGACCATCGCCATCAGGCACCTGGCAGAACACACGTGAGCACCAGCGTGGTGGCAGATTCGGGCTGTTTACGGAGCTAACACGGGCCTTGCACACCAGGGCAGTTTCAGGAACGTCGGGGTCACGGCTGAGATGAAGCTTGTTCGTCCTATGACTTGGTGCTGCAGGGATGTGCTTGGAAAAATGGTTATAGGTGATGCTTTGATTCTGTTTTTTAAGGCTCTACCCAACTTTTTATTATAGATGTGTCCGCCACTTAAATCTCCTGTGAAAGAACGATCATCTGTATGTCCTTCATAACTGGTCAAAGATTCAGTAATTGAAGGGTGTTCAGATGATCACAGATTGAATCATTGAAGGGGTTACACATGATCATAGATTCAGTAATTGTGGGGTTTATAGATGATTAGAGATTCAATAATTGAAGGGTTTACGGAAGATCATGCAGTAATTGAAGGGTGGGTGTACAGATGATTGCAGATTCAGTAACTGGAGGGCTCACACATGATAGTTCAAATAATTGCAGGGCATACGGATGCTCATAGGCTTAATAATTGGACGAATTACACATGATCATAGATGCAGTAATTGAAGGGTGTATAGATGATCACAGATTCAGTAATTGTCAATATTTTGCACATTGCCTTTCTCCATCTAAAGTCGATGACCGTTTCGCGGTGTCTTGCATGAAGCGGGTCCTCAGGAATTCACCCTGCAGTGGGCCCCAGAGCCCTTCAGGACCTGAAGGGAGAGGAGCACGGCGAAGCTAGGGTGCACGTGCATGCTTTAGGTGCTGGCTCAGTATTAATAATGTGCCCTCAGCTGCCCAGGGCTGGGCTTCCCCTAAATGAATTCTGATTCCCTGGCCCCACAGAGTGAGTGTTCCTTATCATGGGGAAACTGGAACCGTCAGCTACCACCGGGCCTCCGTGACAGCCCTTGAGCCAGTGTACCTGACTAGACTGAGAAATGGAATCAGCATTAGCTCAGACCTTGGACCCCGTCAGGTCCATTTACCTGTAACCAGGGGAATTAGTCTTTTTCACAAACACAACCTGTTACAAGAGGGCTGGGGGGGGGGGGGCCGGATTCTGGGTAGGAAGGTGCTGTGAACAACAATGAATGAAGATAACGCTATTTATCTTAACATTTTTTCACATTTACAGTTTTTATAGAGGTTGATCATTGTAAGAAATACTTTTTCACAGTTCTGCATTTCTAGTCCTGTGTTAAACTTAATGATTTCCCTAAGAATCTCTGTAGTTCCCCAGGAGGAAGCTCCAGAACTCTCTGTACAACTAGTTTAAGATATAAATGCACCAAATGTGTAGTCAGACCCCCACCTCTGTCTGCTGCTACACATAGCCTTTTGGACAAGGTCAGCACAAAGATGTGGCTTCCACGTGGGAAAACTGCACAATTTAGGGCAGTTAAGAGGCAGAGATTGTCAGAACGAATAAAAAATAAGACCCAGCCATAGGCATTCTGCAAGAAACACTTTAAAGACACAAGTTAACAATGAAAAATAAAAAGAAATAAGCCATGCTAACACTAATGTAAAGAATATTGGAGTCGTTTTATTAATCTCAAGATGCTAGAGGGAAGAAAAAGAATCCTGCTAGGGACGAAGAAAGTTGTTACATGGTGAAAAATGGTCAATTAACCAAGAAGGCGTGACAAGCGTAAATGTTTATACACCTCACGATAGAACTTCTAAATAAATGAAACTAAAACAAATGAAAAAGCAAAAAGAAATAGCTAGAGATTTCAGTGCGAGTCTCTCAATAACGGATAGAATTAATAGCCAGAAAACCATTAAGGGTATAGAAGATTTGAACAGCACTATAAATCAGCCTTTTCTGGTTAGCAGCTATAGAACTGTTTACCCCAAAAGCAAACAGAAGCCATATTCTAGTAGACTGGGCTATGAAAAAAAAAAAAAAAAACCTCAGCAAATTTAGAAGAGTTAAAAATGATAGAGTTTGTTCTCTGACCACATGGTATCAAACTAGAAATAACTGACAGAAAGAGAACAGAAAGAAGATGTTAAGTGTCGACCTCACCCCAAAACGGAGACACTCCCCCAAGATCGCCCAGGTTGCTGCACAGGTGCGAACTCACAGGGCTGGAACTGGAGGTTGCTTGTGCTTGTTCCCCTCGTGGAAGTTCTTACTAAGGTGGCACACGGAACAGGTTACAGGAGATGTTAATTGCATCACCAACATGCACTTTGGCAAATGTTGATGTTTTCTTTCCGTAGCGTATGGGTCAGAATGGTTACATGATCCCGGTAGCCTTCCATTTTTTTGAATTATCAAAGGACCAACTGACCCTTGGAAAATTGTAATACTGTTAAGTATAAAACAAAGACAGAAACAGCTTTCCCATCCAGAGCAAAGCAGAAAGTGGGCTGAGTGGAACAGAGACAAGTCAGATTCATTTGGCAAACTTGAAACTATCCCCACCCTTGGCAAAAAAAAAAAGACAATTCCGTGGTTGTAATTCTTTTCTCTCATTGGGTCAGCGTTATTATGTTTAGCTGATTTATGGAATTTGTTTTGTGTCATAAATTCAGGCATGAATGCCCCTTCATCGCTGGGCTCAAGGGCTAAAAATCTTGGCATTTTCAACTGTGCTTTGGAAATAAACCCAGCTTCCCAGCAGCATAACCGAGCCTGCACGGTGGGAAATGGTGGAAACGTGACATACGTAGCTTTTGTTGCTTTCTCATTACATGTTGCCAATTAAAACTTTGCTTCTGCAAGGAAGGGGCTTCTGTGAATGAGGATCGCAGCTGTCTGATTTGGTCTGATTCCAGATGTTCATAGTTAGTGGCACTGATGAAATCCTCAGGATTTCCACAGTCCCAGGTGGCACAGGCTCTCGGCATGCACTGGATATTGATAAACAATTTCTTACCTGAAGTCCTTGGAGCTGGATGTGTTTTGGAATTGAGTTACGCATGTTTTAGAAAAATGATAAAGTGCCTTTCCCATATCTCGTAGGACACCCTCAGCCGGTGGGGGCAGCACTCAGTAATCAAACCCATTCATAGTCCTGCAGAAAAACGTACACGTATTCCTCCCAGTGGGCTGCATGAAGGCAGGTGCTACAGAGTTAAATGTCTTCATGTAGTAATACACTGGTAAATTAAATTGTGTGAGGATAGACCACCGACTCCCAGGGTACTGCCGATCTCTACAGAGAACACGAGGTTTAGCCAATTCAAAATAAAGAAGATAACCTGTAACGTATATCCGTGGTCTCCAGATGCTTGAGTACCTTTGAGAAGAAGGTGCTTAAGAGTCACCATAGTCTGCCCACCATGTACTATTTGGCCCTGTGATGATGATGGTGAGAGAACAAGATTCTGCAGAGGCAAAATGGAAATGTGAAAATTGACCCTCTCAAAGACTTCTGTCATGATCTGACTTGTCAACCTAGTGTTTCTTATGAGCGGTCTGTCTCTTATGGAATCAGTTGCCATAATCTCTGGTTCTTGAGGCCAGTGATGAACAAATCACACATCTTGGCCATATCCAGTCAGGGGTTGGCACACATTTTCTGTGTAAGGCCACGTGCATGGTAAATATTGTTGGCTTTGCACATTTGCACAGTTGTGAGGTGACAGTGCAGAATCAGCCATAGACAGTAAGTAAATGGATGTGCACGGCTACGTTCCAATAAAACTTTATTGACAAAAAAACAGGCAGTGGGCTGGATTTGACCCAGGAGTCATAGTTTGCCAGCCAACCCATTCTACATGATTTTTTTTTCACTGTACTTCACAGTTCCGTGCTCATGACCACCACCATTATCCTTGTATTAATCAGTACATAGTGAACAAAGAGCTGAAGGACACGTTTATCCACTCTTGATGGAATACAAAATTGTGCGGTCAAAAGGCCATACTACAGATTTCATACTAAAGAAGAAATAAATCCTTCAAATGGGCTATTTCATGAGAAGTGTGTGAGAGGGCGCACCAGAAACTCCATTATTTTATAGTTTTCTTCTAGCCCAGGTGGCTTCCTGCTGGTGCTTGGACTCTTGGGAAATAATCTCTTGGCAGATCCTTCTTGTTTGCGTGATGATGTATGGGTAACTTGAGTTCAGTTTTCTGTCATGGTGGTTGGTTTCTCCAGTCACTGACCACTCTGTCTCACCTCTGCCCGAAGCGCCGACACACCCACGGACCCCACAGCTCAGCCTGAAGACCTCTCTCCCATCATTTGTAAGGGTTTCTCTCAGGATCATAGCTTAGGGGCAGAATGAGGCTGTTTCTGATGAGTTTGTATCTGCTTCTGTCTTACATGCAGTCCCAGGAAGTAGATTCTGGGACGAGATGTGCATTCAGGAGGGTTTGGGGTGGGGTGAATTCCTGGATCAACCCTCGTAAGGAGGATGAGGCCAAGGGAGGAGGTGAGCTGTGTTGCTGTGCTGTTGGAGACCTCAGCCCGTTACAGGGCAAACTCTAGAGCCAGGACGGTCCCTCACTTGTCCCACTTGAAGGCAAGGAGGCTGCCCCTTTGGGGACCACCCATTGTCTTTGGGCTACTATGGAAATAGATGATCTCTGAGCTCCCCCACCGGTAGGTGACATCACCTTGGGAAAAGAGACTCTGGCTGAAGGCTGGTCCCAAAGAGAGACTTACTGACATCAGTTTTCAACACGACCAGCCACTACAGGGTGGGAGACCTCCGTCCTCTGTTGACATCTACACTCTCCCTACACGTCCACCAAGAATATTCTGTTTGCAAATTCCTGAGCGCCATATCCTGCTGCTTTATGTTGAGAAGATGCTTTTTCACCCTGGATTTCCATCAGGCGTCTTTCATTCCTTCGGTCAGTCTCCTGAACCCTCACACTTGCCTTCACTGTCTGCTCGTACATGGAATATCCTGTAAGTTTTCACAGGTAAGTAGGCTTATTGAGACGGCCCCAGTTTGAAAACTAGAACCCCTAACCCCAGGGAAACTAGGTTCACTGGTCATCCCAGGGTAAACCCATCGGTCAAATGTCAGTCACCTGCCTCTCCAAGTCTTTACCGTCTTCCTTCACCGTCTTCTTCAAGTAAGAGGCGTTGGAGGGACACCCCGGTCACACTGGGCTGTTGCTAATGACAAACGCTTTCTTGTCTTCCTATCACTGTTACTCGTGGGGTGTCTTGAATACTTCTTGATGTTTTCCCAGTGCAGTTGAAGCCTAATGTTTCCCAGCAAGGCACCACGATACTAGCAAACAGCAGAGGCGGGTGGGTCAAGACAAGACGGATGACTCCGTCAGTTCAGGTTGGGTTTTGCTGCCAAATGAAAAGAAAAAGATTTTACAAAAACCTTTTGGTTTCCAGGGCTTTGGGTGTCTCAGAATCAAGGACAAGGGACAGCGGGCTCTCACTCTGCGTTTAAATCACTGTCACGATTTTCAGATTTGAGTAACTAAAACCTCGTGCGTAGAAGGGATGAGAATAATGAAAAAAATGACCAACTGCATGACAGTTACGATGATTATAAACAGATTCATACATTACAGATAAACATGCTTATTATTTGTGAACTCACAGAGTAAATCAAAATATAGGTTCCTAGTGATAAAGCAGACCTCACCACTTGACCGCCTTCCATCGTCTTGTTCTGTGACTGTAACTGGGATTATAAATTTTGTCTAAAGCGACTTATTTTCATGCAGCTTACTATAGTCATAGTGGAACCACCACTCAGAATTGGCAGTGGATAATTGTTTGAACAACCTGGGTGTGACCCCCCCCCCCAACCCCATCAAGGCTTTGGCCAATCTCTGTCGTCACACCCAACGTAGTGATTGCTGGACCGGCCATGTGATGTGGTTTGTAAACCTTGGCACCACTGATGGTTGAGGCCAACTCTTTGTGGTGGAGGGTTGGGCTGGATGCTTCTGGGTGCTGGAGGGCTGTCCTGCGCTTCATAGAAATTTGACAGCGTCCCTGGCCTCTACCCAGTGGATGCGGGTGCTCCCCATCCAGTTGTGAGAACCAGAGATGTGTGTAGACCCACGTGGGGCAGAACCACCCTGACCAAGAACCACTCTAATGATATTTTGAAAAGGGGGCCTCTGAACAGGAGCTTTTCTGTTCTTCTTTGCGTGTTTTCCTTCTGCGGATAGAGTCCCTGGTGGCAATACCACTGTGGCTGGCACTGTGGCTTAATCTGTTTACATGTGTCTGTTGCTCTGCATAAAGGATTGAGTAGGGGATCAAAGGGCTCCGACTGCTGAGGTCTTACAGTATTTCCTGTACATAAAAGATGTGGGCAAGAGAAAGGGAGAGGAGGACTGAGATCTTCCCTGCCTTCCAAGGGGGCAGGGGTCCCCCACTTGTTCAAATCCATGTCCTTACCCGCTTGGTCTTGCCCAGTGATGTCATGGTGAGTGGGCGGAAGAGATGACCGTGCCCCCCCCCCAACAGATGGGGTGGAAGGTCAGTGCCCACCCACACACCATTCCTTTTCAACAAGAATCTAATGTGGAAAGCCACACGGGAAGACCGATGACAGTTTCAAATGCCATCTCTGGGGAGGGGGAAGAAGGACATTTCTGGGACACTGGTGGTACCTAAGAAATTGTGGCTGGAAGCGGACCTTCACTAAAGCAAGATCTCCATTTACAAAAATCGGTAGAATCGTCATTTTTCTGTACCGTGGCGTTGTCTCGTGCATCATCTTTACCAAGTGGGATTGTACGTCCTATTTTAAGTGGATAAACACTATTGTCTACACATTAAGTGTTTCAAGGCACGTGGTGGGTTTTGTCCAAACGCCAACAACTGAAAAGTACGTAGGTTCCTGAGGAGGTTCAGAGCCATCCAGCTGGTTTTCTTTGACTTCATTCTCAGCTCCCAGGGAGGGCTCTATCCCAGAGGTTGAAAGACTTTTTTCGGTAAAGGGCCAGATAGTCAATATTTTCATGTTTTTGAGCCAAACGATATTTGTCTGAACTACTCAGCGTGGACTTTGTAGCATGGAAGCAGTTACAGGTAATAAATGAATGGCCATGGCTGTGTTCCAATACTTTTGGGCTTTGTGGACCTTGAAATAAGGACTTCATGAAGGACTTTTCATATATCACAAAAGTGTTCTTACAAATGTAAAAACATTCTTACTTGGCTACAAAAGCAGCTGAGGTCAGAGTCCCATGCGCCGCTCTCTGTGACCCCAGCTGTATTTGGAAAATACTTTCTGAGCACTTGTAATGACAGACAGATGGCCCCTGCCATCTTGACCCATACAGCCTGTGGGGAGGACAGATACCAAATAAAAAGAAGCCAAATATAGTTTTGCAGATAATGACAACTACTGTAAAGGGGAGAGGGGAGGTGCTTTGATTTATCAACACTGGGGCAACTGCTTTAGATTGTGCAATCATGGGAGGCTTCCTGGAGGTGGTGGCTAGTCAGCTGACACCTGTGGGTGACTAGGAGTTGGGCAGAGAGTGGAAAAAAGAAAGAGGCAGGGAGAGGAATCCCCTAGGCATGACAGAGGACCCTTTCATTGAAGTGTTTCAGGATGTGGTTATTCAGTACCTGACTCTTCTGCTTTTGGGTGAATTCACAGGATGAGCCTGGCGCTACCCAGTTTCTCTCTGCTGAGAGGTAGTCACCGTCTCTGTAGCTGCACATGGTGGTCTCAGTGACGGAACGTCTCCTGCAGGATGACCGCTCGAGTGTGAGTACAGCTGCTTTCGCTCTCAAAGTGTCACTGCCTGTTGACAAAGTGCTCCCGTCACCCTGACCACGTCGTCCAAGTCACGTGGGGCATTTATTTGGTGACCTTTGTAATGACGTTTCAGAGCATTCTGATATTGCAGGGATGACGTCCGTTTGGAGCTGCCCCAGGTCTCCCTTTCCTTCACAGATGACTTTCCAACGAAAGGGGCGCAGCCGTGGGGACAAACATTTTCCTGGAGAACAGCTGCCCTGGGCTAGTCCGGGCCGTACAGCCTAGTAAACTGTCATAATAAGTGTGTCGCTTGAAAGATCTTGGAGAATACAGGGGTGGCGTTTTATCGATGGTTTCACACGTATCCTGGACCTTCGAGGTGACAGTGGGTGAACCAGCAGAGGTACAAACACTTGGCACTGTGGGAAGACTCGTGGTGCTCGGGTTGGTCTCCACACCTGAGGGACAGAACAGCTTTCTTCCTGCAGCAAAAGTGAGTGTGTGGTGCTGATGGGGACGGGATGAAGGAGGCGGTTTCCAAACCCCTTGGAGGTGAGAGTCCCTGTTGTGCGCCCTCCTCTCCGGCAGGGGCTGCTGCTTGATGATGCGAAGAGGGCCATTGTGATGTCAGGGGGGCCCTGCTGGGCATTCAGGCCCCATGTAGCAGCAGGCTCAGAGAAGTGGGCAGGGAGATGCTGTCAGACAAGGTCTGGTTCACATCGTCCCCCAAAGGCCCCCGGAAGTGGGACCATGTGGAGTCGGGGAGACCCGGGCTTTGGATCCCACCCCTGGGCCCGTGTGCTCAGGAAGTAGGTTAACCTCCCCTTGCTGGGGCTTTTCTCTGTAGAATGGAGACTGAACCATCTTTGAAATACAGCTTTGGGACTCTGGGGCTACAGGTGGCAGTGTTTCTCCTGCACGGAGATTTTGCCCTCCAGGGGGAATATGGCCCAGTCTGGAGGCGTTTTTAGGTTTCATAAGTCTGGAGGGACGTGGTTACCAGCATGGAGCGGGTGGAGGTCAGGGTTGCTGCTAACCGTCCCGCCATGCACAGGACGCCCCACCACAAAGTGTTACCCAGCCCCGAATGTCCATAGCGCCGAGTGCAGAAACCCTGATCCGTGGAACAGGAGATTCAACTTAATCTTCTCTTTCTTCCTAGAATACTCGATGGTCTTTCACTGTAAGGGATCAGAGTTAGAATACGAATTAAAGAGAAGAAAAAGACAGTGACCTTCTAGGATTTCCTTTTGTGTTCAATTTAAGCCCCCCAACAGAGGGTTCGCGTTCGGCAGCAAACATCCTCGGAGGCTTAGCACCGTGGCTTGTGTTCCCTGTGAACGCTGAGCAGCTTAACAGATTCATTTTCCATTGTGATGTCTGTAATTTGTTCTTTAAAAGGATCATGTATGCCTTTTCTCTTTCAGAAACAAACTTTTTTTGGCGGGGAGGGAGGGTTTTAAAGAATAATTTATTTTCTAAAGCTATCATCAATGCAGGAGCCGGCTTTGATTTCTGACCTAGCTTTCAAAGCCTTAAGCACCTGCTAAGTAGAGAGTTTTATTTTTATTCCTCTGGAAAAACAACTGTGCGTTTTGCAGGGAAGTGCTTTGGGTTCTTTTGTTGTTGTTGTTGTTGTTGTTATTTTAGTCTGGAGGGGAGATTGACAGTCTTTGGACCCAGCTAGAAGGGCTCAGAAAAAAAAAAAACTGACAGACTCGGTAGCTAATTAAAAATATGCAGAGACTCATGATTAATTCACAATAAATGAATACAGCGTTCATCATCCTTTCGTAATGCTCTGCTGTAAAGGGGGACTCTTCCAGCGGGGGCTAGAAGTTCTGCTCCTGAATACGTAGTAACAACATCCGTTATATCTTACCAACGTAAAGCCATCCTCCCGGGGGATTCTGAGGTACCTCGCAGTCCAGAGTTTGGGGTTCTCGAATACGGCATATTAAACTATCCCTCTCCTTAAATGGATTGAAGACTTTGATGATAATCAAGAAAACGCTTTGATCTTGTCTCTGAGAGTTCTCATTTGTTCGCTCCAAAGAAAAAAACTTGACGGATATTGAAGTTTTCTTAGAAATGACGGAAAAAAGAAAAAGGAAATTTCCTTTTTATGAGATGTCATTCTAGCTGACAGGACCTGCCGTCAGTCGGTTGCTTATTCTGCTGATGTCCGTCCTGGGATAGTCAGTGATTTATTTTTTAATCCTTTGATGAGGATGAAAAGGTTTCTCAAGTGGACTGTAAATCCCTGAGAAGGATATTTTATGGCAGCAAATACCCGTGAAAATAAGCCCATTTGGGGGGTCAGGATAATCCAGAGCAAAAAAAATTACAGTGACCGTGTTGTGTGTCTCAGAGAAAATGGCGGAGAGAAGGTTTCATTAAAGAGGTAAATTGGGAGAGAAAATGGGACAATCTGGCGGCTTTCCTTCTAACCAGGAGACCAGCAAGAACAGGGCAGCTCGGTGTCCTGTGTCTCCTGATACGAGGCAACAAGGACACCAAAAAATAAAAAATAAAAAACCTGTGTGACACCCCTGCCAAAAAGGTTCAACCTGAATTTGTGCCCAAAGAAATGAACAGGCTAATCCAGAACATACGACACTGTATGAGACAATTGACCTGGATTCTTTCTCCCGAAAAGTCAGTGCCACGAACAAACCAAGAAAGGCCAGGGGTGGGAGTGGGGGTGGGGGGGGCGGTTACAGTTTTCAAAAGGTGAAGAAACATAACCCTGAGTGACTCTCGAATGGATCCTGGATTGGAGAAGAGAGCACGGTGGTGCAGTTACCTGGGGACTGTGTAGGGTGCGTTGATTGACTCAGTGTTATTCTTCAGCGGTGTCGTGGTTGCGGGGGACGCTGTCCTCGCTCTAGGAGACGCATGCCGAACTTCCTAGTGGGGAAGGGCCGTCGTGTATGCAGCTCGCTGTGAAGCGTCATGGCACACAAACACGAGGACGTTCCTTGTCCTGTCTTAGTCTTCCGGGGCAGGAGAAACAGGATGGATGCATAGATTCATGTGTATGTATACACACTCGTGTACACATAGAGACACAGAGAAAGCATGCAAGCCCATGTGGCAGAATGTCCCACGCCCAAGTGAAGGAGCGTACCTGTGTTTGCTTTTATTCTTGCAAAGATTTTCTAAGGTTGAAAATTTTCCTCCTTGCAAAATAATGTTTTTTGGGGAAAAATTTGTATGACGTTTTATGTTGCTTCTCCTTGTTTTTTTTTTAATATTTTATTTTATTTTTTAATTTAAAAAAAATTTGGGGGGTAGTTAGGTCTATTTATTTATTCGTTTATTTTTGGAGAAGGTCCTGGGGATTCAACCCAGGACCTCGTGCATGCTAAGCACACGCTGTACCCACTGAGCTATGCCCTCCCCCGACATTGCTTCTCTTCGTTTGAAGGGATGCTTTAGTGCCATTGATTTTTGTTTTTAGAGTTTGGTACGGGATCCATCATAAGAGGTATGTGTTGCGTGTCCTCCTTTACCTGAATCGGGGGTGACTGTGCCGGCCTGGTGTCCGTGATACTCTGGTTCCCTTTTTCGTGGTGCGTCCCCATGCAATGTGGTTGTGGGTTGTACTTGGCAGAACCTCGTCCCTGTGACTCCAAAGTTGATGAATCCATTCCTTCATCGGCTGTATTTACAAAGTAACTGTGGCACCTTTCCATGTAGTTTCTGATTTTTTTTTTCTATCATTCATTACTTTTTCATCATTTACAGTAGTGTGTGAGTTTCTGGTGCACAGCATAGTGATTCAGTCATATACATTTTTATACATATGCTTTTCCATCTTCTTTCCCATTATGGTTTATGGCAAGTTACGCAGTATAGTTCCCCGTGCTGTGCGGTAGGACCGTGTTGCTTACCTGTTTTATATACGAGTTTGTATCTGCTAATCCCAAACTTGGTGAACTACTGAGTGGAGACTGGATTCTGGTCCAGAGGTGCATTCATAACTAACCTGTACCGTCTTCCAAACGCCTGTACCGCCTTCCAAGTCTCCCCGGCTCCTGGTCTCTTTGCCCTGAGACAGGGTTCACAGGACTGTTGAGTCAGTGCCGAGAGCCGTGGAGGGAGCTGTCTCAGAGCTTGCGGAAACGGCGTTCTGGCTCCTCCCTGCCATTCTGCGCTGGTCTCTGTGTGGTTTGCCGCGGCAGGGTTGAGGCAGGTGCTGTGGGTCTGCGGGTCCTACTGTGAAGATCAGGAGGAGCAAAACCCATCGGACTCCTCTGTGACCAGCACAGCCTGCCTTCAGAATTCAGAGCAGTATTTTTGTTCTAAGTTTTAACAGGTCACATGTGAGAATGCCTGAGCGACAAGGCCTTCCCTTTATAAGAAGACATCTGCAGACACAATCCAGGCAAGCACTGAATTTGCCATTGTTACATCCATTCCAGTGAAGACATTTAGAAGGTTAAATTAACCTGATCAGCAGCACTTGGCCGAAGGGCTCGCCAGGCTGCTCAGGCTCCTCCGTGGGCCTGGAGGGGGTGGTCTGAGTTGCTTCCACCCACCTCTGCTGGAGCTCCTCATGGACAGAAGGTCTCGTGAGGAAAAACACTGGCGGTTTTGTCTCCACCGTAAGTGAGGGCAGCACACAAGCTGAGGCGTGTTCAGTTATCCACATGGGCTGAGGCCCATGGCCTCACCTGTGTCTTAGCCAGAGTGTCTTCGCAGCCCTGCTGTCCATCCCCGGGGACTCACAGCAACAACACAGAGCCCCATGGATGACCTTGGAAGAAACGACTTTTAAACGCACAGATCTCCAGTGCAGAGACATCCAGAGGCTCCCTAAGAGGCCTTGGCTTCTCTGTCATGGCTACATCCGGACCTGGCACACCTTGGGCTGAGCCGTCTTCAGGGGCTGAGCCCCTGGCCTCCGGGGATGTGTCTGCCTCTGTCCCCGTTAGAGCACCCCAGCGGCCTTCCACCGGAAGGAAGGGGGAATCCCGGAACCAGGGCTGCAGGGGGCTCCACGGTGGGGCGCCTCCAAGCCTCCCATCCCTCAGCTCCTTCCTGCACGGCGTTCACCTTTGCTTTTTTTCTTCCCCACCAACACCTCGTCTTAGGAAATCTCTCCTCCCGGCCGGGCTCTCCCTCCTGCTCTGGACCTCCGGCTAGCCATGCCCTCTCCGGGCCCCGCACACGTTTTTACAGTTTGGTACCATCCTGGATGTGATTGCCCGGTACTGATGATTTGAATTCGGTCTGTTTTTGCAAACGCGTGGCCAGACCTGTCTGTGCGGGAATCCCACGATGCTCCCTGTGGTTGTCCAGCAATGTGGGGTGCCCTGTGGCGGTGGGGCAACTCATTGTGGAAGACGTGAATGAAAAAAACCGTTTCCTCTGTTGTGTTCATGCTGATGTTCGATGATATTCTTGGCAGTTGAGTCAAGTAAGAAGGGTACATGCGAAAAAAAAAAAAGAAGAAGAAGGAAAGAGATCACCTTTCTGATACGATCAGGCCTCTAACGTACACATGTAAAGTACCTCTTATCTGGGATTGCTCAATCTTTGTCTTTGCCAAGTGTGATGAAACCTCGTACCTGTTAAAGATTGTCTCCAGCTCATGTACCTGGGATTCTGGAGACGAGCCAGAGCGTCTGATTCCTGGCACGAGCGACTACTTCTTTTGTTTTTCTTTATAGACTGAAACAAAACTTTAACTTTAGGTACATGAATTTTCTGCTGTGTTCCGACGCGTGTATTTTAGTTGTCTTGCTGACAGTCATTGAGGTTCAGCATTTCCTTAATTTATGCTAGTCCCATGCTTTCATAACTTAAAAGATTGGTTCTTCCTTTGAATTCTTAGGTTTTATTAACTGGACGTCAGCCTCTAGTCCTTTGATTTTTGCGCTGTGTTTCCAGAGCCCGAGGGGGTTTGCCGGGTACGTTTAATTGTGTGGTATTTCGTATCATGTGAATGGGGAGTCCGTTGATTCTAGCTACCTGCCAAGTTTATTTATTGCCAGAGTCTCGGGTTCAGGGCAGGGGGTGACCAGATGCATAGCTTATGAGCGCTTACAAGGATGACTCAGGTGCCGTTTCCTCACTGAGTTACTTGTGTCTTTTGCTTTTTGAAATAAGCATCAGGCCAGTTGTTCTCAGGTAGGGGAAAGAAGAAACATTGCCTCCAGGATAAATTTACTTTTCAAGGACAGTTTTTTTTTAGATTTGACATATAAGTGATATCATATGACATTTATCTTTCTCTTAGTTCACTTCTTAGTATGATAATCTCTAGATTGATCCATGTTGCTGCAAATGGCATTAATTCATTCTTTTTTATGGCTGAGTAGTATTCCATTGTATAAGTATACCACATCTTTATCCAGTCATCTGTTGATGGACATTTAGGTTGCTTCCATGTCTTGGCTATTGTCAATAGTGCTGCTGTGAACACTGGCTAGCACTATTTCTTATATTCCATAGTGTGAGTATGTCCATGGTACACTCTGGTTTTCTGGGCACCCCATTCATTTGCTGAGGTTCTAAGTGGGCGTCAAGGTCTCTGCTGGTGGGGTCCAGGAAGAAGGCTGGACTGCTCCCAGATCCAAATGTCACTGCCTTTCTTTTTCTTTCTTCCTTTCTTCCTTTCTTCCTTCCTTCCTTCCTTCCTTTTTTTTTTTCCCCAGTCTCAGGGCTGGAGCGTCCCTGCCTTTCTTGAAGCGGGTGGAAGGCATCTCTTCAGGCTGGGATTAAATCCACGTATCTGGATATCCTCTCCTTCCCTTTCTTCCGGGGCCTCCCCCACGCACATCCATCATGCAGACACTTGTCTGTGGGTTCTTGATGCTCCCTCCCCCTCCTTGGACCAGTCAGCACTCATCAGTGCATCACTGCATCATTGCAAATAACTTAACAGTGCAGAAGCGAAAAAATGCAGTGTGGGCTGTGATAGCATTAGGTGTTTGCACATAAAACTGTGGCTTAGTGGAAGATCTGAATTGAGAAGGGGATGCACTTATAAATACTTAGAAAAGAACTGTGTCTCAAGGTAGATAAATATCTGTTAGACTTGGTCTCATTGAGCATTTGCTGTATAGAGAGGGGTTTCCTAAAATGGTGACACCTGATTTGGGGGTCTTCTTGCCCTGGGAGTTAGTTGTTTTAAATAGTAACCATGCACTGATTCTGAAGATAGTCACTCTGAGATCACGCAGATATTTACGTATTTACTTACGTGTGAGTCATGTTTCTTCCCTTTCGACTGTGCGATGAGGCGCTGTGCTAAACGGGTCTCTTGCTAATAAGCGTGGTGTTGTCATGAATTTGCGTGATATCATTGTAATCAGCATTCATTGCAGGGGTAGCTGTCAGTGTCTGCACATCTCGTTGCTGTTGGAAATGGTTGCATCTGAATTGGCAGAATCAACATACAATTTAAGAGGGGTTGTTTCCTGCAGGTGGGCAGTTAGCTCTGTGTGACTTTGCTGTAAGTTCTCCTTTGCAGTTACTGGTAAGGGGCCTTGTGCTATAACTTCACCCCAATACAGCACCTTCTGCAGATGTGTTCTGTCACTCCTGGATCCTTTTGGAGACAAGCCCGCAAGAATATGAAAAGTCCTCATTTTGCCATGGCGGCGATACATTGTCTGATCTTATTCTCTGGTGACGATCGGCTTTGGCAGCTGTTGGGGATAAAGACATTTTTCTCTACTCTTCTAGGGTTTTTTGGCTGGTGTAAGAATTAAATGGATGTGAGACAGATGAACAGGAGAAAATCACAAATGTTTAATGAGGAGAGACCCAGGAGAACTGAGTCACTCAACCAAAATGGCCAAAACCCTCACCTTAAATACCATCTTCAGCTAAAGACACAAGAGGACATTGAGGGTAGTGGTTTGGGAATTCAAAGGGGAGGAAGGCAATTCACAGCGGGATGGAAAAACAAGTGTTTCTTAAACAAATGTTTGCTGGGCCAGGCAGACCGTGGGACAGAGTGGACTCTTATCTCCAGACCCTACCACGTCTCTCCCACCACCGCTGGCCCGTATTTGTTTTACCAGATTTCTATGGTGATATCTCTGTTTAGAGAACAGGCCCTCTAAATTTTTTTAGGCAGTTAGGGGGAAGTTTCTTACTGAGTCTTTTGGGCTGTCATATTTTTTAGCCTGCCAAAGAGATGTTTTGGGGTAGTGAATTTTGCTCCCCTAAATAGCCCATTCCTACACCCACAAGGCCATGCATGGTGTCCCTGAAGAGGGACAGGAGCTGTGAGTTTGCAGCTCATGGGTGTCACAGGTGGAGCAAACATACTGGGCTGCAGTGCTCACTCAGCCCCATAGGGAACGTTCACCAGAGTAACTGAGTCCCAGCTTACCTGCCCTGCAACCGGACCGTCATGTGACTCACATCTGACGAGACGCGGCAGGCACACGCCTGCACCGATTCTTGTCAGAATGATGTTTAAGTGGCACCTGGATCTCTGTAGCTGCTACACAGCCAGGACGTGGCACCGAGATCTGTGATCCTACAGTGTTGATGCTGTCTCACGGGAAAGGGAGGTTGATTTTATACAAAAATCAAACTTGAAAAGGGGCTGCAGCCCTGCCGGTCCAACTGTCTCCCCCAGCCAGGCTGGTCTGCATGGTGTCCAGTAGAAAACCAAATCCAGTCTCAACAAGGAGAGACTTTTACTCAAGAGGATTGTTTCAAAGGGGGAGACAGATTATTGCTGATCTGCCGATAAGGTCTGCAGGCATCTCAAAGTTTAAGCCAAAAAATAATAATATTAATAATTTTGGGGGGAGGGTATAGCTCAGTGGTAGAATGCACACCTAGCATGCATGAGGTCCTGGGTTCAATTCCCAGTACCTCTTTTAAAATAAATAAATAAATAAATAAATAAACCTAATTACCTCCCCCCATGAAAAAATTTAAAAAAAAATTTTTTTTTAATAAAGAGGAGTAAGGAAGGCTAGAAAGAACCAGGTGTGGGGAACGAGGATCAAAGGGTGGCATGATTGGATGGTCAATCAGAGAGGGTAATGATTTACCCGGAGGCCAGCCTGTCCTCTGGAGGGGCTGTCTGTTGTCTCAGGCTGAGTGTGGATCCAAGTTCAGGGTCCTG
Organism: Camelus ferus; assembly: GCF_009834535.1. NCBI lineage: Eukaryota > Metazoa > Chordata > Mammalia > Artiodactyla > Camelidae > Camelus > Camelus ferus. The sequence continues at coordinate 9,437,370 of NC_045732.1, forward strand.
GGTTGAGGGGAAGAGAAAACTTGAACCAGTTTGGTTCACAAACATTTTGTTCCAGTTCATCCGTGGGGATGAACCATTCAGTGAATGATTAATGGGACAGAGGATGGGAATCCCCAGGTTCTGTGTCCGGCATCGCCCTAGGTAGGCAAGGGAGGCGTCTGTGAAGTCACAAGGGGAAAGGGGCTTCTTTGAACGCTGGTCTGGTTGGGTTCCTTTCCTATGGCGTATGCTTTGTTCGTTTGTTTCCACTTCAGTGTCTCTTAGGTGACAAGTTTCCTTATGGACTCATGGAGCCTCCTGGTTAGGAAGGATTACACTACTCTGTTCAAATTCCCTGCTTCTCGGTGAGGTAATCCCTCTGCAGTATCCTGACAGATGGGGTCTTGTCAATCTTCTCCCTGGTCGTGGCAAGGGAAGGAAAGGTGGGATTTGACAGGCTGATCATTTTGTGGTCTGGCAGCTCTTGTAAGGTCATGGTCCTTATTTTAGAGACAGCCCTAGCTCTGGCCTCTGAGACAGCAGCTAAGTCCTTCCTTGCTCAGATGAGCCACGCAGAACAAATTGAAAGACAACTCAAGTGCCTTTCGAGCTCAGGGTGAGATGTTCCTGATTCCTGAGTGACCACTTGTGCAAAATGGTGTTTGCCCTCCTAGGGGTCCTGTTTGCTCTCATCTTATACACCCGTTTGTTCCCGTACTTCTTAAATATCAGAGGTCTGAACTGAGAAAAATTATTCCCACTAGGGTCTGACATGTGAAGAGTCAAGTGGAAATTCTCTTCCCGATCTCAAAAACATCTCCGTATCAACAGGCAATAAGTCACACTCCCTTTAGCCCTTGTGACTTCAAGTCCCGCCACTGCTTGCCTGGCTAATTTGTCTTAAATCTTCTTAATTTGATTAAAATCTCCTTCATAGGAGTTGCAGTCAAGCCGCATCTGAATACCAGCATCCTTGTGACGATGACTACGCTTCTTAAATAAAGAGGGTCTTGCCGCTGAGTTTAATTCTGCTGTTCCATTTACCCATGTCTAAGACCTCATTCGCTTCCACAGCACCATCTGTGTCCCCCACGTGTTGGAGAAATAGTCTTGTTCGTTCATCTAAATCATTGGTTTAAGTCATTGAACAGAGCAGGATGTTGAAGCACCTTCTCTAAACCTTTCCCGTTTCCTGCAAGTCTTTTACACCTCAGCCCTCTTTGGGGACATCTGTTTAGGTGGCTACAAGTCATAGACGCTATCGCATGAGATTTTTCAGATCCCAGGCTAGAATTACCGTTCAGTCCATGGCTCTTGTTACCAGGGGTAGAGGTCTGGTAGCTTGACCGTAAAGGATGGGAGATGTCCTTTGCGAGCTCAAGACGCTACCAGAAGTGACCGTCTCCCTTCTGCACCACACACAGACCATCTGTAGAAATATTAATTAGGGCCAGTTCCCTCTGGCTTCAAGGACTTGAATGCAGGGTCCATTCTTCCCCTTTTTTAAAGGCTCGGGAGCTGAGTATGCATGAGGTTCACAGGTATTTCTCTGCTTTAGAGCCTGGCTGCTGGCTCGTTGGGTCTTTCAGGAAAGGTCCTGTTCCCTCTCCTGCCGTGGTTTTGGTGATCTCACGTTCCCATCCTGGCTGGGGGGCAGGGACACGGGTGACTGCCCGTGGTGAAAGCTCAGAGTGCCTTGGGGAGTGGGGCTCTGTTTCCTGTCCCACGCAGCCCTGGTGTACCACCACCCAGGGGGTGAGTGCAGATTTGTAGAAATGGGTCCAAGGGTTGGGTGTAAATGGCTGGCTGGCTGGCTGGCTGTCTGGACCTTCTCAGGATCCTGGCTTTCCATGCCTATCAGCCTCCACGCAGCCAAACAGAGCTTTCCATTTCAACTGGCATCGCCCTCCTCCCCACTCCCCCCACCAGGGATGCGAGCAACCAAGGATCTCAGCTTTGCAGGAAGTGTCACCACAGCCTCGGCTCTGGTTCATGTCCGTTTCATGGCATCCTCAGCTTCCCGATGGGTTAAAAAGAAGATGATGATTTTCACTGAGAGCCTCCTGTTGCTGGTGAGAAGGTGAAGTGGTGCAGCCACTGTGGAAAACGGTCTGGCAGTTCCTCAGTTAGTCAAACATAGAATTTCCACATGACCCAGCCCCACCCCCCCACTCCTAGATACCCACCCAAAAGACTTGTAAACAGGTGTTGAAACAAAACCCTGTACATCCATGTTCATTGCAGCACTAGTTAAAATATCCCTAAAGTGGAAGCAACACAGATGTCCATCAGCAGATGCATGGATACACAAAATGTGTCATGGCCCTACACAGGGGAATATTACTCAGCCCTGAAAAGGACAGAAGCACTGACACAGCCTTCAGTGTGGATGAACCTTGAACACATGATGAGAGAAGCAGACACAGAAGAGAGAAGAGATGAGAGATGAGAAAAGCAGACACAGAAGACCACATACTGTATGATTTCCTTAATAGCAAATATCCAGAATTGGCAAATCCATAGAGAAGGCAAGGTAGCAGTTGCCAAGGGCCGGTGGGAGGGGGAAATGGGGCAGTGAGTGCTTAGTGGACGCAGGGTTTTCTTTTGGGGGTGATAGAAACGTTCTGGCCCTAGATGGAGGTGTTGGGTACACAACTTACAGAATGGACTCTGTGCCAGTGAGTGGTCCACTTCCCAGTGGTCTGCATGGGGGGGTTGATAGGACGTGAATTATTCCACAATCAAGAGAGTCGTGGTGATTTTGAGCCTTCGTGCTTTATCTCGTCAATGTGAGCAGGGCAGGGAGTGGTCTCCTTTGGCTTTGTACATCTAAGTGCAGTGAATGCTGAATGCTTCTTTCATGTCCTATTTCTTTTCTTTTTTAAAATTTTTTTGGGGGGAGGAGGTAATTAGGTTTTTACTGATTGATTTTTTTTTAACCGAGGTACTGGGGATTCAACCCAGGACCTTGTGCATGCTGAGCACACACTGTACCACTGAGCTATACCCTCCCCACTCTGCTTCTTTTCTTTGAACGTTTTCCACTGTGCACCTGTGTCTCGAGTGGACAGAGATGTGCTGTCAACATTTGTGTTCTCGGGGTGTCCTGGAAGGGTATTTGGGGTCTGAAGGCAAACAGACAGACAGTGTGGATCTGGGGAAGCAAACTCAGACCCCGAGCCCAGAGGCCAGGAGCTGGGGAACTGCTGTGAACGGGGGGCTCTTGGAGGAAACAGAGCAGAGAGATGCGTGGGGTGCCATTCCCCGAACACCTGAGTGCGCTGGGAGGGGAAGCGCTCCGTTCATAGACTCCTGACGCTTAACACGTGCGTTCTGCTTAACCAGACATTTATTGGGCTTTTTTCCATTTATTTTTTAACCATCTTGAAACACAGAGGGTGGTTTCGGAGACAGCAAAGGGACGACGTTTAGCTCTGTTGGAGTCTGTGACTTCCTCTGCCTTGGCTGGTTTCTGAGCCCTCTTCTCTGAGCGGAAGAGGCTGCTAAGGTTCCCGCTCCAGTTTGCGTTCGCTTTTGCCAAGACCCCCGTGGTGGATAGGACAGGGGAGCTGTGTTACGGTGAGTGCCATTTCCACGGGTGCTTCGGCCAAAGCCCCAAGAGGCCGCATCGCGAGCCTTGGGGACCTTGCTGGGATGCGGAATGCGGAGACAGCAATGTGAGAATCCCACTCACGGACTCAGTCCAGTGGCTTCCGAGCGGAAAGGTGCGGGCACAGAGGAGGGGCGTGTACAGTTGTAGCAGGCGACGTCTGCTCGCTTCCCGCCGGCTTCATCCACGGGATGCCTCTCTGACTGCCAGAACTTTGAACCCCCGTACAGAATGCTGTTTTAAAATTTTTCAGTCTTCCAAAGCGTATGAAAACGAAAGGAGATGAAGCGTTAGCAGGGATTTTCTCTGTGGTTCGTCAACGTCTATCACTGTGCTGGATTCTGGTCTTTATAGCACAGCTCCATCTCAGAAGGCACTTTGCTTTTTCATTCAGAGGGGGAAGAAGTGTATCCAAGGGTTAAGATGACCTCTTACCTTAAAAGACAATGCACTCCTTACAAAATAACACTTTTCACAAAACATCCTTCATCAAAGCTCTGTGACGTCAGGTGTCTTCCGGGGAGCACGGGACAGGACTGAACATTTGCTCACGGTAGTGACGGGTTATGACGTGCGGAGTACGGAAATGGCTCATCTTCTTTTGTCTCAGAAGCGAGCCTTTCGATGTCAGTGTCCAGCTGCAAGAGGTTCAACTCCTCAGAATGTAAATAATGCATCAGCAGCAACAAAAATCTCCTTTGTGAAATTTGGGGAAGACATGAAGGTAGTACCGTTTATGAAGCATTGATGTTCACAGACGTTTCAACGTATTAACCTAGGGTGATATATGTGTGCATGTGTGTAATCTATTTATCAACTGAGACAGAAGCATATTTTGTCATACTGCTTGTCACTATATATATATATATATATATATATATATATATATATATATATATATGTTGCATTTTTGTAATTCTATGTATATATGTGTATATGGTATACACATACATATAGTGTGTGTGTTTGTGTGTGTATGTGTGTGTATATATATATATATATACTGTGCCCAAAGTGCCTTTTTGTTTTTCCGTTATTTAAGAATTCAGTGAGTCCAGAACTACAACAAATCATAATAAAATTTATATGGAACCATCAAAGACCTAGAATTGCCAAAGCATTACTGAAGAGAAAGAAACAGGCTGGAGGAATAACTCTCCCAGACTTCAGACAATACTACAGAGCTAAAGTCATCAAGACAGCATGGTATTGGTACAAAAACCGACATATAGACCAATGGAACAGAATAGAGTGCCCAGAAATGAACCCACAAACTTTTCGTCAACTAATCTTCAACAAAGGAGGCAAGAATATACAATGGAATAAAGACAGTCTCTCCAGCAAATGGTGTTGGAAACCTGGACAGCAGCATGTAAAGCAATGAAGCTAGAACCCTCCCTTACACCATACACAAAAATAAACTCAAAATAGATCAAAGACTCAAACATAAGACAAGATACAATAAACCTCCTAGAAGAAAATATAGAAAAAACATTATCTCACATACATCTCAAAAATGTTCTCCTAGAACAGTCTACTCAAGCAATAGAAATAAAAGCAAGAATAAACAAATGGGACCTAATGAAACTTACAAGCTTCTGCACAGCAAAGGAAACCATAACTAAAACAAGAAGACAACCTATGGAATGGGAAAAATTTTTTTGCAAATGAAACCGACAAAGGCTTGATCTCCAGAATATATAAGCAGCCCATACGACTCAATAAGAAAAAAATAAACAACCCAATCCAAAAATGGGCAGAAGACCTAAACAAGCAGTTCTCCAAGGAAGACATACAAACGATCAATAGGCACATGAAAAAATGTTCAATATGACTAATTATCAGAGAAATGCAAATCAAAACTGCAATGAGGTATCACCTCACACCAGTCAGAATGGCCATCATTCAAAAATCCACAAACGACAAATGCTGGAGAGGCTGTGGAGAAAGGAGAACCCTCCTGCGCTGCTGGTGGGAATGCAGTTTGGTGCAGCCACTGTGGAAAACAGTATGGAGATACCTCAGAACTCTAGGAATAGACTTACGTGACCCAGGAATCCCGCTCCTGGGCTTATATCCAGAAGGAACCCTACTTCAAAAAGACACCTGCACCCCAACGTTCACAGCAGCACTGTTTACAATAGCCAAGACACAGAAACAGCCTAAATGTCCATCAACAGGTGACTGGATAAAGAAGAGGTGGTATATTTATACAATGGAATACTACTCAGTCATAAAAACCGACAACATAACGCCATTTGCAGCAACATGGATGCTCCTGGAGAACGTCATTCTAAGTGAAGAAAGGCAGAAAGAGAAAGAAAAATACCATATGAGATTGCTCATATGTGGAATCTAAAAAAAAAAAAAAAAAAAAAAAGAACATAAATACCAAACAGAAACAGACTCATAGACATAGAATGCAAACTTGTGGTTGCCAAGGGGGCGGGGGGGTGGGAAGGGACAGACTGGGATTTCAAAATGTAGAATAGATAAACAAGATTATACTGTATAGCACAGGGAAATACATACAAGATCTTATGGTAGCTCACAGAGAAAAAATTTGACAATGAATATATATATATGTTCATGTATAACTGAAAAATTGTGCTCTACACTGGAATTTGACACAACATTGTAAAATGATTATAAATCAGTAAAAAGAATTTAAAAAAAGAATTCAGTGAGTCGTTACTATGAATAATGACTCACAGATAAAATGAATAAAAGCATTCCAGTTGTTCATAATGTACGTAAGTGAAGTATTTTCTGTTCAGAGCTGTGTGCAGCTCAGAGTGATCACACGTGTTACGAACACGTGCATTCCGTAATTATTTCTAAATCTGTAGGTGTTCTCAGATGTGAATCCTGCAGACAGCCCAAAAAACAAGAAAACTGTGTAATAGTGGTCAAAAGTCCAGGGTTAGCGTTAATCGTGATTAATGATTTGGTGTCTCACTGTCTATTTTATCTTTTAAAATTACTCAGTTGCCCTCAGCAGAGGAGTGCGTAAACAAAATGTGGTCCATCCCCACAACAGGATGTGATTCGGCCTTAAAAAGGGGGAAGATTCTGACACATGCTACGACACAGGTGAACCATGAGGATATTGTGGTCAGTGACACACATCAGACACCAAAGGACAAATCCTGTGCGAGTCCACTGGCAGGAGGCACCTGCAGTCATCAGATTCAGGGAGACAGAAAGGAGACTGGTGGGTGCCCTGGGCAAGGCGATCAGAAACTGTTGGGGGGGGGGTGTCATTTAATGGTGATAGAGTTTCAGTTTTGCAGGGTGAAAAGTTCTGAAGATAGAGGGTGGTGATGGTTTTTAACGAGGTGAACGTACTTCGTGGTCCTCAGCTGTACGCTTAAAAATGATTATGATGGTAAATTTTGGGGGATGGGAATAGCTAAGTGGTAGAACACATGCTTAGCATGCACGAGGTCCTGGGTCCAATCCCCAGTATCTCCATTAAAAAACACAAGGAAAACAAAAAGGAAACATAAAAAAACAAAAAGGAAAAAGAAGATGGTAAATTTTGTTATGTGGATTTTATCACAGTTGCAAATAATTTTCAGCTGACTCCATGGGTCATAAAATAAATAATGCAGCCATGTACGAAGTATAATCGAATCCTCCCTCCAGGCACACGTGGCCCCGCCTACGTCCCGGGCAGTCACTACGGCACACTCTTGTCTGGGCAGCTCTCAGGACCTGTCTCTCTAAATGGATCTGGGGTCCCACGGAGCTGAAATGTGACTCCTGCACTCATCCACTCGCCACATGTCCTCCAGCGGGTGATGTCACCTTTCAGCCTCACTTTGCTCACCTGTAAAATGGGTACAGTGCACAGCCTGTTGCATTGGTGGGGACCTGTATAAAACAGACACCTGGAGCTTGGCAGTTTGATGCCGTCTGAAGGGGCTGAGTTGTTCTTGCTGCCTCATTCTGAAGCCTTCTGCCCTCCTTTTCCCCACCAGGGTTGGATTTAGTATTTTTCTGCTGGTCTGAACTCCAGGGGCCTTTCAGGGGCCTGACGTGGTGGGGTCTTTAAGAGATGGCAGGACAGTTAGTACCTTTGCTTGAGAAGTTCCCCGGCTCCTGGACTGGACCGGCAGGGACCTCATCTCCTGACAGGTGCAGTCACTTCTGTGCCATTACATCAGCCTTTTCTGTTTCTCTGTCTTGGACCTTTGCTGGGACACCTCGTGCAGCTTGAGGTACCCAGAGATGAACTCTGACAACTGGGAGGTGGGGAGGAATGCTTTTCAGGAGGTCAAATAGGATCCAGTGTCAAATGCTCCTCAGACTCCAGTTTTCACGGTTTTCCTGGAATGTTCTGCTGTGCGATGATGCCTTGAGAGCTTGTATGTCTTCTATCTAATGAGCAAACCATGCAGACTCGTTTCCAGGCAGACATGGAGAAGAAACATCAGGTGTGGGGGGCAGAAACAGCATGGGGTGTTAGGCACGCGAGGAGCCCTTTTATTGTACGAGGCAGAAATGAGGCAGTCTGCAGGGACCGGTGCTGATGGCTCATGGGTGGCTGCTGGGGGCTGGGGGCTGGGGGCGTCGCGCTGGGCTCCTTGCCGACAGCCCTCCCTCCTGTCTTGGGCTGCATCCGCTGGACCAGGGAGCCAGGGACGATGTGACTCAGGGCTAGCAGATGCTTCAAACGTGCAGAACAGAGTGTCTCCCCAACTCTTCTGCAGATTTCGGATGTCCACATAGACGTTGGGCAAGACTCACTTTTTAAAAAATAACTTTCTTTGTGAATACTCTTTTTTAAAAATTTGTATGTGTGTGTGTATGTATGTATATAACTTGAAGTCTAGTCAGTTTACAATGTTGTGTCAGTTTCTGGTGTACAGCTCAATGCTTCGGTCATCATACCTGAACATACATATATTCATTTTCATAATCTTTTTCTCCTTAAGTTAGTACAAGATATTAAATATAGTTGCCTGTGCTATACAGAACTTGTTGTTTATCTATTCTATGTATGTTAATATCGGCAAACTCAAACTCCCAATTTATCCCTTCCCCCTCCGGTAACCATACGTTTGTTCTCTATGTCTGTGAGTCTGTTTCTGTTTTGTAAATAAGTTCATTTATCTTTTATTTTTTTTTTTAGGTTGCGCATATAAGTGATCTCATACGGTATTTGTCTTTCTCTTTCTTGCCCACTTCACTTAGAATGACGATCTCCAGGTCCATCCATGTTGCTGCAAATGGCACGATTTTATTATTTACTTATGAATACTCCTTACAGCATTGATTTAATTGTACTACGTGTACTGCAGTAGGCTGAAAACCACAGAGACCAGACCAACCAGCCAGGGTTGCACAGGCAGTGAAAACACTGAATACATGAGAATATTTAGTTTAGAAGAATCACAAGCGATCCAAATAGGTGTTTAAATCAATAGAAACAGTGTTTAGACACATATTCAGATGGGGTTTTTGCTGTCCTAGTGTCAGACTATTTTTCTTCACAAATTTAAAACAGGACATCTATTAGACAACACTTTGTGGACCTAATTTCATAGATACGTAGCTTGAATTGAACAAAAACTGCATTTCTTCTAAACAAAATATGCTTTGCAATACAGGTTTTTCTTTGTTTTCAATAACCCTTTTCCCCATCAAGCAAATAGATCGGGAGCATTTTGGTTGCCCTGGTAAACTTTCCATTATGTAAGCAGCAGTGTTAATTTTCCTTTAATGAACAAATTTAATGTAATTACATCTCTAGTTATGAAAATGTTCTTTTGTCTCTCTGCTTCATAGTAATTCTGTTTTAGGAATAGCTACTTCTTTGAAAAAGTTTTTTTCTTCTGCTTGCTTTTTTGCCAAATTAAGGTTGTTCAGAAAAATAATTTAATATTTTCCAGGAGGGGAAATTATTCTGTTTTTCAGAAGTTAATGTGCCATACTTTTGATATCTTGGAGCACTTCCATTTAATTTTTAAGCACTTTTATCAACTAACTCTGTTTTAATAGTTTGAAACATCTTTATAAACACCTTGCTCTAATCCATGTTTGTGGGGAAAAAAAAGTTCCGGTTACTTCAGACAGTAATAATGTAAATGCAGGGGGATTCTAAGTGGCTATTAAGAAACGTAAAATTTCAAACATTCTCCCTTGGGCTGGTTGCTATTTCTCACGGTAGCCCTAATATCTACCCAGGCACGTTTTGGAGATATAATTAATGCTCCACTGTCCCGGCGAGCTAACCAAAACCATCTGGCAGTTCAGAAATGAATATAGATACTAATAATTATTAATGGGGTTTTACCCTGTTGGATTTCAGTTAAAAAGTTCTACACCTGAACTAGCCCTCTCACTGAAAACACAGAAAGTTGAAATGATTTTTTTTTTTTTCCAAAGGGCACACGTATATAGAATGGATTCTTAAGACGGTGACATCTTGGCACAGAGAGGGTTCAAAATCTTAAATCCTACGTGTTTTCTGCCCTCCTGGTGCTGTTTGACGGCTAACAGCCGCAATCTTGTTCCACAGAGCAAGTGTGAAGTACCGTTCACTGCCCTCTCTTTTTAAATCTTTTACCTTATTTTATTTTATTTTATTTTTTATTGAAGGGTAGTCAGTTACAATGTGTCAGTTTCTGGTGTACAGCGTCATGTCCCAGTCACGCACATATACGCCCTTTCTTTCTGACACTTCCTCTCTAGTCAGTTACCAAGCTCTATTGATGGCATCTCAGTGCAGTTCTGTTCTGCTCTGTCGCCTCTCCCCACCTCGTCTGGGTACCACCCTCTTTGTAGGGTCATGGCCATCATCTTCACATCCGCCACAGCTTCTGCCCGTCTGTCCATCACAGAGTAGCAGAAGGACCATCTGAGAAAGGAAATCAAACCTGCCTTTCACTCCCTGATTAAAATCTTCACAGTCCCTCCATCACTTCTAGATAAAGAGGAATATCCTTAGTAGGCTGACTACACCCTCCCTGTCTGACCCCTGCTATTTCTTAGACTTCCCCCCCCCCCTCATAGTAGGAGAAAAGACAGTTTTGCATGAAAGAACAGAAAACAAACCAAAAAAAACCCACCAAGGCACGCAGTCACAGCAGTGCTGTGCATTCAGCCGTTGACACAAGCACAGGAAAAAAAAAAAAATCAAACCATGGAGAGAAATACTGTAGCTGAGTGGTTCTCCGAATAGCTGGTTTATGTTTGTTTGTTTTTTCCTTCTGTATGCTTAGCCTGTAAGTCAATATAGAAGAAAAATTTTATTTGGAAACAAAAAATCAGATTCAGTTTTTGTGTGCAGTAAAAGCAGAGTAGCCCAAAGCAGGTGTCTGAAGAGCTGGATTTGGGGTGGAACTTTACTTGAGACTCACACAGAGCCTGAGTTTTGCTCCGTTTAATCTCTTAACCACATCTGTCTGGGCTGCTACGGACTTTCTTCCTCTTCTAGCATTTTCAATTTTCAATTGTAAAACAAATTCATTTTTTACATGTTTGTTGAGCTGAGCCACGTATCTCTAAATTACTGACATAAATTCTGACCACTTACTCATAATGAAACATTTTCTTAAAATGGGTCCATCATGACCTTGTGAGTCACCACCATGGAAAGCTTTTTTCAGATCCTCATCAACACAACTGAACTCCTCATCTTCAGCTGTTATACTTTGTATTAGTTATCTACTGCTGTGTAACAAATGACCCCATCCCAAACTTAGCAGCTTAATGCAACAGACATTTGTTATCTCCCAGGCACTATGGGTCGGGAACCCAGGCACAGCTTAGCATGCTCTTCTGCTCTGATGAAGGTACCAGCCAGGGCGGTGGTCTCATGTGATGGTTCAATGCGGGCAGGGTCCATTTATAACCTCACTGAGATGGTTGTGGGCAGGGTTGAGTTCCTTGTAGGCTGTTGGCCTGAGAGTCCCAAGCTGGCCTCCCTCAGTTCCTCGTCATGGGATCTCTCCAGTGTGGCAACTCAGTTCATCAAAATCCAGCATGAGGTAGAATCTGCTAAAAAGATAGAGGTTATCGTGTTTTGCAACCTAATCACAGAAGTGATGTCCCACCACTATGTCCATCTTCTGTTGGTTGGGACCGAGTTGCAAGGTCCAGCCACGGGGAGGGGGTTATGCAAGATGTGAATCCCAGGGTTGGTGTCATTAGGCCATCTTTTAGTTGCCCCCCACATTTTCTTTAAAGCTTTATTCTGCTACTTATTATTGGTTACACAGAACTGTAGTGACAGTGCTGATAGCTACAACTAACAAGTCGTGGCCCCTGTGAGTCCCTAACTGAATCATAGTGGTACGTACACCATGTTATCCTCACAGTCATCCCCATTTTACAGAAGAAAATGTCGACCAAGAGGCTAATGAACACCCCATGGTTTCTCTGCTAGGAAGTAGGGGAGCCAGCATTGAGATCTAATCTGCAGGGACCCCGTCTGTCAGTCTGCTGCTCGTTTTAGTGGGTTCTGGGCTCACGGACTCCCTCCCTGGGCCAGTTGGGTCCTTGCAGAGCGGTTCTGTGTCTCATTCAACCATGAAACCACCACGAGACTGTCATGATGTCTCTTTGCCAGTTCTTAATCCCATAAGCATTTGTTAAATTGAAATGGATCTGGTTGAACTGTCAGTGAATGAATTTTAGTTGCAGGGGTATAGGTAGATTAGAATACTCCCAAAAAGTTACATTTGTCTCGCACTGCATCATTTTGGAAGCTTTTTATTTCTTTTATTCTTGGAGGAAGGGAATGTTCTTTTTTTTTCAAGCTTAATTAAGGTATAATTGGCCAGTAAAATTGTATGTATTTAAAATGAAAATACAGCGATTCGATATAGGTATACATTATACAGTGATTACCACAGTCAAATTAATTAACACATTCGTCACCTCACATAGTTAACAGGTTTTTTTTTTTAAATGGTTAGAAGAATGCTTAAGATCTACTGTTTAAGCATATTTCAAGTCAATAGTACAGTATTATTAACTAGTTACCTTGCTGTGTGTTACTTCTCAGAAGTTGCTCATCTTCTAACTGGAAGTTTATACCCTTGGACCAACATCCCCCCATTTCTCCTCCCGCCTTGACCCATGGCAACCACCATTATACCCTCTGCTTCTGTGAATTCAACATTTTTTTTAGATTCCACACATGAGTGAGATCATGTATTTTATGTGATTCTGCTGTTGGCTTATTTCCCTTAGGATAACGTTCTCCAGATGTATCCATGTTGTTGCACATGGCCGGGTTTCCCTCTTTTTGAGGCTGACTAACATTCCATGATACCATAGAATTCTCTTTATCCATTCATCCATCCCTGGATGCTAAGGTTGTCTCTGTATCTTGACTATTGTGACTAAAGCTGTAATGAAGTGGAGTATGGGTATGTCTTTGTGAGATCCTGACTTCATGGAAACCCTCTATTTCCAGCCTCTCAGTGGACTGCTCGATGCCACAGATGGCATCTCGGTGATACACAACTCACCCAAGTAGATCATGCTTGTTGCCCAAGACCTCATGACTGCCGGCCTGAGCTGAGACCCCTGACTCTTAAGCCTCCACTTCTTCCTCTACCTCCCAAGAAACAGAAAAGCCACCCAAGAGAGCACTGGAGAGAGAGTTGGGAATGAGAGGGTGGTTCCTAGAAGTGCAGATGGAATGGTCACATTTCCCTGGCTCGTTATCTTTAGAGGAAGGGCGAGGGTGCCGAGTTTGCATTTATGGAAAGGTCTTTGGAAGGGGGGTAGATGAGTGGGGAGACTGATCGAGAGAGAGAAAGGTGTAGCTCCAAGTTGTCCTCGCCTGGGGGTGAGGATCCTTTCGTCCGGGCAAGATGACTGGAGAAGGAATCTCTGATGAAAAGGCACAGCTGGGGAGATGGGCCGCGAGGACCAGAGACAGATGAGCGAGATCAGGCAAGAGGAGAAGGAATATTCGGGGGCTCGGGTCCTCTTTGAAGAGCCCCTGGGAGAGTGTTGCCCATGTGCGCAGGAATCCAAGGACTTCTGTGACCGGTGGGGGGATGTTATAGCCGGGGAACGTTATGTGTTAGCATTGAACATGTGCTTGTGGGCGCGAGGAGAAGTTCAGTCATTCTGATGGGTTGCACTTTCCAAATCCTCACACAGAAGCCAAGCTGCCCGCCTGTGAGAGCACAGGGAGTGAGTTGTAATCATGTTACGTCCAGGAGCAAAGTTTCACTGATGATTTTATAGACGGTGAGAAGAGTGACAGGCGGATAGTAAATGGGTGGTTCTCCACTGGGGGTGATTGTGTCCCCCAGGGGATAGGTGGCAGTGTCTGGAGACATTTTGGTTGTCATGACACAGGGTGAGAGGGTGGGCTCCAGGCATGGAGTGGGTGGAGGCCAGGGACACTGCTGAACACCCGCCAGGGAGCTGCCCAGGCCCCATCACGGGGAATCGTCCCATCTCCCCCCACTGAGAATCATCCTGTCCCGAATGTCAGTGCTTCCAAGGCTGAGAAACCCTGATCACTGTCTGCTCAGTCATGTGACAAATAGGTGTTCTTATTTTCTTCACGGAGGTGACTTGATGAAGATGTAGGCAAAGCACCCAGAAAACTGTGGTTGTAAAATACGACATTTTGTTTATTTTCTACATAAAGTGAACCACGGTAATGTGAAGTCCTTAGAAACACACGACCACGGCGTCTTGGCCGTTGATTTCTTGGGTCTGAAAGCTCTAGGCTGCCTTCTTAGGGAAGGCAGGAGGTCGGGAAGCACACTCTTCTCTGTGTTGCTGGTACTAGTTTTCATGCCGTCAAAGCCGTGTAGGGAGCCCTGAGCCCCCAGCCCTAAGCATTTCGCAGGCATCACGAATGGGCATCCTCAGTAATCTTCAGAACCTCTTGGGTGTCTCACGCTGTATATTTAGAGACAGGTGCTAAATTCTAAGTCCTCCCTGTTACCCACAGTAGGGTCATTGCAACTGCTGCAACTCCTGAAAACAGACTTTCCTGACCTTTCTCATTTTCTCTTTCGTTGAGTCAGAGGGAGGAGTTTTAATTCAACAGAGTGAACGTGGATTCTTGGTTTCATGCAGTTTTCTTTGGTACTTGTTCAACCAGCCACGGCCCTCATGGTGCCTCCCGTCCAGGTAGGAAGGAGAGAAACCTTCCAATCTTACATCCACAGAAGCTGTCTTTACTCATTTGCTCAGTGACCAAATATTAGCTGTTTAGTGTCAAAGAGTGTGTTCCCAGAGAAGCAGCTTCTGGCATCCTCTGAGACTCTCTCTGGGGGAGCTGAGGGTGGCAAGCAATGCTGGTGTGATGGGAAAGGGGAGTGCAGACTAAGGCCAGGTGGTTCTGCCAGGGCACACGCTGACAGGCGTCCTTTGTGCTCCTGAGACCCCGTGTTGAGAGTCAAAGCACAAAGAGAGAACAGAGGGCCAGCAGTGCTCAAAAGGGCCCAGTTGCAAAATCCAGGAGAATTTTCCCATCTCCAGAGCTTTCATCCCGTCTGCAAAGCCCCTTTTGCCACGTAAGGTAACACAGTTAGAGGGTCCAGGGATGCAGGCGTGAATGTGTTTGCGGACAGGGCTGTCGGCCGCCTCCCACACCAGGTGTGAGGGTCAGCTTGATGGAGAAGAAGGAAACAGATACAAGAATGCGGAGGACGAACGTCGGGGTGGCTGGGTTGGCGTCCAGGTGTCCTTGGAAGGCAGCACCATGTTGTTTTCTCAAACGAAACCACCACAGGATTCCGGCTCCACGTGGCTGTCATGCCTCATGCAGAGACCCACAGCTCTGGTGGGATCCATGTGTCCCAGGCCCCTCCACACCCCAGTGAGTTCCCGATGCCATAGGTTCTGCTAAGGTCTTGTCTCGCTTGCCTGAGTCCTGAGTTCTCTTGGGGTGAGAGCGAGCTCGGGTGGGTGCGTCCTTCAGCCTGGCCCCTTGGTCTGGCCCGTGGGCATTTAACCGCACCCAAGGGATGAGGCCTGAGGAGGCTTCTGCCCCCGGCTGCGCCGATCCTGGCAGGTCCTGTCCCTCTTCTGAGTATTCACTGGGCCGTTTCTGTGGGCATCAGGGAGGGAGTTCCAGGTGTGCACCTTCCAGCGGTGTCTTCTCCCAGAGTCCTGCAGCCCGTAGTTCCCGACCAGAGTGCAGTGCCATCGGGTGGGTGTTGGGTGAACGGGTTCCCCTCCTCCGGTGTGCTGGCTGCCCCCCGTGAGCTGGCGCCCAGAGCTGCCCCAGGCTCTGAACTTTGCGTACCTGGAGTTTGGAAAGGTTTGCGTCAGGCCCACGTGTACATGTTGCCTTGTAAAGGCTGCTACTCTGACACTTACAGCTAATTTTAGAAACCATTTCACATTGAGAGTTTGATGGCCCCGGAATGACTGTCTTTCCATGGTTAGCGGGTGACAGAGCCCGCCTTCCGTAAAGACATGATTGTGCTTTCATTTCTCCAGACAGAGTCTGTATTTCAGTTTGGGATAGAAAGGAGAGGTCGCACGACGATCCAGGGAGAAGGGCATGTTTGGTTTTGGAAACAACCATGCAGGAAACAGAGGCTACAATTCAGTTTGGAGCCCGCATGGTCCGGGGCTGGCAGGGTGCGGGTAGAGAGCGCCCTCTTCTAGAAGGAGAGGGGAGGGTCCCAGAGAAGGAGAAGGGTCCCCCTCACGCCGCCAGCACCCCTCACGCGAATCTTCCCCTCTGCCCTCTGCAGGAAGATGAGGACCCTTCTGCTCGTGATCCTGTTCCTGTGTGGGGCCCGGAGCCATGCGAAGTCAAGGCCCAACTTCGTCCTGTTCATGGCGGATGACCTTGGCATTGGGGATCCTGGTTGCTATGGAAACAAGACCCTCAGGTGGGGCGACGCGGCTGCCGTATGAACACAGGCCTCCCTTCGTAGGGCGTCACCCCATGACGGGGGACACGGGTTCGCAGGGCACAGGCCGCGTGGAGACGTTTACCGCCCCCCAGACTGCACACCTGGGCGTGTGACGTTACACATACGGGCGTCAGGAAGGGAGGTGTGATGGCGTTTCCTGTTGGAATCACCGTTGGCGGTTGGATAAACTCCAAAGGCGCACTGGGGAGACATTCACAGTCATTCTTTCTTCCTCGCCGCTACTACGCTGCTTTTTCACTCCCTCGTTTTAACTCCGTTTGGTTCACTTCTTGTGTTTTGCCTTCTTTTTCGGCGTGTGGCTCTGGTCCCAGCGGGGCCCCGTGCCACCCGGCGTGTGAACCGCTCATTTGCACCTCCCGACCTGCTTCCTGCTCTGGCCCAGGCTGTTCTGGATGGGCAGGCTGGGGACAGCTGTCCCAAGGACACGGGGCACGTTTGATGATGACAGAACTTTCCAAGGACCAGGGCAGACGGCAGTGGGAGGAAAAACAAAACACACAACAGGAACCGGACTCAGGGACAGAGGACAGGCGTTGCGTGGGTCCCTTTGGTTTAGAATCGAAGTCGGTCCTTTTGCAGAAGAATATTGGCATTAGTGTTGCACCTTCTCTCTCTCTTTTTTTTCTTTTTTAACTTTCCCTTAAGTTTTTTAAATCTCTTTATGATCACGGAGGAGGGTTGACATAATGCTGAGTCTTTGCAGGGCTTCATGTCGCACATGACTATTGCGAACGGAATTAAAGGAGAGGAGGGTTCCACTAGAATTTTCTTGTAAGATCTATGAATAATTACTCTCTGAAGCTCAGGACGATGGACAGCTAAGGGTCGCACGGTTGGATTTTTCGTCACTTTGTTCCCTGGGAACCCTCATCGTCTTACCAGCATGACCGCGCCTCTGGGGAACTGCGTTTCCGTGTTACTGTCAGATCAAACAAAATGAAGTGAATTATTCTTTGGAGGAGAGCGGGCCAGTGAGACGCAGCCAGACATGTGTCAGTTCCCACCCGAATCTGTGCATCACATGTTCCTTCTTATTTAAGATGTGTGCTGACCTATGACACTTGTTAGATTTTAAAAAAAAACAAGTATTCAGTGTTCTCTTAAAATTTTAGCGGACCACATATGTTTCCTTCCCCACCTTTTGCCTCATTTTGTGAAAAGTTTAGCTCTCACTGTTTGGCATTTTTTGATATGAACCTTGTTATTAATTTAATTTTTTAATCAACGTCATGACTTCTCTTTTTTTCATTTGAAGTATTATTTTTAAATAGCACAAGATATTAGTTTAATATTCGACATGATAGTCCTCAAGTTTGCTGAGGTAGCAGGTAATTCTCCCTACTAAGCTGTCTTAATTACAAAGTTGCAGTCAAGCCTTTAAGGTTCAGAGTCTACCAGTTACCAAAAGAAAACAAAAAAAAAAAGCTATAAAATCCCAGAAAAGAATTCACGTCCGTATTACCCTAAATCTGTCTTGCTCTCCTTATGAGAGTCCGCTGATTTCTAGTTGTTCTTTTTTATTTTGCGGGGAGGTGGGAGATGCGTGTAATCAGGTTTATTTGTTCATTTAATGGAGGTACTGGGGATTGAACCCAGGACCTTGTGCATGCCAGACAAGCACCTTACCACTGAGCTATACCCTCCTCCTCCTAGAGCCCACTGCTTTCTGAAGTATGTTTTTTCATTTTACATTTTATAACATCACAGCGTTGAATAATCAAATTTCTCGGTGCCCAGTCTAGTCACTGGGAGGTTTAAGTCAGATGCACAGACAGGTTCTGCAAGGGACAAGATGCGTGCCCCCACCCCTTAGGCAGCCGTCTTGCAGGGAGTGCGGTGAGCCACGCCATCCCTTTACTGGGAGGCGGCTACCTTGGTGGGGGCTACAGAGGGGCCTTCTCCACGTGAGACAGGCCCCTCCCAGCGGACAAGGAGGCCATGGGGACGGAGGTGTCCCATCTACACTCAGAACTGAAGTGTAGAAGACGTAGAGCCTGGCAGAGAGGCAAGGGCTGGGGTTCATGTCGGGGGATGTGGGATAGCCGCTCGGCCTGGTCGCAGACCTGATGGACCTTCGTTTCTCAGTGCTGAGGAGTCTGGCATGACTTCCTACGGTTCTGGGCCCAGCCGTTCCTGGAGAAGAGGCCCCAGGATGGTCTGTCTTATGTAACGTGTCATTCTAGAAGTGAGCCCACGAACAGGGGTTCATTTTGTGTTAAAAGCCCTGAGCCCACAGAGGGTGAGTGACTCACCGCATGTCGTGGTTTCACACTGGCATGTGTCCATCTGTCCTGGAGTCTGTGAGCCCCTTTGTTACCGTTCACTGGCCGGTGTACGTGGGCCCCATTCTCTCTTTCTCCAGGGAATTCTCTCACCACCACCCCCTTCTTCCTGGGGGCACGTGGAAATTAGACAAAGCAGGTGATAGCTGGGTCGGACCTGCTCTTTGGCTGTGGTTGAGAAGAGAAGAGTCAGGCTGCCCCCAGAGCTTTCGTTCGGGGGCACAAGGGAACAGGGTAGGGGGCCCAGGTGAGGGAGGGCTGAGACTTTGACCCATCTCCCTCCCCCTCCTCACAGCAGCCCATCCTCGAGACTTGGGTCCTCGCTTGTAAACCAGGCCTCGGGGAACTGAAGCTCAGAACCTCCCAGGGTGGGCTCAGGCCCCTGGAGCGGGCAGACCTGGACCCCGTTGTCCCCCGCGGGGCTTTGTTCTCACTCTGAATCTTGGCTGTGTGTCACTGCTCCCCTCCCCCTCCCCTCCCCAACTGCACACAGCCCTCAGCGTCCCCATATTCCTGCGAAGTGACTCGCTTTACGAAGCCACAGAGAAGGCTTTCTTTCCAAGGTCACGATGGATGACGTGAGTCTTTTGTTCCAGGACTCCCAGCATTGACCGGTTGGCCAACGAGGGGGTGAAACTCACTCAGCACCTGGCGGCCTCGCCCCTGTGCACGCCCAGCAGGGCGGCCTTCTTGACCGGCCGCTATCCCATCCGATCAGGTAACCTCCCGGCTTCGTTACTGTGGCCCTGGTCCTCCAGCCAGTCTTGATGGCTCTCCCGTCTTAATGGCTGATTTCTCCTGCTTCAGGGATGGCATCTCAGTCCCAGGTGGGGGTTTTCCTCTTCTCGGCCTCTTCTGGAGGACTTCCCCCCAGTGAGATTACATTCGCCAAGCTTCTGAAGACTCAAGGCTATTCAACAGCTCTGATAGGTACGGGCCGCTGAGGGGGAGGCGAGGACTGGGACGAGATGAGTGCAAGGGTGGGGAGGGCGCGAGAGCAGCCTTCTTAAGGGTGACACTGCTGACACAGTTTGCACAACTGTAAATAGGGAAGACATGATTTCGGTTCTAAATTAAAGCACCATGCTTCTGTGTGTGCTATTTGAGTGTGTAGATGGGCATCCTTCCCTGTGTACGTGTGTGGATGGATGGGTGACAGATGGAAAGATAGGTGAGATAGTTGATGGAGACAGGGATAGATAGTTCAGTCGATAAAATGGATGGTGGGTGGAGGGAAAGGACGGTTTGTGGGAAAGGAAGTGAACGTGGTCGACTAGGGTTTGGCGGATGGATGTGCAGAAAGAGCCCACTGTGCTGTGCGTGGGGGCCGGCGGTGGACCTTCACGTCAGGGTGTTCACTGGGACTAAACGTGCCGCCCATTTGTCTGCTCAGGGAAGTGGCACCTGGGGACCAGCTGTCAGAACAGAACCGACTTCTGCCACCACCCCTTAAGCCACGGCTTCGACTACTTCCACGGGCTCCCGGTGACCAACCTGAGGGACTGCAAGCCTGGAGACGGCACTGTCTTCACCGCGGCCTTCCAGCTGCTGGTCTTCTCGCCCCTGCAGGTCATCGGCGTCACGCTGCTCACCCTGGCGGTGCTCAAGTGCCTGGGGCTGCTCCGCGTGCCCCCTGTCGCCTTCTTCTGCCTCCTCTTCCTGGCCGCCCTGATCCTCGTCCTCCTGCTGGCCTTCCTCCATTACTTCCGGCCCCTGAACTGCTTCCTGATGAGGGACCACGAAATCAGCCAGCAGCCCATGTCCTACGACAACCTCACGCAGCGGCTGACGGCGGACGCGGCCCAGTTCCTACAACGGTGGGTGTCGCCTCCAGTCCCCATGCTGCCAGGGAGACAGAACACGTGATTTCGGGTATCTCCACAGGGGAGGGGGTGTTGCCGGAGATTAGGTTCTTGTCTCTCCGCAGAGAGAACTCAGAGATGGGACACAGAGGTCAAGAAAGTAAAGTGAGGATTTGTGAAGTGATAGGACGCTCTCAAGGGGAGAGCGGGCAGGCTCAGGTGAGCGGCTGCCCTGAGTTTCTTTGGCAAGTTGGTTACACAGGGTGTAAAAATGAATGGGCGGTAGGTTCATTGGGGAGGGAAGGGTGTGGGGTCCTATTCCCTGATTTTCATCCCAACTCCACCTTCTCGAGGGTGGGAGAGAGTTTCGTCCTTATTTAATCTGGATCACAAGTGTCACGGCGGCGGTGTGTGGTGGGTACTTCTAATCTGCAAGGCTAATTTTGTTGTAATGAGGTCATAGTGAGCAGAAGGCTACATTCAGACACTGCAGATTCCTGCCCTTTCCCGCTTTTTTGTCAGCCTCCAGGGCACTTGCCAGCCTACAGTGTGTGACTACTTCTCAGCCCAGAGGTTCCTGCTTTCCTTTCTCTGCCCACGGGACCCCTGGTGCTTACATGATGTTGATTTTCCTGTATTTGGCCCCCTGCCTCTCTTTTTGCCCAATTCCTGCCATCTGGCCTGTGTCCCCCTTTCTCTGCTCATGTCTAGCTGTCTTCCTGCTCTAACAGAAGCACGGGATGGTCCTCCTCACCACGTTTCCCCTCCCATGCTTAGTGGATTTCCCCAGCCTGGCTCTCTGCAGGATGGATGGGGGAAATGAAATGGCATGTATTGGGGGCTGGGGGGGTGGTCTCAGGAATAACGATGCTGTAGGCTCTCCCCACAGACACTTTGCCAGTTTCCCCATGTCCTGTGCTTGTGAAGCCACACCCCAAAAAGTTCTGTGGGGTGACAGCTGTGGGAAGAGGGGACTGGGTATCAACACAGTCTTGAATCTTCCAATGGGCGAGCAAGAGAGGAAAAGGAACTGTGCGTTGTTGACTGTACACGCTGCCCTTGTGATGTGAACGGTGTGGAGAGAGCCAAGCGTTCTAGGCACGTTTCTGAGCAAAACCACCCTGTGAGGGCACTGGGTGATCCCTCTGGGGTCTGTTAGAGCTGCTTGAGTTTATACTTTTGGGGGACTGCAGTCAGCCAAGGGGATAACCAGGAACAGAGACACTGACACAAGTCTCTCTCAGTAACACTTGCTGTTAAAAACTAACAAAATGTTTTGTTCCCTTTGTAACGTGAGAGGACAGTCGACAGACAAAGATGGAAACTCGGTGTGGAAATCAGATGTTTGGTCTTGGTGGGTCCTTGCTACGCCCGTGAGAGCGGGTCTGTTCAGGCAGCAGAGAGTGGAGAAACCTCGTAAGATGGTGCGTTGAATGATGTAACGTAATTCGACTCTTTAGAGAAGGGGGAGGTGTTACATGGCCGTCATGCTCGTGAACATCTATGTCTGTGATTCTGCACGTGGAGGTACCATTGGGTTATCATGCCTTCAGTAAGCCTAGCCATCTGCCCACAACGCCGGAGGCGGGCATCCCTGGGGTGGCCACCCACATCCTGGGCACGGCGCTTGGTCAGGACTGTCGATGGTGGGGTTGCCTCTAATAGCTTAGTACGTGGTGGCGAGTGAAATTGGGTCACTAGAACTTTCCACAGGTAGACCAAGAAAGGGAGAGGGGAGATGCTCTTGGCTGGAGGTGTAGAATTGCGATTCCTCACACTTTGTGTTGGGAGATCCTGGGATGTCGGTTGAAAGTGGAGAGTGCCAGTCCTCTCTGTGGAAATCCCTGCTGGGTGGCTCGAAGGTGACAACACTGTACCTCCCCAAGAGGTGTTTAACTGAAACGAAAGTTTCCTGAAATGATTTTTATTTTCTCTGTAGAGTGATCACGTCTGATGCGTTCCACCCGATCCTGTTCTGTTTCTTTTCTTTTCTTTAATACCTGACTGTGATGCTCCATTCATGTCATGACTCAGCCCTGGGTCCCAGTCTGCATGGTTGACAAAGCTTTCACCTCGCCAGTTAAACTTGCAGTGTCCTGTAAACAAGAGAGGGGCCGTTCCAAGGTTAGAACGGTGTTCCACGGAGGGCAAACCTATCCTTTTAAGCCAAAATGCACAAAAAAGTCTGCTGTTTGGCAAATTTGCCAGTAAGGCTGGACCACTCTCCGTCTACAGCCATCTCTCAGAAGCATGCGGGGAGGAGATTAATACTTCAGAGCTCAATGCAAAATGACAGGAATCAGGAGTGTTGCTCAGCTTGCAGGGTGAATCACTTTTTTTTTTACATGTGGTATTTTGACGAAAAAGATTGAATCTATACAGACTTTGAATATTTATGTGATTACAAGACGTTTTCATGAGTTCCTCAGCATATGATTTTAGGAGGGTGGCAAAGCAAATTTGATGAGCTTCGGGATGTTGAAGCCCGGCCAGTTTTTCTTGATTACATCGGCGTTTCTTCCGTTTTCTTCCAGAAGTAGAGATTCGGGTGTTCTAGCAACACCATAGTTGGGGGTTCTGGTTACTGAGTTTTTTGGGGGTTTTTTAACGGTTTAGTCTTCAAACAGGTGACTGTAGAGTGAATGACCACTGCCCACGTTGGAGCACTGCACAGATGGTCAGTATCAGTGACCATGCTGCCATGTGTTTACCACGAGGCCATTCTCAAAAAAACTTCTCGCGTGTGTTATCTGATGATTCAATGATTTAAAGCATCTACGTAAAGTCTCCCCTGGGTGACACTGACTTCCTGTGTTATATGGTACATGTCTGATCTGCTGAAGGCTGATGTCCAAGGTTCTTGAGAGAATTGCCTTAATGTGGCACCAGAGAATCGCAACCCACGGTGACACTACCATTTCTATAAACTTTTTTTTAAGGATCCAGAGACACATTTATATGAGTTACGTCATTGACCAGAGCGTCTTGAATCATTGGGGCAGTCTCACCACATTTGTGAGACACGCATTTTGGGCTCATCAGAAGCAGGGACGGCCCATCCAAGCAATGACAGTGTCTGTGCGATTGACTCAGGTGCCTGGGCATCAGAATTTCCCAGTCGAAACCAGTGCCTTATTTCAGTGGATTGCTGTGGAAACAGTTTTCGGGGGGACACAGCTCCACTTCAGTGCACTTGTCACAGGCGATGAGGAAAAGGATTTAAATGCTCATTTCTAATGTTCATATTCTGTCTCTGAGCCTGGGGACTGAAATGGTTTCTGCTCAAGGGTTTGTTCTCGAGATGCTGACTTGAGATTGGAAGACACGAATGACGGGGACCTAATGGGAGGCAGTTGATTGCTTCTTGGTCCTCTCAAGTGTGGTCTGCTTAGCTGCATTCAGGTCCATGCGTCAGGATTACAAGTGTGTATTTCCAAATTGAAGAGAGCGATGGCTTGGAATATATAACCGTGCCCTCCACCACAATCCCTCACCCTAATTGACTCTTTTAGGGGTAAAATTTGTCTTGGGAAGACGTTTCTATGGCTAGAGAGGTAGATAATTAGCTCACCATATGTTATAAGCTGTGTAGTAATTCAAGACACAGGGCATCCTTAATGTACTTTAATTAGCGAGAAATCCCTGTTGCTGTTGCAGGCAGGAATGACCTGTAGATTTCTTGAGAGATACTCAACTCCCCTTGTGTGTGCCGAAGGAAGGGTCCTTCAGCCGTCCTGCGTTCCTCCCGTGCCGTGACTCTCTTCCGTGCTTTGTGAAACAGGTCCAGCTGGGGTGCCCAGCGTGGGGCACGTTCGTGTGTAACCGGCACGGGTTAATTACATGCAGTAGGCACTGCGGATACGCACAGCATCTTGGGCACGTTTCGTAGCCCTCACCTCTTACAAAGCTGCCCAGGGACCCTGGGAGGTGGGTAAAGAGACGGCTTCTTGTGGGAGAATTGGAGACTGAAAACTTGTGAGTGATGGCAAAAGCCGCACAGCCAGTAGTCGACCGTGGATTAAAACCCACATCTAACTCTCCACGAGGGCTCTCCTGAGCGAGCCATAACGAGCTAGGCATCTTCTTTGCTTCCACACCTATTCTGCCATCTTAGTAGTAAGGTCTGAGTATGGATTCATCGGAAGAGGGTAGGGAGTTCCACACCCCTTCTCCAAGCGGAGGAGTCCACGTCTCACACCCCAAAAGGAGAATGCGCCCTGCTGGCTCTTACACAAACTTTCACGTGCGTAGTGTAATCATTACCGTGGCGAGGGAGACGGATCTGGGTGTCCTGAAAAGAAGATGAAGGCTGCGTGGTGATGGATGGTGAACTTAACCAAGTTAATTCTGTTCCCAAGGTAGTTTTTGTTTTGTTTGAGTCGCGGCCACGTGTACAAAGGTTCGATGCCAGTGGGTAGAGTGACATTCATGTTTCCAAGGTCCCCCAAAGAGAGAGGCGAATCCGGGTCATTCTGCTGGGTCAACAGCCAGGTTTGGTGGCTGGTTTCCTGTCTAAATTCTGTGAAAACAGTACTTCGTTGCTAAAAAAACGTTTCAGTTGAAAGAAACCACCGTGTGTTTCTCTGCCAATCAAGACGTGTTCCGTCCAAAGAGGAAATTTTCTGAAACGATGATGACTTTATGCACACCCACTTGATTTGTGTAGCTCAGGGTGTCCAGTCAGCGGATTCGTAAGTTCGTATGAAATTGACCAGGAGTGTTCTCTTCTCAAAGTCCTGCTTTGCGGAAGTTGTGTCACCATATTCAGTGTGTGTGTGTGTGTGTGTGTGTGTGTGTGTTCACGTGTATTTTGAAAGGCTGTCATCAAGAGTGAAATACATGCTAATAACTTTCGTTTGAGTTCATTTGGGGATCTCTCTCAGGGTTCATAAACGTGTCCCTTAGGGACTGCTGGACAGCAGATCCGAAATTTGGGAATGACACAGAGTTCTAGTTTTCATCTCTGGCTCCCCAGAGTTGTAAGATCGCTTTTTCTGATTTTAACAAAACTCGGTCCGAGACCTCTCTCCACGGGGAAGCCAGCGGGACATCTGAAGTACGGGGAGGGTGAGTAACGGGGAGATCACCTGCACAGGGAAAGGCTGAGCCCTCAGGGGGTCCTCACAGGGAGGAGCTGCCTGTAGCACTTTTCAGGGTCTGTAGTTTTGTGGTGAATAAATACGCCTTTCTTACCAGCACGGCTTATGTCATCATCACCCCCTAAAAGCTGTGACAGCTGAGAAATGCATCATCGGGAGCTTTGACCTTTTATCTTGTTCCGTTGCATCACCATTTGGCTCCGTCCGGTTCCTGAGATGCGTTTACAGAGCACCTCCAACCCAGCCTTTCCCAGGTCCAGCTGGGCGATGGTGTAAGTGGCCGTGATGGATGGCTGTGAGCTGACCCAGAGGTGCTTTCTAGAAAAGGGATCGTGGGATGATTTTGTTAGTTCAGAGAAGAGATTAAGCCAGAAAGGAATAGGGGCGACATTGATTTTTAATTCATGGGGAGAAGAGTAAATCAAATTGAAGATGAAGGGACACAGAGGGACACACACACATACACGTGCATGCACTCACTCTCAAGAGTGGAAAGGTTAAATAATTAAGGAGTGGTCTTGTTCCATAGAGGCACATGGTACTTGACTGGCTTGTCACTTTGATGGTCCAGCGGGATATGAGTTTAGGGACGGGAATGTCCTTTGAATGCGCCCCCTCGTTCGGGCCGGGCCAACCGCAAGCTGAACGTGGTCATAGAGGAGGCTTGTCTTCAGCTGCACGGGGTCCGGGTCCACGGCACGCCTCCCTGAACGGGGCGTGCACAGAGCACTCTCAGACCACCCCTGCTTCATCCAACGCACAGATCCCTTTCAAGCCCTGGGATTATGACCCAGACTGGAACCAGGAAAGGTGAGCTTTGCTATAATAGATTTTCAAGCACAGGTACGCAGGGGCCCCAGCTGGCGAGGAAACGCCTGATGTGAGGTGCGAGTCTGGGGGCCACGGGGGCTGCACTTGGCCCACCTCGTTCAGGCTGCTGAGTCATGAGGGCTCCAGCTGCCCGCGATCCCGCAGGCATGGGGGCCGGTGCTGCTGACTTCCCAACCTGCCACGGAAGTCAGAAATCAGAAATATTTTGCAGGGGGGAGCTGTTTGGGGAGAATTTTTCTAAACGGCAGGGGTCTCAATTTTTTAAATACTAGCTCGGGTTTTTAGCCCTGCGTCCCCGTGCTCAGTGAGTGGGTACAAGCACCGTGCTTTGGAACGGGTCCCAGGTACACACATTTCCCACGTTCTGTCCAGTGAGCATGAGGGCCGTCGGCTCACGGCCTTTCAATGTTTCTTTCCTGTCTCCGGGCGGGGAGGGAGCCTGTAGAAGAGGGGGCCTGTGTTTATATCGTGCGTCAAACTGACAGAGGTGTCCCAAACAGGGCAGAGGGACTGTGGTGGGCTTCTCACACGCTTCCTTGTTTGTTTTCCGTGGAGGGTCCATCCAAGGAGGCGCCCCCTCCACTGGGCTGTACCCCCTTCCTTGTAAGACACTGCTGAGCGGCTGGCATCCCTCAGGCAGCCATGCTTCCCCTAGGTGTTTCCAGAACAAGTCACAACGAACTCTTAGGCTGGGCGGTCCCCACTCACCGCCCACCTGCATTGTCCCCAGAGATAGTCTGCAAGGATCCTTGCGTCCACTTAACCGACGGCTCCTCCAAAGACACAGGGTCTCCGTGTCGGAAGCTCAGAGTGGACAGTGTCTCTTGTCAGTGTGCTGGGAGTCTGTCATCTTCGCCAGGGACCCAAGGGGACATGGATGGACTTGGAGAAGGACGAGGAGGAGGAGGAAGAGGTTGAGGAGGAGGGGGAAGAGAAGACGCAGGCGAGAAGGGCCTAGAAGAAGAAGGACCCGTCCAGACCATGGTAACCCTGCTAGGAACTAAGCAGAGACACGACTGGTTCTCCAAAGGCAGTGTGGGACTCAGTCTTCTTCCTTGGTGCCCCATGTCCTAGTATAGTGATGCTCCATCCTTACTTCTTTCATAGGGAAATTTTTACTCTCTCCCCCTCCCCAATGTTCAGTGTCTTCCCCTCTCTGGGTTAGGATCCTTGAGGAATGCACGGCAGGTAATTTAAAGCCAGAAGCCCCCAAAGAATCTTTCCTCTGCCTGTTCCCTGGTGGGGCGTGTGGATGAACGCGGGCACCTTGATTAAAGTTCAGAGCGAGTGTGGGGGGTGGAGGGGGGTTATGGATGGTGTCTGTAGGCTGGCTTCCTCAGTTTACTCCACAGTGGGTAAAAAAAGCCATCTATTTGGTAGGAATATTACCGAGCCACGGAGAAATCTCTCCATGAACGATCCTGGCACAAAGAGAGCCCTTTGTGAGCCTTAATGGATGAGGTCATCGTGGGGAAGCTGGCGTGCTGTTTGTAGCTGGAGGGACGCAGGTGACACAAAACGCAAGGCAGCATCGTAGGTCCCGTTACACACCTCAGCTTTCAGACGTGGCTGTCCCTCTCTTCCACCTCTGTCTTTGTGGGGACGAGGTGGCTGTCCTAGTTTTCCTGTCAACTTTTTAATATCCAAGATAGATCTTCATTTGTCTCTGGTTATGAACATAGCACATGCTACTTTGGAAAAACATTGAAGCAGGGTAAAAAAGGTAGACAAAGTAAAATTGTTACCAGCCCTCGTTCCCCCCACACCCCTCCTCAGCTATCTGTCTGTTCGCGGTATCTTTCTGTTGCAGGTAAAAGTCCTTGCCTATGGGGGTTTTTGTTAAAAAAAAAAAAAGTACTCTGAATTATTGAATGAGTAATTTGGGGCCCCAGGCCGTAGACACTGTGCTTTTAGCTCACCAGGTGAATACCCAGGTAATGTCTGTGCCACCGTCCCATGTCTGAATCTCTGAACATCTTACGGGGACAAGAGCTCAGACGCCGGCGTGTTTATGGAAAGCGTTCACGTACCCCGTTGCACTGCAGTGACCTTTGAGGTCTCTCTCTCTGGGAGCTCATTCTGACCCCTGCCAGGTAGAAATGTCCTCTCCTTCTCTGAGTCCGTCCTCTGATGCGCTCTGTCATAGCACTGAAAGCAGCTCAGACAAGTTACTAATGGTTTTGTCTGTGGGTCACAGGTGGCAGGGTCTGGTCCAGCTTACCTTTATATTTTTAGTGCCTGGTGTTGGGTCAGGAGGATCGATGTGGCAGCCTTGGATGGAGGAAATGAACAGCTGGGCATGTCCATCTATGCGCGTACAGAGTGGCGGTCACACGTGCTCCAGCTGGATGGCTGCCGGAGCCACTGTTTGGTTGATGCCTTGCTCGGGTCACCAGCATCCGAGGGCTCTCCGAAGGAATCCACAGACATCCCAATTTCATTCCAATTGTTCCCTGCGGCACCGACTCAAGTGCGGATGCTTGTTGAAAAATAAAGGTCAAAATCTCCAAAGAGGAAGATGATATTCAAGAACATCGTGGCGGACAGAAAAGAAAAATGACGCTGGCACCATCCTCTTGTCTGGGTTTCACTCCCGCGTGGACAGGATGTAAATCTTCCGATTCTGAGATTGAAGTGATTGCAGGTTGCTGGGAAGATGCAGAGCTGCCTTCTGTATTTTTAACAAAGAGAGAGGGAAGGCATGTAGCAGCTGAAAGTTCTGTCTTCTCACACGGCGTGTGAGACAGTAGCAATAAATTCTCAAGAGTTGTTTACTGAAGTGCTCCAGCTAATAAAAAAAAAAAAAAAAAAAAGGAGTTAAGCTGTTACGGAGAACTCTCCCTCCCAACAACTTGCTCGAGTGTCATTTAGTTTTCAAGGTCACAGCGAGGAAGAGAGTCCTGGGCCGTCACAGTGAGCCTGGCCGTGACAGTGGTGGCTTTTCCCACTGTCTCAGAGGATATGGCTAAGGAAGAGTTCCTTCCTCCGACAGCCAGCTGTCAGTCACAGCCCAGCGGTGATGGCTGTCTGTCCAGCCCGCAGGCCTGCACTCCACGGATCACACCTCTGTTCTGGGGTGGTGCATTTTGTGCTTCGGTGTTTTTGCAAGCCAGGTGTGTTTTCTTTAATGCTCCAGGTTTGTTTTCATGTATAAAAACAAATCACTCTGCTTGGATGCCCAGCACCTTGTCTGGTTTCTGTGATGTGGATTCTACTGGATGGTAGAGAGATGTTAGGGTAGTAATTCTCCACACGGGTGCGTACTGATAATCAGTGCATGAATGGGCCTCTCCCCTTCCACCGAGGGTCCCCCTCCATTCCAAGACAGAAGTCACATTCCGCGGTGCTTGATGGAACTCCAGAGTGTTCTGTCTTGGACTCGGACGCAACTTGACCGTTCTTCCTGCACGCATCGTGAAGGACGTTTACCTCGGCCTCCCTTATTGGCCTGTTGTGCCGACTTGATCGTTGACTCCTTCATTGTCACCGCATGTGTTGACATGCCTGCATCTTCTGACCCCTGTGATGCTATAAAACACCAGTGACGTCGTTGGCCGCCTCTTCCTTCAGCTGTTTCCTTTTTTGTCCAAGTTGCTAGGCACACAGTCGTTCTTCGTTCTCAGCACATACTGCCAGTCACATCTCGCATTTCCAGCTATGACCAGCTATGCCCTGGGAAGACTTGACTTTTTAAAGCTTCCTTATCTGTCTTCCTTAACTCTAAAAAAAAACGGGAGAACAGATGAGCCCGAGATCGTACTGAGATGGTACCCGTGTGTAGTGTAGCTTTTCTATTTAGGGACGAGTAGAAAGAGGGTAATTTTGTGTTTGTTTTGGGAAATCCAAGCCAGTTTTTAGGGCCCTCGTCTGCTTCTTGAGAAGGAGGTGCAGCTTGTCCAAGCACGGATATGCTTGCGCCCCAGAGCGACCAGGACGGACACGTCACAGACCTCCTTGTGTGCCGACGTCCTCAGTGTGCCATGGCTTCGTCTCATTCTTCCAGGTTCTTCAAGGATACAAACCCTTGGAAGCAGCTCACGGGACGCCTTTGGGACACATTCTCACATGCAGATTATCAGCTAGGAAGACAGCTCGCATGCTTCTTCTGAACAAAAATACGTCTTCTTTCTGGGGAGTAACAGAGTTACAGAGCAGAGGCTGTGGGTTCTCACTCTCTTGCCTTCAAACGTCAGTTGCTGGGAGATGTGGAACAAGCTGCTTACAGCCTTTGTGTGTGTGTGTGTGTGTGTGTGTGTGTGTGTGTGTGTGCTCGTGTACTTTCTCAGTTGTGAAATAATAATGACATTCCTTCACCATATACTCTTGTAAGAGAAAAAACAAGGCAGAATGCATCGCCGAGCCCCGGACCTAGGAAACACGACGCGACTGATTCACAAGCAGTTGCTGAGTTCGGTCTGTTTTCCGAAGAGGGGCCGTGCCTGGCTCACCCCGACTGTGGCAGGCTGTGCTTCTTTTTTGTGTCAAAAGGCGGGCGCCCTCGAACAAGCGCTGCCTACCCCAGACGTGTGAACCGCTGGCTCGCGGGTGCCGCAGCGGCTGCAGGAACCGAAGCCGCGTTCGCGTTAGGAAATTAAAAACGCGTCCGTCAGCGTGTCGTCCGTTTGTGTACTGGAAGTAAAGTCATTGCAGACATGCTGCCCAGTTACCCAGTTCCTAAATTTGATACGGTTTTGGGTACAATGAGGCCACACTGTGTGCAGAAGTCTGTGGGGTATCGTGAGGGGTTCGGGGATTAAGTAAACATATAAAAGCACTGGTGACTTCTTTAAATAGGTTATTTCTTTAGAACTTGTACTTGCTGGCAAAGATGTTGAACAAGGGGTGTGATCCCTTCAAAGTGGCCAGAGACCCGCACAGTAACTGGGCTGCCTAGCAGGGGTCCAGAAGGGCCCCAGGTGCACATCGGGAATGGCTTAAGACTCTCCAGCGTCTTTCCATCCGCAGCAGTTCCAACAGGGGGTGCTCAGCGGTAGAACGTGTGCTGAGCATGTGCGAGGTCCTGGGTTCAGTCTCCAGTACCTCTGTGTCAAAAAAAAAAAAAAAACCCTCAGGAAATCAGTTCCAGCAGGGTAGGTTTAGGTGCACTGTGGATTACGAAATGCTTTTGCAACACCATTCGTCTCTCTCGACGAAAGCACTGATGATTTGGGCTGGTTCAGAGAACGGTCCATTTAACTTCCAGAACTCAGCATTGGCCATTGAGCGTTCGTTCTGGGACACCTGCTCCGTAGTAGAAGGTGGGCAGGATGGCGGAAGGCAGAGTTGGCTTGGCGTTGGAAAGATGTGGATGTGAGTGGTTGACAATGCAAGATGGTGTCAAGACACTTGAGTGTGTCCAGTGTCAACTACTTCTGTATGTATATTCCAGAGAGGGTACTCTTTTGAAGGTGCCTGCGTTCATATTCATCTCATACAGAGAGGGAAGAACAGAATTCAATTAAAAAAAAAAAAAGAAAAGAAAAGAAAATGCAGGTGGTTCTCTGGTGCTTTTCATTCAAGGACGTAGCACTTCGGTGTGCTGGTCAGTAGAAGGTCATCATGAGTAACCTGTGCAGGCTTCTCTTCCCGTGAATCAGAGATTCGACATTAGGCTTCCTTTGGTGGTGGTTCCTGAATTCTCAAACGGCCTCGTGTAATCCTAGGGGGACCCTAGTCAGAACGGTGGCCGACGTGCTTATTTGGCTCTGGGATTTTTTTTTTTCCCCTCGCAGGAATGCTGAGACACCTTTCCTGCTGGTCCTGTCTTACCTGCAAGTGCACACGGCTCTCTTCTCCAGCGAGGACTTTGCCGGCAAAAGCAAACACGGTGCTTACGGGGACGCTGCGGAGGAGATGGATTGGAGTGTGGGTACGTGGACCTTTATCTTCAGTCTGCCCTTCAAATGCGGTTCAGTCTTTTCTTGCTTCTAGTTGACTTCCTATGAGTTTCCACCCGTGTCCCTGACGCCTTGAGAGATAGCATGTGTTTTTTTTTTTTTCTTTGTTTTGTCCTTTCAAAAAGGGTAACCAAACAAACACTAATAATGAAAGGTAAACAGAGTGTAAAAAGCATCTCAGCCCCGAGTGCGTGATTTGCAGTTGCCAATGGATACGGCACCAGGGGGAGTCTGTGTCTGGGGGTTGGGGGCTGGTGATGGAAGAGATTAATGAAGAAAGGGAATTAAAGCGTTAATCCTTCTCACTGCTTTATTGTTTTAGCAATTAAATATGAGCAATCCCTTGCCTTTCACAAAGCTAGGTCCGTGGTAAATTTGGGGTACAGAGGCTCTCGGTGCCATAGCCACAGGGCCTTCCAAGGCTGCTATTAGCTCACACCATGTCTGCTTCTCCTGGACCTTGTGTTCTTCTTGCTGCAAAGACCACCTCGTTCCCTGCGTCCCTTCTCCTTTTCCTAAGAGGTTACCCTGTTTCTGAGAAATGGTGGCATTTTTTTTCAGAGGCCCCAGAAGGACGTCTTTTTTAGGGTCTTCCCTTTAAAATTGTGTCTCGCACGTCTACATGAGATGATGGAGACCTGCATTCTTCCGCACAGCTGAGCCGTCTCGGGTCTGTTCCAGGGTGTGGGTGTAGCCAGAGTACGTCGGTTCAGCACAGGGACGGCAGATCAGTGGGCTCTGAACTTCTCACTCAGTTCCTGTCTTTTGTACTGCATCTCTCATGGTAACATTGCTTGGTCTGGCCGGGAAAAATTGGACAAAATTGGACAAAATTGAGCAAATGGCACCGTCAACCAGGTTGCTTAAGATTTTTCTCTATTTCCTTTTTTCCGTGTCTCGTTCCTCCTTCCTTTTCTTCTTGTCCACTGATTGGACAGTTTTGGAATCCAGATGTTTTAGAGATACTTTAGCGTGGCCACAGAGTTCTCCTGTTGGTTTGTTTTAAGCAGCAGACTGCATTTCGTGAGGGCCACCAACTGTGTTGATTACAAGAGCAAGCGTTGTTCGGTTTCGTCTCCATCTTGGTGGGAGCGTGGTCTTCAAGACTAGAAGACTGCACCGTTATTCAAGCTTCTAGCTCTTGCTTTAACGATCTCTGTGAACTTGAAAGATGTCTTCAGTCTCTGGGCTGGGTGGAGAATTCAGACGAGGCAAGTTCTCAGTGTCTTTCTTCCCTAACGATCTCTGTGATGTTAGTGGATAACAGAAGTGAGTACAAATGATGGATACGCACTAGGAAAAACAAAACAGAACATTCCCCCTAATGAGGTTCGTAAGGAGAATGCATTATACTCGGGGCTTTGACAGACACCAGTACAAGCCTGCCTGAGTCATTTTTCCTTCTGAAAATGTCGCATGGAAATTAGTTCACGTCGTCCACACCTTGGTACTGTGAATCAGTAGACTATTCCGCAGTGTGAATCCGTAGCATATTTTATCTCTTTAATGAGTGTTACATGTTAATGTAACAGGTTTTGTCTGTGGCCCTCTAACGTTTGTTGGCTACGGAGCAAACTCAGGCTGCTTGCATCACACTGACTGATGAAGTTTTATTTAATTAGAGCAGCTCATATGCCTACCCTGACTTCTTAAAAAGTCTGACTTCCAATGCTTTCCTGCTACTGGTGCATCTGGAATAGAACGGAGAGGGGTTTTTAATCTTTGAGATCTGCGTTAGACCCTGATATCATACTACTAGAGGATTGTGTTGTTTCTTTTTCGCCAAAAAATATGATCTTCCCCTTAAGCCATCCCGTTCGTTTCTCAGGGTGTCTGTTGTTTTACAAATCCAGTACCTCTGAGCAGCTTGAGGAATATTCTTTCTTTCCAGGAATATTCTTTCTTTCACTCTCCCAGAGAAGGAGACTACCGTTCTGAATAATCATGTCATAAAATAACACAGGGATATTGGCTTAAAAATGAATGCACCCAGCACCGGGAGCCGCTGAGAGAGAAGCAGTCAGCTAGAGAGGGCAGATCTCTGTCCCTGAGAGTATTTCCTTTCAGAATGCCTGGAGGCAGCGTCTTTCTATGGAGCATAACTTTCTCCTCTGCAGGTTTTTCTGTCCCGGTAAAGCCGTGTTCATAAAAACAACCTTTGTTACTGAATTGTCCTCCGCGGCACCCCCGCCCCACATCCTGGTGCCTCAGCGTCTTATTCTTAGTGGCACGACCGTTCCAGCTTGTGTTATAATAACACCAGAAGAACTGGCCACACAGCTGTGGTGTGAGGGCTACGCCAGGGGTGTCGTGGTGGCTGCAGACCTGGAGCTTGAACACCACCGTGCAATTCGAGGGGTGGGCCCATTATAGTCATCACAGCTACCGCCTGCTGAGCGCATGTCCCCCGCACCTGGCCCGGGACTTCCCGGGCATCCCCTCCCTTTGTGCTGGCGACAGTCGGGGCATCACTCCCGTTCTGTGGATGAGGCAGGGGGAGGCTTGCAGAAGGCTGAGTGCACCTGCCTCAGGTCACACAATGCATGAGCAGTCGGCCTCCATCCGAATGCAGTCGCCTGAAGTCTGGTCCACCTCCCTCCACGGCTTTCCAGGTAACCGGAAAGGCCACATCAGTGTAGTGTCGTAGTGCACACAGTCAACAATAAATCACAGGGAAAGAGCTGGTTCCTTCATTCATCACCTTTATTAGATGCCCACTCTGTGCCTCTTTATTTTTTTTTTTTTAATTTTTGGATGCAGAAATTAAAATGTAATGATGGTAAGACCCTGGCTTAAGAGAATTGAGGCGCTGCTAAGGGGTTTAAGATTCTTCCAGGCGATCTAATAAGAACCCAGAGGAGAAAGGGACAAATGAGTGAAGTGCACATAATTCTTGAGAGGTTTGAAAAGGGAAAGGTCCCTGTATATGGCCGATGGCCGGCCTCACCATTGCAGCAGGACACACAGGTGAAGCCTTTGGGCAGTCGTGGCACTATTGCAAGTCTGATTTTCAACCTCAATTAATTCCCAAGCTGCGGAGCTTTAGGGGAGGAAGAGCGAGTGGGTGAAATCGTGGTGTTCTCAAATGCACACCAGTTATTTTGGGTGGGAGCCATTCTAGCTGTTTTTCTTCCTTCGGAAATGCAATGATATTTACCTGAGACCTGTGAATGGGTGGTGGGAGGGGACAGAGGGAGCAGGTGGAGGGATGGGAGGTTTGGAGGCGGTCCCAGCCAGTGCTTTCTTGTCTGTGCCACATCCGTTTGCAGCGCTCACGGCTCCAGGGTGTCAGGTGGCATTTGCCTGTAGTTAGCTTTTATTAAGAACCCTGTGCTATTCATAGAACCGCGTGAAGGAATCAAAAATCAGCACCTGCTTGGGATGAGACTAGCAAATTCTCTAGCCTACAAAGAGGAATGCAAGTCGAGAATACAATAAGGCAACTGTGAAAATAAATCTCTGGCTTCAAATCAAACCTTCCAATTAAAAAAACAAACCTCTGTCACTTCTGAGGGTTGTGACCCAGTGACTAATGCGAGATTCTTTCCAATGAAAACAGTGAGTCTCTTTTTTAATCTGGAAGAAGCACCAACCCTCCTACTGGGACCCCAGAATCCCTCACGAGTTTGGTTGTGAGTTGCTTAGGACCTGTGATGTGGCACCCCCTACTGGCTGTGTCTGGTAAGGCAACCTCAGTTTCTCCCAGTGTCTATCCCCCTGGGGCACCTTCTGTGGGTGCAGAAATGAAGCAGAGAACCCACCAGAAGGAAAAATAATGGATGAATTCATGAAAGACGAGCTGGGGGTGGGGGGGGTGCAGAATGAACCCCTCTTTTCTGTGCCTGACGTATAGTCAAGACATGGGTCAAGATCGTGTGTGACTACCTGTCAAATGTGTCTTGAAGAGCGGAGAGTAAATTGGAAGTCCTCATTTAGCAAGAGGTCAGGATAGTCGCACAAGCCACGGGAACCACAAGGAAACTCTGAAAATCAGGAGCCTTAGGGGTCGGTCCAGGTCCCTCAAACATACAGCATAATTCTAACCAGGGTTTGGCTTATTGGATGTGGGTCCAAGGGATGGTCTGTTTAAAAATGGACTCTTTCTAAGAGTCGTGGAGTAAGTGAAATCATTCTCAGAGCCTGCAATGCAGTGGACGTTGAGTAACTGCTCGGTGATAGGTTTATTTACCCTGACAAAAGGGCTGTGGCTGAGTGTATGTAGAAGACATTTATTTTAGGGTGCTACAGACCAGGCCCACAGTGGGTGCCCAGTTAAGTAATTTTTGAAGATGGCGTCACGAAGGGCAGATGCCTGTTGGTTGCAAGGCCCTGTCCAAGGTGCTGAAATCACTAGGCGAGCTTAGCTTTCTCTTGCGCACGTGGATACCAGTCCAACGGTGGGAGTGCATAAGGATGCTTTGCAAGAATATTAAAAACCAGTTGAGGGGGCAAGGAATAGCTCAGTGGTAGAGTGCATGCTTATCATGCGTGAGGTCCTGGGTTCAATCTCCTGTACCTCCGTTTCATAAATAAAAAATATACCTAATTACCCACACACACACAGAAAAAAATAAATTAAAACAACAAGACAAACAAAAACAGTGGGGGAGGGTATAGCTCAGGTGGTAGAGCGCATGCTTAGCATACACAGGGCCCTAGGTTCAATCTCCAGTGCCCTCTCTAAAAATAAATAAGTAAAGCTAATTACCTCCCACTCAGAAAATCAGTAAATACATAAAAATTCAGAAAACAAAACAAAAACAAACAGTTGAGCACCTTGTGACTCAAGATTTATCTCCATTTAAATCCAGGGCCGAAGTTTACAGATCCACCTCCGGGTTCCTACTTCTCGAAAACTAGCATTTCGGGGCCAACCAAAGTAGTGCCAGGTATTTTGTCCTTCTTCTGTTCTGTAGAGAATGTCATCTGAGCTGTAAGGCTGTGTCTTTCCCTTGGGATTCCTTCAATGCATCGGTGTTCCATCTTGAAATTTTTAAATGCTCTTATTCCTGATAAATGGGACCTTCTTTAAAGTGTGAAAAATCAGGTGCTCACTTCTGAGGGTTCCTAGAAATGGAAGGGCAGGGCCAGTAGAACATTCAAAGGAAGGGAATATCAGGAAGAATCCCCAAAAGAAAAATGAAAGGCCAGCCAGACACTCAGAAGAAAGACTAGGAGAAGTGGGGTCATGGGCCTCAGAGGGAGGAACATCTCCAGGGAAGGAGGGTCAGCACCAACTAAGACTTCTGAGACGTCATTTGAGGAAGAGAGAAAAAGGGTCCAGTGGATTTCACTCCTGTGAACTTTAGGGTTATACCAGATTGCAAAGTGAGGGATTTGGGGGGAGCTGGGGGTAAGTGAGGTTGGATATTCCTTTTTAAGAAGCATGGGAGGACTTGGACGCAGGATGACTTATCATACTGTGTTGAACTTAGTCTTCCTGGAAATGGTGAGTTGGGTGTGGGCATCCATCAGTCGGAGTGTGTGCTTTTCAGTCCGACGCAGGGGCAGGAAGAAGGATCGTGGCACTGATGGATAATTGAAGTTTTGCCGGGGAATGTCACAAAAGTTGACTGGGCATGGGACTTGGGTGATTGGCAAGAGAATGACTGAGGATGGCAGAGTACGGGAGGGGAAGGAGGATGGAAGGGGGCTGGTGGCTTGGGAAGTGATGGGCTGAGAGTCCAAGTCGGACTGTAGGAGAAGTGGTGGAAGGCTAGAACAAGGTGCAAGTGTTTAATTTCAGAGGCAGAACAATTCCAGGTGTCTCCAGACCTGTGGCGTATATCTACGATGAATGACTGAAACACTAGATGCAAGTTCCTGTGTCAGGAGATCAAGGAGCTGGGAAGCCAGGGCACCAGTTCGGTGGGCACCTTTGCTGTGACAGAGATGCAGCAGAGATGACGAGCTCGGCCGTCCTGCGATGGTTACGGCTGAGTGGCTTCATTCACTTTCAGAGTGAAGGTCTACAGCTGGGGAGCGAGGGTGGCAGGCCAGTGGTGGGCTTTATGGGGAGAAATGTAGAGCCATTAGGGACAACATGTTCATGAGC
This sequence comes from Camelus ferus, assembly GCF_009834535.1. Classification (NCBI taxonomy): domain Eukaryota; kingdom Metazoa; phylum Chordata; class Mammalia; order Artiodactyla; family Camelidae; genus Camelus; species Camelus ferus. The sequence goes on from NC_045732.1 coordinate 9,475,806, forward strand.
TGAACTTCCAGTTGCATCAAATAGACACTCACTGTCGAGGTTTGGAAATTATTTCAGGGGTTGGTCACCAGCCAGAGGACCAGGTTTTTAACCGGTTTCAGGGAGGGAACGGGGATGGTCCACGTACACTAAGAGCGTGCTGGCTCCCAGCTCTGTGCAGCAAAGCCCCATCTGTCGGCTCCGTGACGCCAAGGCGGTATTGAGAGCTAGGTGCTCATGACACATGCATCGTTGTCACGTTGTAGCCATGGTGCCCGTGATGGCGAGCTGTGCTGGGGTGCACTTTGAGGCCATAGGAACCAGAACGTGAAAGTGTTCCATCATTAAACTCCTGAACTCCTGAAGGAAAGCACACATGTATCTCCTGGTCTTTCTGCAAGCAGACGTTGGATGTTGTGTGAATTCTTAGATGTGTTTTTTTAACTTGCACTTTTGTTTAAAAATGTGCTCTACATAAATGCTCAATATTGCTAATTAGCAGAGAAATGCAAATCAAAACTACAGTGAGGTATCACCTCACACCAGTCAGAATGGCCATCGTTCAAAAGTCCACGAACGATAAATGCTGGAGAGGCTGTGGAGAAAAGGGAACCCTCCTACACTGCTGGTGGGAATGCAGTTTGGTGCAGCCTCTGTGGAAAAGAGTATGGAGATTCCTTAAAAAACTAAAAATAGATTTACCTTATGATCCAGCAATCCCACTCCTGGGCATATATTCAGAAAAGATGAAAACTCTAATTCAAAAATATATGTGCACCCCAATATTCATAGCAGCACTATTTACAATAGCAAAGGCATGGCAACAACCTAAATGTCCATTGACAGATGACTGGATAAAGAAAATGTGGCATTTTTATACAATGGAATACTACTCAGCCATAAAAAATGAAATATTGTCATTTGCAGCAATATAGACGGACCTAGAGATTATCATACTAGCCAAAATAAGTCAGAGAAGGATAAAGTTCCTATCCAAATATAAAAAAAAAATAAATGAATCTATATATACAAAACATAAACAGACTCATGGACGTAGAAAACAAACTTATGTTTACCAAAAGAGAAAGGAGATTTGAAGCAGGGATAAATTAGGAGTATAGGATTAGCAGATACATAAAACAGATAATAAGGTCCTACTGTAGCGCACAGGGAACTATACTCAATATCTTTTAATAACCTATAATGGAAAATAATCTGAAAAAAATGTATGTGTGTATATATATGTGTGTGTGTGTATATGTGTGTGTGTGTATATATGTGTGTGTGTATATATATATATAACTGAATCACTTTGCCGTACACCTGAAAATAACACAATATTGTCAGTCAACTTTCTACTTCAATTATTTTTTTAAAAGTTGTGCTCTGTAGAGTTTAAATTAAAATAAACAAACCATGTGGCCCTGGCTTCATAATAGACAGAATGATGGAAAAGAAAGAGGAAGTGGGGAAAGAGAATCTTGTGTAAATTTTAAAAGGGCAGTTCAGGCAGACAGGTGAGAGTAGATGCATTCACTGCAACAGGGTGATTGAACTTTTAGGGAGACATTATAGTGACCTCCCAGGGCCTGGCACGGTGGTGAGTGCTCTGCGTGCATTTGGAAGGTGTGATGATGGTGGCAGTGATGCAGATGGTGATACAGGTGATAACGGTAAATGAAGAAGGAAACGGCGATGGTGATGAGGGTGGTCCAGTGATGATGACGAGGAGGCGGAGAAGGAAGAGAGTGACGGTGCTCACGGGACAGAAGTCAGTTGTCCAGGAAACTGAAGTTTGGAATCCGAGAGTCGCTCACCCAAAGTGATGGATGCAGAGAGCTAGGAGTTCAGTCCAGTTCTGTCCTGCCTGCTGTGCGACCCTGCTGTTCTCCATTTATCTGAGCAAATTCCTTGGGCAGGTGGAATTTGGAAAATGGCTGCTGCTGGAGAATGCGAGAAAATATATTGAGGTCTGTGTCGAGGGGAGCAAGGTCTTGCTGAGCATAAAAGCGAAAGAACCAAGAAGAAAGGAGAATTTAACACATATATGTACATACATGTGTTTTCTTTTCACATTCTTTTCCATTATACGTTATTAGAAGAAATTGGATACACTTCCCTGTGCTCTCCAGTAGGTCCTTGTTGTTTGTCTACTTCATGTATAGTAATGTGTGTTTGTTAATTACCAGCCCCTACTTTATCCCTCTCTCCCTTTTCCCTTTGGTAACCATAGTTTGTTTTCTATGTCCCTGAGTCTGTTTTTGGTTTGTGAATAGAATTTGTATCATTCTTTTTTAGATTCCACATATAAGTGACAGTATACGATATTTGTCTTTCTCTGTCTGACTTATTGTAATAACATGATGAAGAAGAATCTGGAAAGAAAAATACATACATGTATGTATATATGTATAACTGAGTCACTTTGCTGTACACCTGAAACTAGCATTGTAAATCAGCTACACTTCAATACAAAATTGTTTTTAAAACAGCCAAAGAACTTTAAAAAAATTTTTTAAAAAGGGAAAGATGGCGAATTTAATGACATAAGATCTAAAATTTCCTGCTGTGAAAAAAAAAAAAACATAGTAAACTAAAAAGACCAAGGACAGAGCAGTTAAAAAACATGTGCAACATTCATATAAAACAAAAAGAAAACGTGTGAGATGTGGAAAGAGGTTGTACAAAGAAGCCGATAAAAAGATAAATATCAGAAAAAAGAACGGGTTGTACCAATTGATCGTATCAGTTGACTACACACGGCTAGCATTGTGATTTCTGAAACAACACCCCCCCCAAAGTCTTTGTTAATGTAATGAGTGAAAGCGGGCAACTGTAATTTACTTCATTTTTTATTGAATTGTAGTTGATATACAACATGATGTAAGTTACATGTGTGCAGTACAGTGCTTCACATTTCTAAAGGTTATATACTCCGTGTATAGCTCGTATTAAAATATTGGCTATACTCCCTTTGCTGGGCAGTATATCCTTGTCAGGTTGCTTTATACCTAATAACTTGCACTGAAAGAGGGCAACTCTTTTTCAGAAAGTTACATATGCCGTACTGTATTGACTCCTAAACAGATCAGACGTTTTTCTTTCTTTTTTTTTTTTTTAATTAAACAAACAAACAAAAAAACACGTTGTCATTTAGCCAGCATGGATTCATAAGTCCTGTCCTCCATGGATGACATGGCTCGGAGGAGGTACGCAGCGGAATCTTCCAGGAGTTTGCCTCTGCTAACCGTACCTCTGTGTTTAGCTTACAAAGTGTATTTTAAATATTCAGCCAGCAGTTTGGTTTTTTTTTTTTTTTTTAATTTCTGCATCCCAAGCCGTCAATGACACAATTATTAAAACTCAACTCAAGCAACAAATTGGATTTTATTTTCACATGGGTGCTTCTCTTCATTGAAAATTCCTCAAGGGAATTTTCAAATAGAGTTTAAGGTGTCTGGGAGTGTCTCTCTGTGTGTGTGTGTGTGTGTGTGTGTGTGTGTGTGTGTGTGTGTGTGTGTTCATGTGTACATGTCCTTTTGCATTAAGTTCCTCTTCAACGGCATCCTAAATAACACACCTTAAAAAATGCACGCGTGGGTAAAATTTGCTTAATCGCGTCAGCGTGATGCTAACTCCCTGATGTGGCAGCTGAATTTTTAAAATTGGAAATGCATGAGTTTACTGCAGAGTATCAAATCTTGGGTGTATGTGTGGAACGGCAGTTTAGCTCTGAATGAGACGAAAGATGATCTCCAGCCCCACCGTTGCAATCCCCTCTTACCCAGATAATCAGCAGATAGAGCCTGCAGACAGGCAGCATCGACCCTGGGACTTTTGACAGGGTCTGGTATTACAAAAACCTCTGCCTAATGAACAGATTTTTTTATTCAAGCCGATCTAGACAGGAGAGACATGAAATACTTTCCATTACAGCCCACTGTTTACCTGAATGCAAGATACATAATGAGGTTTTGAAACTTCAAGAAGACGTTTGGGAAGTGATGACAGCCCGTCCCTTGTAAAGGAGTGAGTCCTGCAGACCCACCTGTATCTAATTTTCTTCCCACAACTGTCAAACTTATTTAATGAAGAGACAGTGTAAGAAAATCACATGCTAGATTTCCAAAAATAGACACTAAGCTTCAGGATATATGCAAAAAAAAAAAAAAATTAGGGAGATGCGCTGTTAGACTGTTTGGGAGAGTTTAATGTGAACTTTTAAAAATGCAGGGCTTCCGTAAATAGTGTGTGGGCTATGGTTAGTGGGGTATACGTTTGTTTAGGTTCAAACTCCTTGCAGCCTTGAAGAAGAAAATGAATCTATGATACGTTAAAGTAAAATTCCGTTTGCCAGGATGTTCCATCGTTGACACTTTCTGAAATGCATGTTGGAGGGGTTCTTGGTGAGCGGGTGGCCATGGGGTAAATGGTGTCCCTGACCAGCCTGGGAGCGGATGGGCTTGGGGGCTGTTTTCTGTTCGTACAGGGTCCACCAGGTGTCAGGAGGAAGTGACCGCTGACTTCTAGCCTCCACATAGTTCCAGGGCAGAGTTTTGAAAGCCCTGTCCAGCGGCATCTCCTATACCCCTTTGCAAGAGAAAAACTATTTTTTTAATTGTTGACTGTGTAATCCGAATTTTTTTTTTATGCTGAATGTTTGACTCACTACGTGTAATTCTTTTTCTGACGGCCCAGGTCATCCGTATTATACAAAACCAAAGAATGCAGAGACTGAGAAGGGAAAGGGGGTGCCGTATGTGACCCCACCCCATTAGGTAAACTCGTTCATGGGTCATTCCATACATTTCTTTTTTTAAATAGGTCGCCAGTGCTTTATAAGAATGTTCGGATAGGATTCTTAACTGTCGTGAGTGTTTGATACAAATTCCATCCAATGTTTTGCAACATTTCTTTATCCCTCACCTGTCTACTTGGGCATCTTTCAGTGTCAGCATTTCGGTTTTCATGTCCTCTCTCTTCAACGACAGTTTATTTAATCATTCTTCTCGGGGGATGGGCATCTGACTTCCCAGCAACTTTCTGCTGTTCTATTTACAGCTCTGCTGTCGCAAACATTCTTCTCTATGTATATCTGTGTGAATCTGTGGGAGCGTTTTTTACAAGGAAGATTTGCCAAGATTACAACGCGGGATCAGAGTATTTAAAAGTGGAGTTTTAGTAGCTGTTACCTGCAGCGTCTTACCCGTGCTTTTCGCCGGGACACCCATTGGTCTGTGATGTCGCTAATTCCTCCGTCATCCTACGAACTCCAGATATTGTGATTCCAAAACTGCGGTTGCCAGAGGACGTTTCCTTGTCTGTTTGTCAGGTGAAAAATGCCTTTTCACCGTTTAAATTTCCCTTGCTGCTGCATGTGGAGTTGAGACTTTCCGTTTTAGTCCACGGTTGTCTGTTTTCTCCTCAGAATCCCCTGTTCACACTTTTTGGCCACTTTTCTCTTGAATTGTTGGCCCCCTAATTGAGTTGTATGGGCTGTCCATGCGTTAAGTCATGAATATTCACTTGTTATGTTGCAAATGGTTTTCCTGCTTTTTTGTTTGGCACGTTGCTTGTAGAGTCGTTTTGATGAATTCCCGTGGTCGAATTTGAAGGCCTTTTCCTTCATGACTTTAGGGATTGATGACTGGCGGGAAAAAGGGCTCTCTCTACCCACAAAATTATATACATTTCTCTCGTACTGCTGCCTGTTGTGTTTATGTTCTTACAATTTACAGTTAGGTGTTTAATCTATGGAGAGGAACGTGTGTGTGTGTGTGTGTCTCCATGTACAGTGTTTGCTCATCATTGTGGGCATCAGTCGGGGTTGGGTAGCACCCTTGGCTGGTGTGGGACCTCACAGAACTTGAGTGAGACATGTTTGGTGGCCCGAGGCTGTACTTTGTCTCCAGGCGGGAGGCACCAGGTCGGGCTCTTTCTGCAGGTCTCTGCGGAGTTCACAACAGAAGAGCCATTACAGCCACCACGCGGCAGGTGGCTGTGGTCCAGTGGTCTCTTCCCAGGCTGAGCAGCATGGAACAGTTCATCACACAAGGTCTGCCCTGTGAGGGGCAGTGGGGATCAGCTCACGCCTGCCCCGACACCCCCGGAAGCTGATGTCAAAGCGTCTTAGGGCAGGTGGGGATGTTGGCCACACCCCTTCCACTACCTATTTCCCTCCGGAGTCACTGTTCCACCTGGCCCAGGGCACAAAGCCTTCAGATCATGCCGCGGGGAGAGGCCGTCCCACAGAGGGAGATCCCTGCTCTGCTGCTCAGTGTCTTCCTGGGCAGTGAGAGGGGAGCAGTTGGCAGGTGCTGTGTGAGCCCACCTGCATCCAAAGCTCCAGGTGGGCACACCTGGGACCCCGCTCTGCCTTCCTATGATGGTCCTCTGTCAGTTATTTTCCTTCTAGATCAGTTCTGTCACTTTTGCAAAAGAGAGTCAGGAAAAGGAGGGGGGCGGAAATGGACGTATATCCACCATGTTTCCAGAATCCTCACTAACCAGCGTGAAAGCTTTATTGAGTTTTGCTTTTAGAAGAGGGAAGAGGGGAGGGTATAGCTCAAATGGTAGAGCGTGTGCTTAGCATGCACGAGGTCCTGGGTTCAATCCCCAGTGCCTCCTCTAAAAATAAATAAACAAATAAACCTAATTACCCCTCCCCTGCCAAAAAAAAAAAAATAGAACAGGAAAAATAAAAATATGGGCTCATTCGAAGACTTTTATACTATGTGAGTGGATGTGCGGTTTCACGAAAGTGGGCAGTTCACGAGCGGAGTGCTTTCTTCCACCTGTTGAGACAGGCTGTTAGGGATGAGACCGCCCTTGGCTGTGTTCAGTGGGAGGTGTGGTGTCAAGTTGTCGTCTCTGGTCCCGGCCTTTCCGATTCTCACCACCTCTTCTGGCTTTGTACCCCTGTCACCCCACCACCGCCCGCCTCGCCGACCTGTGCTCCTGATTCTCATGGTGGCCGTGCACCTCCTCGCTGCCCACCCTCACTCCCTCCAGGTGCCCTGCATTCATGGTCATCCCCGTGTGGTCCTGTGGGGAGGAGGCTGCATGAGCCCATTTTACAGATGTGAAAACCAGGGCACACAGCAGAGCAGCTTGTCCAGCAAGCTGTCAAAGCTGGCCAAGGGCAGAGGCAGAATTCGGACGCGGGTCTGTGCTGTGACGTCCCACATGGTGTTAACTGGGATGGCTGTCCTTACGGGACGTGGCTTCTGTGGGTTGATGGCAGTGGGATGGCCAGGGAAAGGCGTAGACTTTGGGGCCAGATGCCTTGAGGTTCCACCGCAGGTGGGTAAACCTGGGCAGGTTACCTGTCTCATGGGCCTCTACTTCCTCATCTGCAAAATGGGATTCCAGCATTGCCTGTCTTGCTGGGATGTATTGGAGAAGGCCTGGGATGTATTCAGAACTGTATTGATGGCCCTTAGGATTATGACGGCTGCACACAGCTTCCGTCGCCTCGCTGCTCGCATAGTGTGTCTTCAACTCACCATCTCTCCTCTAACTAGACTTTCAAAGGCTTTTTTTGGTGGGAAAAGGGAGCAAATGGCCCAGTTTGATGTGTTAGGGTCTTGTGACCCTCTGTTGGTTTGATGTGTCGCCATGAGAAAATGGAGTATTTGGCATCCTTCCCTCAGCCTTTGCCATCTGAGCTCATTGGAGCATGACTTGCTGCCCATGGTCTGAAGGAGCTGCATCTCCAGGGAGTGGAGTGGAAATTCAGGGTCGCCAACTGTCTATGTTTGCAGGTGATTTCTGGGCTCACCCACTGGGCTGCTCAACATGGTGCCTGGAGCCCTGGGTTGGGGGCAGCGATGGCTGAACGTTCTTCAGTTATCTTAGGGAAGGAACCATGTGGGAAGGGAAGTCTTCTTTAGGGCAGGGCTCTGTTAGTCTCTTCGTTTGCTCCCAAGTAGCAGATAAAAGTGAAGGCAGGTTATAAAACAGCAGTATTTCTATAAACAAACTTCTTCTCCATCGCAAATAGATCTTGTCCATTTGGGTACCCCGAGCACCACGGATGTGAAAAACTGAGATGGAACAAGCTTCTGTTCTTTCTTGAGTTTACTGAGTGCTTGCTGTGCTTAACACGGAATTTCATTTGCTGAATGTCGTTACCGCCGGCACCCCTATCAACTCTAATTTAGACGAAGATGACTCTGAACGCTTATCAGTTACTTAAATTTTAGAACAAACACTCAGTGACATTCCCCTCCATGGTCTCCTTGGAGTCAGTCGTGGCAAAATGTAACTTTGGCAACACGTTCACATTTCCAGTTCGTAGAAAATTGTTACAGAAGGAACACTGTTGTCATAATATTTTTTCATTCCTAAGTAAGACAATAGCCAGAAAAGAGCAAAAAATGACAAAATTACAGCATTTTAAGCCTTTTAACTGGGATCATTTGAAGCTAGAATTGCCTGTCAGGTACTCCCGTCGACATGACCGTTTCTTGCCTGCCAAACCGTGTCGGTAACAACCATCTCATCAATGCATTTATGCATCTGATTTTTAGCAAGTAAAAAAGCCTTCCTTTTAGAAGGAGGAAAACCTGCAAGAAATAAGCTTCTCGGACAATCTTTGAAGCTTTGAAGACTGACTTCTCACTCTATCTGTACAACTTGACGTTTGGGTTTTGCCTAGCGCAGCTTTGCCGTTAAGCCGAGGCGGGCGGAGAGGACGGAAAGGGCGCTGCGGTTTATGCTGAAATAGAAGCACAATTACCATAATTGCCAGTAGGGTAGATGTTTCCGTTCTCTGCCACCTTGTCCTCGGAAAACTTCCAGAGAGGTCATCCCACCAGGGGGAAGCTTCTGTAGAGAGCGGCTCTTCTGAACAGGGGTGAGGCTTGCTCAGACATCATGGCCACAGAGGGAGCCGTCCCTTCAGCTGGGGTTACAAGAAAGGGCACGTTGGCCAGGGCAGGAGAAATAGACTGAGGACATCCACAGGTGTGGTGAGCACTGATGACACCCCAGGGTGGAGTCCACACACCCCTGCAGGTGTGTGTGCCTGCACCTGCCTGCACAGAACTCCAGGTCGTGCCCTACACGTGCGCCCCCCTTGTCTGCCCACAAGCCAGGAAGCCCCTTGGCGAATCGTGGCTCTGCACGCGGCCTCCACTGGCTTTCGGCCACAGCTCTGTATCGCACGACCTTGTTCTGCCTGCAAGTCTTCTTTATTCTCATGGGAGAAAGCTTTCAATCCCTTTGCTCGCAGCTCTGCTCCAGAGTCCCACGTGAAGTGTCTCTTCCTCCAAAGGATGGCTCTTCTTCCTTTGAAACTAGGCAGGCCTAGGTGGACTGGAGGTGGGGGTCACTGGTCAGGGTCAGGTCTGCTGTCTGGCGTTGGTTTCTCATTCTGCTCTGAAAGCAACCGTGGGAGAGGGTGTAGGGCTTGCCGTTGTTTGAGGAGGGAGAAGAAAGACTTCCAGATTGTTGGCTACTTAAACCCTGGAGATCAGCTCCGCCAACCCTGTTGGCCCTCCATTGCCATCTGCACTGCAGGATCAGACATCTCCGCCCTTGGGCTGCGTCCTGGAGTCTCAGAGTTGAACCACTCTTGCTTGCTGGCCATGAGTCCCTCATACACATTAATCAGGCTTCTTTATTCAGGACTTTTTTGAGAGTAAAGAGGTGGAGTTCCTAACCCAGAGCCATTGCCAAGAAAATGTGGTTAAGACAAAGGCAAGTTAGGGCCACAGAGGACCTAAAGATTAGAGCCGTTTAATTGTCCCGCTTCCTCAAGCTTGTATGGGTGGCAGTGTTGAAGTTCTTTTCTGCTCTGTTCCTCCATGACCCCTGCCCCATCCATTTGTCCAGCAAGTCCACACACCCGACGCACGCCATGGTCAGTCCTGGGCTCTGCTCTCAACTGCCTGCATGTTAAATGCTTTGCTTGTCCCATTGAGCCTCTGTCTTCCAAAGTGCAACTTTTTTTCTCCATAACCTATACTTGATTTTATCTCTGCGCGTTAGGTGCGCACATCTGGAAGGCTGAAGGTAAATCAAGGTATCAGAAAATCCGATGATAGGGCAGCTAGAATAAAGGGGAAAAATATGCATATATATGTTTTCTAGTTCTCCCCCCTTTCTGTGGGAGTTCCCAGGAAATCTGTATATGTCACATAATAGTGAAGAGGTTTTTGCAGCCTCAGCCCAGAAATGCAGGCACTACAAAGTTAAGATGGGTGGGGAGGACACTGGAGCAGGACCAGTGCAATTCTCTCGACCCAAAATTTGGCCATAAGATTTAGTTGGAAATTCATCATGTAGAATATTGATTTTCATTCCCTAAATTAATTAATCTTATAAATCATTAACCTCTGGGTTTTATAAACTCTGTAACCACATTACCATTTTTGCAAAGCCCGAAGCTTAATTTCATGGTCTTGGGCCTGAAGTGGTTTTTTTGTTTTTTTTTTTTTTTACCTTGAATTTACGTCTCAATTTAAAATGAATAGTTTCTTTTATGGAAGTATCGTTGATTTACAATGTTGTGTTAGTTTCAGGTGTATAGAAAAGTGATTCAGGTATATATACTGAATTCTTTTTCAGATTCTTTCATTATAGGTAATTATAAGATATTGAATATAGCTCCCTGTGCTGTACAGTAGGTCCTTGTTGTTTATCTATTTTATATATAGTAGTGTATATTTGTTAATCCCAGACTCCTAATTTATCCCTCCCCCAGCCCTTTCCCCTTTGGTCACCATAAATTTGTCTTCTGTCTGTGGGTCTATTTCTACTTTGTAAATAGGTTCATTTGTATCATTTTTTTTAGATTCTACCTATTAGTGATATCATATGATATTTCTCTTTCTCTGTCTGACATTTTACTGACTATGATCATCTCTAGGTCCATTCGCGGGGCTGTAAACTCTAAACTCTTTCGTAAATAATTTCCATAAAGAAGATAATACTGCTTGAGATTTTCAGATACAAACTACTATATATAAAATAGGTAAACAATAAGTTCATACTGTGTAGCACAGGGAACTGTATTCAATATCTTGTAGTAACCTACAATGAAAAAGAAAATGAAAATGAATATATGTGTGTATATGCATGACTGAGCTATCATGCTATACATGAGAAATTGACACAACATTGTAAAGTGACTCTACTTCAATTAAAAAAAAAGAAGATAATACTGTAAATTATCATGGAATCAAGCTGCCCGATTAATTCAAACATTATTAACAAGATTTATAGTAACATAGCAATAAAGACCATCACCACAGTAGTAGTAGACAATTATTGGCTAACAGCAGCTAAAATTTAAAAGCCTTTGATATGTGTGTTATTCCTTCCAGCTAGATTTCTGTCGACTCCTGTGTCCTCGACTTTGCCGCACATATTGAAGGTGTCTTTGTTCAGAACTGAACAGTGGATGCAGGGAACTGGAGGATGCAGATGGGGGAATCACAGGGGGGTTTTGGGTAATAGTCCCTCCACCTTCAACCCCTTCTAATGAGCACATTCAATTTGCTAGTTAAACGTTTCCAGGCCCAGAAAGAAAAGATACGTTAGGATTCGAGAGATGGAGTTAAAGCAATGCTCAAATAATATTCCACTGAGAACCAGTGTATATATTTGAAGGAGGAGGTCCAAATTCAGGGTCAGGAGTACACGAATACCTGTTGCCTTTGAGTCATGACCCAATTAGGGTCTGTCTAGAAGCCACATGCAGCAATCCCCTTGCAGTGTATAATGTGTATGTGCAGTCGAACTGTAATAAGTCTACATAATAAAACTGAAAAAGGAAAAACAAAATCCCCCTGCAGAGGTGTGCTGCACCTGCTCGAATTAGCTGAATTAACCAATCAGTTCAAGTGAAGTTACGTATTTAGAGTAGTCAGCACGGTGCCTGGAATGCAGGAACTGATAAGTGCTAGCTGCCATTTTATTATTATTATTATTATTATTATTATTATTATTATTATTATTATTATTATTATTATCCCTTTCACAGGTGGGCAAAGCGTCTTTGCTTACAATGCGCATATGCCCCCATTATTTTGAGCAGAAAAATCATAAATGGGAAAAAAAGTCTGTGATGGAACAGAAGACACAGATTTGCAGTGTCTCATGGGTTTTTATATTATTAGCAGTATTTCCGTGTGTGTTTGAGATGTCCCCTTTGGACTTCCCAGTTTTTGGAACAGCCCATCTGCCCACAGCCTTGGTATTTAGGTTCTTGGGGGAAAAGCTGACCTGTATCTCAGAGCCTGAGCTCTCCCCCGTGAAGTTAACACATCATCCCAGAGTTAGGCCACCTGGATTCAGAGCCAAGCATGAGAGAGAAGCTTGGTGTGTGGTGTTAGTCAGCGTGTCTGGGTTTTAATTTGAGCGTCGTGTGTGAGTGGAACCCGTGATTCTTGTACAAGGTGTCTCCAAAGGGAAGCGTAATTTTCCATTTTGTATCTTCAGCTTTAGAGATGGTAGAATGTCCAATGCAAAAAAAAAAAAAAAATCTAGTCCTGAAATAAGGAGTATGGACGATGTGGTGGAGCATCATAAATGAGAGTGTTCTGAAGGGGTTAATTACCTTGATCATTGTCCATGGCCTCGAGACCTTCTCTGCTCACAGCCCAGCTCGGGTGGGAAGTGTATGGCCATCTCTCCCACTGCTAGAGAAGCTCTGGCAGGTCTGTTTCCAGCACTGGCTTCAGTCAGAGGAATTGCCCCGGGGGAGTGCAGGCAACGCCATACTCCGTCACAGAGCAAGTTACACCAGTGGCCACTCCAGACAGCAAACGGCTGCCCCAGAATCTGCAAGCTTTCTTTTCCGCAAGACAGTCAGGTCTGGCGAATACAGTGGCGTGGCCAGATCAAGAGACCGCATGTTCACTCTGAGCGCTGCCCTTTGCAAAGACTTCCTGCCGGTCTGATGGCCCGCTGCTCGGGTCAGCCAGCCCACTGTGATCCTGGTAACCCTGGGGAAGCCCTGACCACAGACCCTTCCTCGGACTCGCAGGCACACTGACTTCAAGTGTTCCCCTAGACACACTGTATGGTCAGTGACACTGTCCTTCTCTGTTCGCGGGAGAGCACCGGTGTGCTGGGTGAGAATGAGAACTGGTTGGAGTTATTTAAATTATTTCCAGCCAAGGTAACACCCTAGGGGGAGAAAAGAAAAAAAAAACACACACACACATAAGATATTGTCAGTCCGAGAAGATAGCTGAGCAGAGCCGTGAAGGTATCCCAGATGGTGCGAGCAGACGCCGGTGCAGCGGGATAAATCACACATTATGGCTGGGGTGAGGGTGGAGATAGGCTTCGTGGAGGAGATCAGAACATCATCATCCAACCAAGTACAACACAAAATCAGGTGGACTTCCTGGAAACGGTGTGGACTCAGATGGGAGCAAACCCAACAGGGAAGGGAAGCAAAGGGAAGGAAAGGGCGTCCATACTCCGGCAACATTTCCATCTTGCTGTTTCCTGTTTCTTACTTACCCTGATCACCCTAATGATCTGTTTATTGTGTTTAGGTACCATGTTTAAAAATTACATGTTAAGTTGCGTGTAAGCACCCTGTTGCTCCCCCTCCCTCCGTTACTGAAACCATCCTGCAGGAGTTTCATTTTCGGTGCCTCCTTGGACCCTGTGTCTTGGGGGGGCATCTGAGTAAATGGGTCCCAAACTGTACCTCATGCAACAGTTGTGTTGCAGCCAAATAGAGTAACACAAAACGCCAAGTCTTTTTTTTTTTTTTTACTTATATGTATTTTTTTCAGATTCTTTTCCATTACAGCTCATTACAAGGAATTGAATATAGTTCCCTGTGCTATATAGTAGGCCCTTGCTGTTTATCTATTTTATTTATTTTTTTATTAGTTTTGGTTTCCTATTTATTTAATCAGACTAGCTACATAAGTTATCAATTCATATTTTTATCCAAGAAGTATACAAACATGCTTACTTATACAATAGTATGCTAGAACCACCTTCTACTGGCTTGCAAAATTTCTTTTGCATGCAGGATCCATTCTACATTTTAAAAAATCTATTTTATATATGTATATATGTATATGTGTGTGTGTGTGTGTGTGTGTATATATACATATATATATAGTAGTTTGTATCTATTAATCCCAAACCCCTAATCTGTTCCTCTTTCCACCTCCCCCTCTGGTAAGCACAATTTGTTTTCTGTGTCCATGAGTCTATTTCTAAAATACCCCATCTTCTATTCACTATTACAGTATTTTGCTTGCTTCTGTTTAAAAATATCCTGGAATCAAATAACAAATGAAAACTGTGTCAAACGCCACCAGCTGTGTCCCCAACACACACCGCAGACACCAGCACATCATTTTTATATCTTGACCAGCTCATGGAATGCAGATAAATAATTCAATCCTACGACTTTTATTTTCGGCCGTGTCTTGTTTTTTGTTTTTTGTTTTTCCTTTTAGGTACAAGGTTTTCAACTTGACTTTATACTGTAGATTACTCATATGCTTTCAAATGTCCCATCTGGGGGATAACCTTGAGCTCCTTGTAATGGAGAAGATCAGGACTGCAGTTTTGGAAATCTCAAACGTTTATTTTGGGAGGAAGTACAGGGTTGAGTTTACCTGCACGCCAGGGGCATTGCTCCCAACCAGAGACATTAAATCTGTGTGTGCGTTAACCACACGTCCTGATATGTGGCGTGGCGGTTTTGCTTCTAACCCCCCGTAAGCTGACAAGGAATTGCCCTTCTAGGGCCAGTGACAGCGGAATTTCTATATGCCAGTCGGCAACCGACGCAGGACAGCATCGAATCATAGAGTGATGCTTGCTTCCCGGAGCAGCGCCTGGCGTTTTCCGTGCCCCGTGGACAGTCGGCGCTACCACCTCGTGCTGCAAATGGGCGCTCTCCTTTACCTTAAAATCCTTAAAATATTTCCGTCCCGTCGTTCCCCTGTTGATCACAGGAAGGACTTACTAAAAATAGTTTCAGAGGAGCTTTTTAGGATTTCCTGTGTTCCCCAGAATTACGTTGAGTAGGTGGAATTCTCTCTTAATGGCTCATGGTGGGTGGCTGCTTCAGAAGATTTTTTTTTCCTTATGAGCTTGACGCATCCCAAGGGGTAGGCACGTCACAGCATTTTGCTTCCATATTTTGTCTGAGCCGACCTACATTGTAGAAGAAAAGAGAAAAGTCAAATCTGTTGAAATAGCAAGTCTTCTTTCTAAAAGGCAAGCTGATTTTTTACATCCTTTGAAGAGCTTGGCTGCACTGAACACTCACAGTCCTGCGCTCAGAGTTCTGAGCGCATTTCTCCTCCCTGATTTTCTCGTGGCAACTCTCTGCTGCTCTACATTCTCATCTGCGACTTAGACACGAAGGACCTCAGTGAGCAAGCCAGCCACCCAGGACTCAAACCAGGTCTCCTTCTCTCAGGACCCAAGAGCCACAGCCTGAGCATTTAATGCTACGTGATCACACCTCATGCAAGACCGAGGTCCTACCTGTGCGTCCGAAACCCTGCTCCCTCCCGCGTGGCACGTCCCAGTGCTGACCCCAAATGCTGTCTCAGTACTTGCTTGGGACCTGAATCAATGGAGTGAACAAACTCCCCAGAACCCAGGCCTCCTCTGCAACCCACATTCAGACCTGAAGGACGTAGGACCCCGATTTTCACATCTGCACGTTTTCTCTGTGAGGACGACGGAACACTGGCCAGCTAGCCCTCGTTTGTTTCCCATCACACTCGCCCTCGTTGTCGCCGGTTAAATAACAAAGTGCCCTTGAAATGGCTTGCTTTCTGCATTTGTCTCATCTCAGGAACCGTATGAGAAAGCTCTGGAAATAAAACATTTCATTTATCAGCTATCCTGCAGCCCGGCCCTGGTAATTCAAAACTATCATCCTGTATAAATTGGTATCATTATACCTTGAGAACCTTACTGAAAGATAATACTGGCGGACCCCTGATGTGCCATGTGTTGATCTGAAAGCAAGAATAAATACAGCAGTATTTGTTGCCACAGGAGGTTTCTGGGCAGAATTTTTAGGAGAGAAATACGTTAGGCTTTTATGGGATCAATCTCATGAAAAATGGGATGGTTCATGAGCTTTCAGAGTGAGACTCCGGCATGAGATCCAAACGGTATGGGATTCCAGACTGTATCCCTTGAGAGAGAAAGAATGAATAAAAAATCAGAAATCTGACACTTTATTCACAGATGGAGCCAACTTTTCCACCACGTGTACCTGCATAGTGGCCTCGTCTAAATTCTCTTCTATGAAGCTCCGCCCGGGGGTATAAGGTGCTTCTGATGAAAATGATACAAGTTGCCAGTCTTGGCAGTGAATCAGAAAAATGGATGGGGGCAAATAAACCATTGTGGTCATTTGAAATCTAGGAATTTGGAGGAATCCCTAGGGAGGTAGTGTTACGATGGGGAAGGATGCCTTATGCATTTTAGTAGAAGGAACGTGGGTAGTGAATGCAGGTGAAGGTTCGTCTGGAGATGAGAACAGCCTGGAGGGGAAACTGCAACCAGGAGATGGAGGTGGCTTGGGAAAAGACAAGGGTGCCCAGGTGGCTTTGGGAGCAAACACTGTCCCTGACACCCCACGTGCCCCAGTCTGTAGCCCGCGGGCGGGAGGCTTCTCACAAACACGTGTTGACTGCGTGGATGAGGAAGTGTACAAGCCAACAGTGTCTTTGAAAGGCATTTTTTAAAAAATTAGTAGACAATTTTTTTTAGCACTTTTAAGTTTACAGAAAAAGAGAGTAGAAAGTACAGAGAGTTTGCCTACATTCCCTTTGTGTTAGGGCTGGACATTTGTTGCAATTAAAGACCCAACACTGATACATTATTATCAGTTAAAATGCATAGTTTACATCAGAGTTCACTATTTGAATTGTGCCTTCTATGCACTTGGGCAAATGTATCATGATTGCAATATCATACACAATATTTTCACTGCCCTAAAAATCCTACCCCTGGCAACCACCGTTGGGTTTTTTTTTGTTTGTTTGTTTGTTTGTTTGTTTGTTTACAGTCTGCATGGTTTTGCCTTTTCCAGAGTGTCACAGAGTTCAATCATGCAGTGTGTAGCCTTCTCAGGGTGAGTCCTTTTACTTAATGATATGCATTTAAAGGTTCCTGCATATCCTTTCACGGCTTGATGCCTCATTTCTCTGTATCACTGAATAATATTGCATTCTCTGGATAGACCACAGTTAGTTTATCCACTCACCTACTGAAGGACACCCCGGTTACTGCCAAGGTTTTGCCAATTATAAATAAACCTGCCATAAATATTTGTGTACAGACCTTTATGTCCACAGGAGTTATCATGGAAGCCACATGTTTTAAAAAAGGCATGACTGGGACATTGTGCTGTACACCAGAAATTGGCACATTGTGACTGACTATACCTCAATTTAAAAAAAAAAAGACATTTCTTCAGCACTTCTGTGTACTGAAACACTTCTGTATATATGAAAGGTGAATTTCATTTGCAATAGAGGTGCATGGTTGTATGCCCATTTGCAAAAGACCAATTACAAGGAAGTAAGATCTTCAATCCTCTGCTGTCTGCCTAATCCGTGTTATTCTACTTAGAAATTGTTATACGCACCAAAAGGGGCATTTTCCCTTCAAAGTGTAAGTGGGGGTGTTAGTGGTTATTGCCTCTCCCTTTGTCAACTCACTAAACTAATTACCATTTTCAAAGTGATAAACCTGAAATTAGTGTCAGAGTCAAATTACCCCAAGCCCGAGTGCACAGGTGGTTTGCCTAGCTGGACCGAATAACACGGCAATAAATGTCTGCCCGACGATGATTTATCGTGGGAGACAACGCTCTAAAGTGGCCCTGTGTGTCTCATTCCTCGGTCCTGAGTATGACATTTATGTATATGGCGTGGCTTCTAGGAGTTTGTCATATGAGTTAAAAAAAAAAACTGAGAAAGATTGAACGTACTCTGGCCTGTGGCATTTGCAATCAAATAGCAAAAAATATGTCTGGGAACAAATGACTTGACTTGGGTCTTGCTTCTGCTTCGGAAATCATCTCTGCCACCTCCGTGGAGGGTTGACCCTGCAGACTTCTATGCCTTTTCTGGACCATGGCGGTGAGGGTGCAACCCCGGGGTGGAGGGCCTGCCTTCACTGGCATATGACCTACCTGCCAGGTGTCCCCATGTGCAGTTACTGTTTCTGCTGCAGAGGGTACCTGGTGTCCTTGTAGAAGTCCAGTTGTTGTGGTTATCCTACAGTGACGAGATGGACCCCACCCGCAGTGTGGGTCCCACATCTAAACTAGTTATGCCACAGCCACGCCAAGAGGCTATGGAAAGGGTTGTAACTCACAGAGTGAGGCTTTCTGGGAGGAACAGGGCAGCTCCTAAAATGGTCCGAAGATAGCTTGAGAGAGATGGAAAAGAGACAGAGTCAGCTTTCATGGTGGGTGGGAGCTGGATCTTGGATGTGGGTTCCTGCATGGAGGCAGGAACTGGCGTAGTTAGCACCTCCCACAGACACTGAAGGAGGGAACCAACCCCCAAGCTTTCATATTAGCTTACTGGGGACAAGTGGAAAAGGCAGAGGTGAGGATTAAAAGCTCTTAGTAGTCGAACATCAAAAGGCAAAGTCAGGGAAACAACCTAAATGTCCATCAACAGATAAGTGGGATAAAGAAGATGTGGTGAATGTATGTACAGTGGAATACTACTCAGCCATTAAAAAAAGAATGAAATAATGCCATTTGCTGCAACATGGAAGGACTTAGAGATTATCATACTAAGTGAAGTAAGTCAAAGACAGATATCACATGATATTACTTATATGTGGAATCTAAAATGTGATGTAAATGAGTTTATTTACACAACAGGAACAGATTCACAGACATAGAAAACAAACATATGGTTACCAAACGGGAAATGATGGGGGAGGGATAAATTAGGAGTTTGAATTGGCAGATACAAACTACTATACATAAAATAGATGAACAACAAGATTATACTGTACAGCACAGGGAACTATATTCAATATCTTGTAATAACCTATAATGAAAAAGATACGGAAAAAATGTATACATATGGATACTGAATCGCTGTGCTGTACACCAGAAATTAACACTGCATTGTAAGTCAACTATAATTCAATTAAAAAAAAACAAAGTCAGACCCTTTAATACCTCACACTATGACTGTGCGCATGAACTGACTGAGTTAAAGGAGCAGCATATGAGTACATAGATCTCTGTGTAAATTATACATTTTTTTCTTCTAGTTTGGACATCATTGCCTTCTGATTTGAGAGAGGATGATAGTAGCTTCCTAATCAGAGATAACGTTTTGGCCCGTGATTCAGTCTTCACCTGGCTTCTGTGGTTGGTGGTGGTTTTTTTCCTTAAGGAAAATTTTAGGCATAAATAGAAATAGAAAAGTGCAGTGAACTCCCTTGTGCCCCTGATCCACATTTAACAGTGAACGAAGTCATCTTGCTTAACTCACATCCCTTCTTCCTGGGTTAATTTGAAGAAGGCAGCGGCTATCCGTGGGTCTTCCAGGAGGTAAATCTGATTTCTCTCCTGAATGTCTTTTTCATTCCTGTGTGATTCTCAATGACTTCATCCACTTAACTACGTGAGGTTTGAGACTGTGGGATTTGGAATCAGATTTAATTCTTTTTTCCTGGGTCTCCCACTTCCTAACTGTGTGGCTGTGAGCGGGTCATGTACCATCTGGGAGCACTGTGGCTGTCACCTGTAAAATGGAGCCAATACTCCTTACTTGTGAGGGTCAGTGTCGCCTAAACAGGAGAACGCGGAATAAAGTCCTTCGCACGTAGAGAGTGTTTGACAGATGAGAGGCGTTGTTCTCATTGTGGTGGCTGGAATCGTTGTTTTGAAGGGTTGTGAATTGGGGGTTCGTACACAATGTGGGTGTATGGGGTGGGTGCAGGGGGAGGACAAGGTGGGTGGAGAAGGTGAGGACAAGGTCGGTGGAGAAGGTGAGGACAAGGAAGAGGAAAGCATGAGGAGTATCGATACTCGTGATGGGCAGTTTTAGATATGGGTGTCTATGGTAAATATTAAAACAGATCGTTCATTCATCATAAAATGTTTATAGGGATATTTGTTCATGGGAGAAGAACACTGCTGGGTCGGGTTTTCTCCCGGTCAATAAGGAAAACCAGTAGACAGCTTTATAACTTCAGGACCATGGACAGCAGCTGCAACCCAGCATCTTCTTCCAAGGAGTCATGATCGGCAAGCCTGGTTCTGTTAGAACCCTTTATCCAATCTCTCTACAGAATCACCCCAGCATGCCTAGGGGTTCAGATAATACTTAGCGACGATACTTTATTCAATGACTGCGTCTTCTTGATGCAAGAGGCCTGGCACCCTTGGTCCTCCTCTTTAGGCTGCACCCCCTGTCAGGAGCAGCACGGGAGAGAGAGCTCAGCGTGCAAGACTGTCCCCTCCTCACCAGAAGAAATTAATGGACAAGTCAATGAGGGCAAACAACCTCCCTTTCTTTTGTGAAGATTGCACTGTTTTCAAATTGAATACTTTCTCCCCTTCAGGGCAGATCTTGGATGTTCTGGATGAGCTGAAACTGGCTAATAACACCTTCGTCTACTTCTCCTCGGACCAGGGAGCACACGTAGAGGAGATGAGCATCAGAGGAGAAGTTCACGGAGGCAGTAATGGAATCTATAAAGGTGAGAAGTCTGTCCAGGTGGGAAATGCCCATGGGGCTCAGCTCTGCCCACCCCACCCCCACCTCACCCCATGGTCACCTTTTCCTGGATCTCGGAGGCATGGGGTTATTCTTCTGCAACTTGAAACTATGTAGGACTTTGTTGGGTCACGCGCACTGAAACGTCAGATGGCCAATGTGGCCATTTCTGGAATGGTCCCCACAGAACTTAAGAGCACACATCCTGTGTCAAGACATTAGAATTGAGGGCGTTGTCCCCCAAATGTACATGCAGCTCCATACCATGTAGCTGATTGAAGCAAGACCCCGTCCACCCTCCATGTAACCATTCCCTGCGGCCACCGTAACAAATGAACGCAAACGTCCTGGCCTAAAGCAACACAGGAGTATTAACTTGTAGTTCTAGAGGTCAGAAGTTTGAAACGGGCCTCACTTGTCCAAAATCAAGGTGACGGCAGGGCTGCGTCCTTCTGGAGGCTCTAGGGGAGAGTCTCTTTCCTTGCCTCTTCAAGCGTCTGGAGGCCACCTCCATTCCTTGGCTCAGAGCCCTTTTCTTCCATTTCTAAAGTTGACAATGCAGTGCCTTCAGACCGTCCTCTCTCTCTCTCTCTCTCTCTCTCTCTCTCTCTCTGGCCTCTGCTCCCGTAATCTCATCTCTTTCACTTGCTCGGACCCTCCTGCCTGCAATTCCAGGGACGCTTGTGATTATATTGGGCTCACCCAGATCATCTACAGTAATGGTCCCATTTCTCGACCCTTCACTTAATCATATCTGCACAGTCCCCTTTGCCATGGAAGGTGACATATTTACAGTCACCTGGGGGCTGAGGACGTGGACAGCTTTGGGAGGTCATGATTCTGCCCACCCCAGTCTGCTGTAGCACCTTGGGCTGATGCTTGATTCCTGACACAGCATTAACTAAGCCACTGCCAAAATGGATCAGGCTTGTCACTGGGGATATCAGGTAAGACCCAGCTACTGACCCCAAGCTGCTTGTATAGGACAGAGTCGGCGAATACCAGACATACATATCTAACTATAGTAAATGTGACCCAATTCACAAAGACTTAGGTGAGATACCTCAGAGGGCACATCGGTGCTAAGGGTTAAGACACCCACCCAGATCTGCAGTGGATGTGGGTTGGTTGGAGGACGATGAGTGGAAGTGACCATGCAAAGAGGTGAAGCGTGGTGTCCCAGACAGTGGGGGCTGCCTGATAAAGCAAGAACACATGTAAGACATAGGAAAGCACGTGACCATTGAATTTTGCTACTGTAAAGAGATAAAGTGCTTTATAGCTCCTTGGTTATTCTCTCATACGGACGTTTCACAGATTACCATGGACTCAGGAAATCAGAGTTTACCTACAAAGTTGTGAAAGGATAATGGTGGAATGTTTTCCTCCATTAGTTTATAAAATACTGATTGAGCTGTGTACCTGATACTGGGCTAGAGGCAAAAATAAATATGAAATGGAGTGTCTTCCCTGAAGGAGCTCATGGTCACTGGGTTGGGTAGGTAGGTGGTTGGTTGGGTGATTGGTTGGGTGAGTAGTTGGTTGAGTGGATGGGTGGGTGGGTGGCTGGTTGGTTGGTTGGGTGGGTGGCTGGTTGGGTGAGTGGGTGATTTGGTGATTGGTTGGATGGATGGTTGGGTGCATGGGTGCCTGGTTGCTTGGTTGGGTGGGTTGTTGGGTGATGGTTTGCTGGTTTGTTGGATAGGGGGTTGGGTGGCTGGGTAAGCAGTTGGTGGCAGGAAGCCGAAGGAGACCCATTAGATTTGACATTTCTTGGCACAAGATACTAGTGGTGCATACAGCAAGAAAAGAGCCTCAGTCGGCCAGTGGTGCCCAGGAAATGTTTTCAAAGAGGGCAAGGCTTGGAAGGAGTTGGCCGGTGTGTGCTCGCTCTCTTGTTGTTCTTCTAGCTCCTTCCACCCTCCCATCCACTTACCCTCCTCAGTCGTGCTGGGAATGAAGAGAAGCAGGTGACGTACCCTGCACACTGCCAGCAGTGGAGTAAGGCTGGGTCATACCGGGCCTTAGCCAAAGGAGCAGGGAAAGGGTGATCTGTTACCCATCCCAGGGGCGACATGTAGCTTATGAAACCTTACGCTTCTGTTTACATCCTCACGTGCACATCTGAGTGTTTTAAATTCTTTTTAATTCTGAGTGCCTGGGGGCAGGGAGCTTTCCTTATACTTTTGGTTACTTGGAATGCAGGTCAAAAGGATTCCAATTCAGTGCTGTCTGGACACCCTCACTAGACGCTCATACCCCTTCCTTCCGTTGTCATCGGTAGCTCGCCAGTGCAGGATACACGACCAATACTCAGCACAGGGTGACATGAATGAACAGGGGTGTTTAATTGGAACAGGACTAACCTGCTCTCTGAGCTAGTCTTATTTTTGATGACTGAGGAATGAAAACTTGTATTCCTGTACATGAAGACTATGTGCTTTTGTCGTATTTCCACGAGGTTATGGCCTGTGTGTAGAGTTGTTTTTATGTTATTTTATAGATGATAGCATCTCTCGAGATGGAGTTGCAGACTGCATTTCATGCATCGGTTCCCCCGACCATTCATTCTCCCGACGAAGGTCTGTTAGTTTCCGAAGTAGCTTAGTGGCTGCAGGTGAGACGTGTACATAAATCACAGTGATAAAAGTGGTTTTAGCAAGTAATACGTTATTTAAGAAAGTTACAGATACAGTGCGATGGAGCCTCAGTTCAGGGACAGATGACCAGATGACCACCAGCTGATAAATCTGAGGAAAACCTCACGAGCAAGAGGAGGGGTTGGCATCGGCCTTTCGCTTTGATAGTTGGCTCTTCGGAGACATTAAGTGGATGGTGAGGTTGGATCAGAAAGGGAGCGTCAGAGGTCTGAGTGATGGCTGGAAACTGGGGTTCTTATACAATCTGAAAAGCATGCTCATAGCGGCTCCCTGGTATTTGTAACAGACGCATTGGGTGTGCTGGAAATGCTTTGCTTGAGTGCTAGGAATAGCGTCAGTGCATGACACTGTATTAATATCTCAGCCGCCACTCTGTTGCAAACATTATCCCTTTGTCAAATTTAGTTGAAATCAAGTTCACAGTGAAACATGGTTACAGTATGATGCTCAAAGAAAAAAAAAAAAAAAAAGACGTGGTTTCCATCTAGCTACGGGAAATGACCAAAGACTTCTAAATGTCGGGCAGGGAGGGTCTAGCTCAGTGGTAGAGTGCATGCTTAGCATACACGAGGCTCTGGGTTCAATCCCCAGTCCCTCTGTTAAAATAAAACAAATAAATAAAATAAACCTAATTACCTCCCACTCAAACAAACAAACAAAAAGACTTCTGAATGTCAACGCACCTTGTTTTCTAAAGCTGAGCACTCGCACGTAACAGTAATGATTTCCACTCTTGATCAAAACCACACAAAAAGATCTGTATGCTTTGAGCTCAGCGATTCCACTGTATTCCCCAGGACAGGTCTGTTTCGCTAATGAAATCTGTGTGTGAGCCACCTTGATAGAGTGCCTGTGACTAAGTCACTTCACAGAGTTCAAGTAGGTGATTCCTTTTAATCGTAGGAACGTTAAGTTCTGCTGCAGTCTGCATTTGAAAAAATAATAATAATATAATACTTGGGGGTTTAGGAAATAGTGATGCTACTTTTCGTTTCTCTCATTTTTTGAAGGAAATGTGTTTGCAGCATAACTGTCCTGTTTAGATTTCAATATGGGTAAATTTTCCCTTTGTCACAAGCTGTAGTATGAAAGGGAATTGTGAATAGACGCAGGGTCCAATGTGTGTTTTGAATATAACATTAGTTAACACTTTAGCAATCTTGATGATGTCTGTCATACAATACTTTCTGAACTACTTACTTCTGAGAAGCTTCTAAAATCAATTTCCTTCTCCCGTCCATATGTTGTGAATAATTGTGTCAACCTGAAAAAAAAAATGAGTTTACCAAGTAACAGCCCATCTTCTCATTTGAGAATTGAGGAATCATTGTTTCCTTTGGAGCTTCTGGGTCACCTGACAGTGTTCGCGTACTGACTTAATTAGGCTTTTCATCGAGAGTGAGATAAACAAGCAAACCCAAAAATCCCACGTGCCTTTTACACTGAGTAGCCTGTGACCTTCTCAGAGCTGTTAAATGTAGAATTTTCAACTTGGCTTTGAAATACTGAAAATGTCCGCATGACTGCTCTGGAACGTGGGATAGGAACCACAGTTTGAGATGAACAGAGGAGTTACAATTTCCTTGCGATCCTGAACCATCCCCAGGAAACATAGATGGTGGCTCTGAGTTGGTGTAAGTGCACACCTGTCCGTGGGCAGGTGTTGGGTCTCCTGAGGTCAGGGGAGTGGGTGCCCTTGTGAAGGGCCTTCAGTCTGCTCCCTTACCTGTGTCAGGGCAGGGCAGTTGGATAGGAACTCAAGACTGTAGTCTTGCAGATGGTGGTTCTCTCTTCCTTTAATTTTTATTTTTTGGAGCGGGGAGGTAATTAGGCTTATTTATCTCTTTACTTGTTTTTAATGGAGGTACTGGGGGTTGAACCCAGGACCTCATGCATGCTAAGCAGGCACTCTAGCACTGAGCTGTACCCTCCCCCGATTGCGGTTCTCCTGGGGAAGGAGCCACTGGCCCCGCCCCAGCTTCACAGGATGTCCCAGTCAGGGTTAAGCACCTGGGGCCCTCCGTACAGAGAGATGGGTGCCAGTGAACTCACGGATGCTCCTTCCTGACTTCATTGGTGCCTCATCCTTCTTGGATCTACCTCTCAAAGTTGGAGGCCTCTGGGGCCCTGTCCTGCGCCCCCTCCTTTCTTTCTCTGCACACGCACCCTGTGTGATCTCATCCAAACCCGTGGCCTCAAAGAGCACTTGAGAGCTGGTAACACCCATACCCGGTGCCGACCCTTCCTGGGAACGCCCGACTCTGAAAGGTCACCCAGCAGGAGGCTCCCCACTCAACCCCTTCCTCCCTTTTATTCTGCCTAAAGCAGGTAATAAATGTCAATGGACTGGCTACGTTAACTCTATAGACAGCGTCTGCAGAAGCACTGGTCGGTGGGGATGGAAGCTGAGAATCAGTATTTTCCCGAGTGTTTAAGAACATAGACTTTCTCCACGCACAGAGGCGTGCTTTCAGAACTCCCTGATATCAGCATTGGGGGCACCGCAGCTTCTGGGGTTTCTCATCAGAGTGCAGACTCCAAAGCAGCTGAGTGGCTGGAGTCCGTTTCACTGAGGAGCCACCGCTTACAGCCACTGAGTTGGGCGTCTCTTTCCCTCGTGCAGTCACACAGCTTTCAGAGCAGTGGATACCTTCATTGTAAAAAACAAATAAATAAAAGCAAAAGGCTCTGGTAGTTTATTAGAAGCTGGCGACATTCAGGGTCATTCTTCAGATTTTAGCAAACGTTTTCACCGGCTCCCCAAGAATGGGCAAAACCTGGCCGGTCTCACCAGTATCAGTGTTTACGTGCCGGGAGGCATCCTGCAGGCTTCTCACCTTTGAAAGAAGCTCACGTGTCATCCTCACTTAGCTGTTGACTCATTCAGTTAAATTCAACCGACAAGCCATGCATGTGTTGAGTCTGTATGGTATGGCAGGCACCGGGCTAGTTTCTAGGTGCTAAAGACAATTGACCCGGGGTCCCTGACCGCCAGCAGCTTGTATTCCTTTTTGAGATGGAGGTGTAAGGAGGTGATTTCAGAATGGCAAACTGGTAAGGGAGCTCTGACAAGGGACGGTTGCAGATAGCTCATGCAACCTGGGAACTGAGAAAGCTTGGCAGCAGAGGCTGGCCTTTCTGCAGGCTGATGTTGGGAGGTGCTGGCTGGGAGAAGGAGATGTGGGAAGTTCATTCTAGGCAGGAGTGAGGGGCTTGTGGGTAGCAAAACGCCGCTCATTGTTGCTAGAGATGAAGGTGTGAACAAAGGATGTTGGGTATGTGGCTGAGGCAGTAGCCTACGTCCACACTAATGTGTACAGTACAGTGAATGTGTGTGTGTGTGTGTGTGTGTGTGTGTGTGTGTGTGTGGCCATGTGCGTAGTAGTTACATTTAGAGACGAACATTCTCAACAAAATCCAGTATAAGGAAAGGAATGGATTGTTATTCTAGGAACACCGTAGAGGACTGTCATGATTAAAAAGCCAGCACACGCAGGTTGTTTTCTAAGTGCCCTTCGTAAGTGCAGGGTGTGGCTGTTACCCGAGACACGACAAGAACCATGACGGTAGATGTGTTCTACTCACGTGTGTATCCCCATAACCCGACATGTTTTAGGAAATAATTTTTGACTTAAACCGTAAACGAAAAAACACTTGAGTTTCGGTTTGAAGGATGTATTGTTTAACCTCATGAAGACTGCAGGTGGAAGAGCATGGTGAATCCATTGGGTATGGGCGGTAAATCCTTTGCGTACTGGCGATTGATTGGATCCTGGGTTTCAGGGAAAAGAAGGCCTCAAAGCTGGCTCTCCTGTTTCTGGCTGGTGTCACTGGGTACGTGGAGGTTCCCTGTAGGAATGAGGACGCCCAGGCAGAGACTTGTTTTTGGTTGGCATGCGGGGAGGCGTATGCGATCATTTGGTGTAAGAAGAGAGTCAGGGACCAAGACGAACAGAAAAGTCGGGATGGAAGATGGTGATGCAACGAAGCAGACGTGGAGAGTGTGACTGGGGAAGTGAGGACACTAGGGAGGGAAGAGTCAGGGAAGAGCACGGTTCGGAGAAATGACTGCTGCTCAGCAGTCGAGGAAGCTGTAGACCCCACAGGGCACGGCATGTATTACACACGTGATGGTAAGGCGTGTTTTTTCAGTGACAGTGAGGGTCAGGGACGAGATGGTGGAAGAGGAAGTGGAAGGTGGGCAGGATCTCAGATTCTTCTCAGAAATGTGTCTACGCAGAAAGGGTGGCTGTGAAAGGGGAACTTTGTATTGGGGGAGATCGGAGCTGTATTTCATTCTCCCAAGTCAACTTCAACGGAGTTAAGAGACAAGGGATCATTGAGAATGTCAGGTTTCTAAGAAGATGGTAGGAAATGAGATCTAAAACTTACAAGGAAGCTTGATGTTTGAAAGGAGGCGGGACAGCCTCTTCTCTACGAAGGAGCAGTGACAGGAGGTGCTGGGGAATTGGGGAGCATAATGGTTGGAACTTGAAGACCTTCCCAAAGAAAGCTTTCAGTCTCTTCTACTGAGGAGCTGGGAAAACAACCCACAAAAGCTGCTCCCTGGGTCTTCGGGGGAAACGTATGCCAGCCCCTGACTCAGATTAGTTAGCCGTTTGGTATCTGGCTTAAATCGTCACCCTTGGGGGAAGGTCTAGCTCAGTGGCACAGCGTGTGCTTAGCATGCACGAGGTCCTGGGTTGAATCCCCGGACCTCCATGCTAAATAAATGACCTAATTCCCCCCCCCCAAAAAAAAAAACCTCACAAACCAAATAGTCCCCATTAACTTTTCCTACCATGTCAGTTACTTGAAGGGTGTCCTTTCTGTGTTTGCCTCTCCTTGGACCCTGACTTGAGCAGATCGCTGTTCTTTATTTTTGTCCCCGATCACAGGTGGATGCTAGTTTGACAGAACCTGGACAGTGTCGTCAGCTCTCCTGTCTAGAACGGGTGGGTTTTTAGACTGGAATGAATACGTCGAGGAGAGTGGGAACCACAGCATCTTGGGTGAGAAAGTGTTTGGTGTGAGTTGCACTTGTCACGTGCCTGTTTGTGGCTCCCATCCATCCAGGGAGTCAGCGTTACCTGGGCGGGGAGAGGCCCAAGAGGAGGGAAAAAGACAGATAGACTGTGTCGTAAACGTCTGTGCCCAAATCAAGGAGAAAAATGAGGAGCATGTGCTCTTGCCATTCAAAGGCATTTGACCCCCTGGGTCGCAGCGTTTGTCGGGGCAAGAATAGAAGGCTGGCTTGCAGACAGCTGTTCCCAACAAGAGCCTCCACGTAAATGGCAGAATTGTCTCTGAATTCTCTCTTGCCTGCAGAGATTGAGTAACTCAGCCATCCTCCCTCCGTGACTTCCCATTATGGCCGAGTGCCACCAGGATGTTAAAAGCATGAATTTGACAATTACGTGACCAAACTTTAAATTTAGACCGTGCTCTTTTCTCTGCTCATACGTTTTTGGAAAGAAAGAATCCAGAATCCTTTACCTGTTTTTCTTGTATCTGCCCTGCAGTCTCACCTCCTCCTCTGCTAACCTTATTCTCCTTCACAAACCAACTCAGAGTCTGTTGATTTAGGGCAGGTGTTCTGCGGGAAGAGGAGTGCCCTGTGCTTTCTGTCGGCCCCCAGTCAGTTCTCTGTGGGTGTGTCTGAGCTCTCCTTTGAGACTTGGAGCTTCTGTCGGACAAGAAGAAGCTTGTTGGCATATCTTTGAGCTCCCTTTGGGATTCTAGTCAACAAAATATTAGCAAACAAACTCCAACAACACATTTTAAAAAAAAAAAGGTCATACACAGTGATCAAGTTGGATTCATCCCAGGGACACAAGGATGGTTCAACATACGCAAATCAATCAACGGGATACACCACATCCACAAAAGAAAGGACAGAAGTCACACGATCATCTCGATAGATGTGGGAAAAGCATTAGATAAAATTCAACACCCATTTATGATAAAGCCTGTTACCAAAGTGCATATAGAGGGAACTTATCTCCACATAATGAAAGGCACTTACGACAAACCCATAGCCACATAATACTCATTGGTGATGAGTTGAAAGCCTTCCCTTTGGGATTCTGAGAATAACAGCAGAATCTCGTAATTTGCTAGGCTAGGAGTAGAGTTTCTCAGCGGCACAGATTCTGATACCATCGCTTACTTGCTGTGCAGTCTTGGCCACAGTTTTCCCAACTGTGAAATGGGGTACTTACTTACTTTGCAGAGTAATGATGAGTTAATATCTGTCGTGAGCTTGGGTGATTCCCGGAACACGGTGAACTCCGTCACGATTCCTGATTCTAGTAAGCCACTGCTTGGCGAATGTCGGGTGAGCACATCAGGTGCGCGGGGCTCAGTCTTTGATTCCTGTGAACTTCATGATAATGACATGACATCTCCCAGCAGTTCCTGGGAGAGCAGCGTGCTGGACTTTTAAAGACACGTACATTTTGTATGTATCCTTTTCCATGGCAATCCAGCAGGACGGAGAAGACTCAGAGCCTCGCCATCTGACCAGCAAAGATTGTTGCTCATCAACATATACTTGGAAATGTGGAATCCTGCGCCGTCAAATGCCTTTTCCCGTAGGCAGTGTGTGCACGCATCTCTTAAAAGTTTTTAAATATATATATATTTTTTCAATCATATTAATAATCACCTTATTTTTTAACTCTTTTTATTGAGTTATAGTCAGTTTACAATGTTGTGTCAAATTCCAGTGTGGAGCACTGTTTTTCAGTTGTACATGAACATACATGTATATTCATTGTCACAGTGTTTTTCACCGTGAGCTCCCACAAGATCTCGTATGTATTTCCCTGTGCTATGCGGTATAATCTTGTTTATCTATTGTGCAGATGCCTGTCATTTTTTTTTAATCACTGTTGTTCTAAAAACACTGCCTTCCCCCAGCTTCCCCCAGTGTTAACTTTCTGCATAACCCTCGTACATTTGTCAGGAAATGAAGGTTAGTCCATCGTTGTCAACCAAAAGACGAATTTCCCGCCACGAATGCCCTTTTGCAGTTTCAGGACCCAATCCGCAAGGCCACATTGCATCTGGAAGGGTAGACTGTTCAAAGATGCTTTTCCGTTATCTTAGCATTTTGGTCCATCTTCCCATTTATTTTGTTCTGTTTTATTTTAACCAGGGGGGCGATCAGTGTATAGACTAGCCACTAGTTCAACTCGCCCTTTTTTGTTCGGTAGAAACCACTTTTTGTTTGTTGGTTTGTTTTTGTTGCCGTTAAATTTAAAGTGAGAGTGCTGTGAGCTTGATCTGCTGGAAGGTTAATCAGACACTAACTCACACGTTGAGGCGCCTTCTGCAACTGCTCCGCTAGTGACAGCTTGAATAAACTCTGCCAAGTGATGCAAACTTCTCATTTCTTCGGTGTAAAACCCACGAAGCAGGAATAACAGTATTGGTCAGGTAATTACCTTAAGGTCTCACTGAAAAGATGACGAGGAAGAGTTTTAACTTTCCTAGGAGGCCAGCCACCATAGAAATTGCAAACTGGTAAAGAATTCACATTTGAGTTTTCCCTAACTGTGCATGTAAAACATAACGGGTGCCGGCAGCGGAAAGATCTTGCCCGTATAAGGAATTGAGTCCACAGTCGTCAGCGTTCAGTCCGCAGTTCACTGGAAACTAGCGTTAAGAAATGAAGGTTTGCTTTTCAAAATCCCTCAAACCTAGGTCTCCATCATTTCATTTTTTAAGTTTAAGTGGAATTTATGTCCGTGTATGAACCATGCATCAGTCATGTCCAGGCACTGTCTCCCTGCTCTGAATCTGCATTCTCTTCCAACTTTATTTGACTACTTAATTTTCCATGCCAGTTGTGTGTTGGGAAGGTGTTTGCGAGGAGCTGAACTTGAACCCGCTCCATTCCTCCCCAGCCTAACTTCCCAAGGTTACGATTCCTCTGGGGTCCAGCTCTGTGCTCAGCTAGGTGTAAAGTCCTGGGGAAATACTCCTGGGGAAGCGGCACGTCCGGTTCCCCGACCACGCGTGCGCTCCCGGCTTGAGGGACCCAGCCCCGACCTCCCTGAGCACGAGGCTGCTGGGCTGCTGTCTATGTTTTGCAGGGTCCGCGGGGGGGAGGCCCTGGGGAGCAGCTTCTGTTGACATCGTGGCCCTCTCCCAGCTCACCCCTCCCGGCCCCTCCCAGTACCCGTTTCCTTCTCCGTTTAGTTAATTTGGAATCGCCTTATGCGTACGAAGCTGGTTTTCCCGACTGGAACAGCTATAGAATCACAGCAGTGGTGACAACGGTCATCGTGTGTGCTCTCCTGCCTTTCAGGCCCCGGGGATCATAACCCCATGTCGGACTTGCATCTAACGTGTCTGGACTGCGAGACACAGGATGGTTGTTCCGTGTGCCCAGCTGGTGCTTTCACTTCCTAGGGCTGCGATAACAAATCACCACCCATTTGGTGGCCCAAAATAACACAGATTGGTGTCCTTACAGATGTGAAGGTCAGATATCCAAAATGGGTCCACCTGGGCTAAAATCAGGGTGTCGGCAGAACTGTGTTCCTTTATGGAGGCTCTGGGGGAACGCCTGTTTCCTGGGCTTTTCCAGTGGTGAGAGGCCACCTGCGTCCACTGGCGTGGGTCAGCGCTCTCCATCTTCAAAGCCAGTGACGCAGCATCTTCCAGTCTCCCTCTCTGACTACGGCCCCAGCTGCTCTGACGCCATCTCTCCCGCCTCCCTCTTTCCCTAAGAAGGCCCCTCGTGGTTATATTCGACCCACTCACATAATCCAGAATAATCTCTCCTTTTGTCATATAAGGTACCAGGGATTTGGACGTGGACAATTGAGGGCACCATTCTTTTGTCTGCCACCGCTGGTTTAAAAAAAAAAAAAAAAAAAGAGGTAGAATAGAATTGGGACTCCCTGACTCCAGTGTCATTGTTGATAAGTCTTTGTTGCTGCGAGATTTGTGTCTCCCTGAGTACAAAGGCGTGACTTGTGCCCACCAGGCAGTGCCGGCCATGTGTCATGCCTGCAGTGACCATGCCGTGTATTTATGTTTTTTTTTTTTCACCACAACAGATAATGTGAAATTTTCACGGACTCCATGTCTTTAAAGCACTTCGTTCTTCCAAGTGGGCTGCCTGACGTTGGGCACTGAAGAGTGCACTGAAGTGAGTACTGGAAAGACGTGCACATTTGCTTCATGCTTCTCCTTCGGTGTTTGTTTTAGGGGGGAAAGCGAACAACTGGGAAGGAGGTATCCGGGTCCCAGGCGTCCTCCGCTGGCCGGGGGTGATCCAGGCTGGGCTGGAGATCGATGAGCCGACAAGCAACATGGACATATTTCCGACGGTGCTCAAGCTTGCCGGGTCGCCGCTGCCTGAAGACAGGTACTGTGACTCATGGGCACTTGCGATCGTCTCCTTCACAGTTTGCAGGCGAGGGCGTTCTGGTTTTGCCTGCTGGACCTGTTATCCATGCCCAGTTATGGGACTTACTGGTGGGTCCGCTGACGTAAAAATCTGCTCCGTCCACCCCATTATCCCAGTGGGAAACAAAGTCAGAGGTGCGATGGGATGTGTGGCCTTTGAGACTTACTGCTCCAGGATCCCGCTGATCAGCTCTGTCTTGTCTGTGCCCACTGTCAGCTCGCCGAAGGGCAGCTGGACCGACGCCCCTTGTAACCACCCGCGTTTCACCCCACAGCTTCCCGCCTGACCCCACTCGGCAGGTCTTGGCTGCAGCAGTGAGAAAGGCAGCTGCTTCCCGCCCTGGTAAGGGCCCAATTTCCCAGCACGTCATCATGGAGCGAGTTCTAAATCCGTCTTTCTCTCAAATTTAGATGCAACGTCGTATGACATGGCCGATGGTTTCTTGTTAAGTGTTATTGCCAATCTGAAGAGTCCTGAGTGAGGCACGCTGATGAATTGTTTTCATTAGTTTGGTGGCAGGCCACCGTAATGGCTGCAAATCTCATTTAAATTCAGCCGCCAGCAGAACCAAGAGGAAATGGGAAACTGGAGACAAAAACAATAGCTCGGCCGGAGCTGAAGTCCGTTGATAGCCTGGCTCCCCTCCTACTGTTGGCAAGCTGGTTTCGTTCTTCATTTTTTTTTCCCCCCAAATTTCTGCTTGAGAGATGCCTTCGTCTCCAAGGGCACACATGCATGCACATGCACCCAAAAGGGAACAGCGGAATTGTAGAGTTCCGTGGTTCTCAAACGTTGTGGTCTCACGACCCAGGTACACTCTTTGCTGATCCAGGAACCCAAAGATGTTTTGTGTCTGTGGGATGTACCTGTCAGTGTTTATCATATGAGCAATTCAACCAGGAAATAAAAGTTTTTAAACACAAGAGCACCCAAGGAGACATTGCATCAGCTCACAGCTGGTGTCGCCACTGGGGAAATCCACCGTAAGCCCCATGAAGCAGTGGTGCTCCAGGAGGCAAAGAATGTTTTGAATTATCGTGAAGATAGTTTGACCTGGTAGACCTCGTAAAAGGTCTCAGGGATCCCTGTGGGTCTCGGGACCACGCTTTGAGAGTAGCTGGTTCCAGGAGAAGAGCAAAGAGCCTAGAGGCGTACTGCTTGGCTTCAAATCTTGGCTTCACTCTTGCCTAAGTGTTTAACTTACTGGACCTTGACGTCTTCTCTTGCAAATGGGTTGTATAACAGCACTGCCCTCAGAGGGTTGCTGTGAGGATGGAAAGCGTGAGAGCATGTCATGTGCAGAACAGAGAACGCATGAACACTTGCTGGTTTTGCTTCGTCCGCCATATTGCTTTTCATCCGCCATGTTGAGAGGTGAGAAGCATTCTTTCCACTTCCACGTTTACTGTTCATCTGGATAATAAAGTCATAAACTCTGTGGCCCAAGGGGACGTCTAAGATCTTCTACCCCAGCCACAGTATTCTCTTTCCACTCAAATGACAGGCAGAAAGCTCGGCAGCTATCACTCGTCAAAATCTTTTCTTATAGAAAACTGAAACTCTCACCCCATGTGTCTGTCTGCTCTTTGGGAATAAATCTCAATATTTCTGTAAGAAGCTCCCACAGAGTGTTCAGGTAGTTTCATTCACTATCTTTTTTTTGTCTCATGGTTCATGACATTAAAATCATCAGTCTCTTTAGATGGTTTTCCATCTAACTGGGAAGAGGCAAGGGAAGGAAGAAGTTCAGGGGCAAAGAGGAAAATCCCTAAAGGGAAGTTTGGTGCTGACACCTCCTACGCGCCCCATTCTGAGGCCGATGGAGGTCAGCCTGTTTATCTGGCACGAGCCCGTGGATGTGGGGAGCAGCCCCCTCAGTGGCAGGCCCGGCTCTTTTATACGTGAGCCAGCGTCATCGGTAGAACCCATTCTGAGTATCGAAGGCTCTTTTCTTGGGTCTCCCCCATTGATGGTCTCACTCAACCCGATGATAGTGTCTCGGGGTTGAGGTCCCAGTTCCTGCAAAATGTTATCACCATCCTGGAGACAGCAGACGTAAGAAAACAGAAATCTTCTTCCAACTTGCTCATGGGAATAAAAGAGAGACAGAGAGAAAGACGCAGTGCATTCATGGGCGAGTGACGTCACTGTACCCCAAGGAAAGTTCCCCTCATGTGCTCTTTTCGGTTACATCACAGTCATCCCCGCGTGACCGAATTTGACCTGAAATTCAAACACAACGTTTCTTGGCACCGAATTGCTAATATCCACATGGCCATCGTGAGTCAGGACACCACAGAGGGTAATCTCATGTTCCAAATTAAAAACAGTCTCCAGTGAACACGGTTTTCACAGAATCAAGCAGACAGCAGGAAAGAAGGCATCTAATTGTGTAGCAGACGCTGTCTCGCAAACTTGCTATGAAAACTTGAATCCGTTTACAGAAAAGGCCAATGCAATGATTCCCACAGAAAACAGCAATGCTTTGTGTCACTTTGAAGGCGTGTGGGCCCCTCTCGCACAAGTCATGATGTTATAGAAACGTGTCCACACCAGCCACACCAAAGGAAATGTGCCGTTTCTGGGCCGTTGGCCACAGTTAAATGTGACTTGCACACGTGGCTTTAAACAATCCCGAGTGTTTTGATAACTCAGACACCATCTACAAGTTTAGCTCAGTGGGGTCACTTTTCATTTTTCATGGCAGGAATGAGCCTGTTTTTGACAAGCTGTCTGTCCACAGCACTGTTCAACTGTGGTTTTTCCATCGCAGTGTGATTTATTGCCTGCTTCCAGGAAAGAGCACGTTAGGTGAAGGATATTTTAAAAAATGAGATCTATCTCTGCATTGGAATAAAAAAAAAGTTTGCAGAACAGACTTTGCTTCCCTCCTTAAAAAAAAAAAAAAAAAAAAAAAAAAAAGACAAATGTCTTGCTAGGGAAGAAAAAAAGTTGGTGAGACTTGGAGTCTGGTTTTTGTCGTCAAATCCCCTGTTGTGTGATCATGGCCCAGGTCAGTTGTGAAATACTGATTTTCAGAAAAGACTTCTGTCTCCTGTGTTCTTAGGGTTGAGTTTTGTTGGCTTGTGATGAAAAAGAGCTTCAAGAAATGGAGGTGGAGGTCACGTCCGAGGAATGGAAATTCACTCTCACTCTTGAGCCGTCATGGAAAGGCCTTCTGTCCCCTTGGAGGGAGAGGTGGTGGAGGAGGTCCGACCCACCTGTCCTGGGGTTGCCTCCAGCTCAGGTGCTCAGCCCTCCTCCCTTCCTTTCTTCCCACCTGTTTAGTATCTCACCGTCTTCAGGCCTGAGTCTTTCTTCAAAGGCACAACACCTGTCATTTCAGGGTAGAAACAGCCTTTCGCGCAACTTGCCACTTCTGAACACAACTGTCTCTCTTCCCTGTTCGTCTCAGGCAGATAGGAACCAGGCTTGGGAAGTGAGCCAAGTCTGTCTTTTGTTCTTATTTTTAGCTCGGGATAAGAGGATATTTTCAGTTCTGTGGACCTCGGCAGAGCGCGTGATCAATAACTGAGGACTGGGGCTGGAGGAGCAGCGAGGCTGTAATTACATTAGGCGGATTTTAGTGACACCAAAATAAACCACAAAAAAAAAAAAAAAGAAAAAAACTCAAAGGACATAAGGCCTCTTAGTCTGCAATACGAATTATATCATCAAGTTAAACTTCCAGGTTCTCAATCCTTCAATAATGGAGGAGGACAGAGATGCAGTGGTTTTCATGAGAGGAAGAAATTCGTCAAGTCCAACAGTCTCTTTCCAAGTAGCTTTCTGCCCCGTGTTTCGGTGGAAGTAACCTGATGCTGTCAGTGACCATGTAATTTCCCTAGTGGCTGTGAATGTGTGTTACACTCAAAACAAAATTTTAAGGAATAGACTTATGCATATGACCCAGGAATCCCGCTCCTGGGCATATATCCAGAAGGAACCCTACTTCAAAAAGACACCTTGCACCACAATGTTCATAGAAGCACTATTTACAGTAGCCAAGACATGGAAACAGCCTCAATGTCCATCGACAGATGACTGGATAAAGAAGAGGTGATATATTTATACAATGGAATACTACTCAGCCATAAAAAAACAGACTTTTTTTTTTCTTTAATTAACCTCCAAATAGCCTTAATTTCCTCACTGCCAGTTGTCTATGGTTATTGTTTGCCACTAGAATGTTATCTGGTTGGTGTAAACATCCACCATAGAAGAGGTATATTTACTTTTTATACCCACGTAGAGGAATATATTTACTTTTCAGGGCATAGCAGTATGTGTCATGGGTGTATGTCATATATAAATGTATGCAAGAGTCTTTACATCCTCAGGGCATTTAATGTCATCATTGTTATTATTTACAGATTCATTCATTCAGACTTAGGACTTCGTTTTCATTGAAGTCTATCCAATTCGTGTTGTCCCGTGTTATGTATTACCTTTTTTTTTTAACCACAGATTGTCAGGAATTCTTATTTTTGATAGACCTGGAGTTTGTGAATAAACTGTTTGCCAAGGCACTAGGCAGAAAACTGGGTGTAGGAGAAGTCGTGGGGAGGGCAGTTGAAAGCATGACACCCAGTCAGCTGGGCGTGGTTTACATTGGCCCTTACAACACACAGGACGTTGGATAAGTCACTCCGTTTCTTCGTTCCATCATCCTGAGGTGATAATAGTCCCAACTCATGGAGCTCCTTAGAGGATGACATCAGCTGATTGCTGAGCCCAGCTGGCCTCCCCGCATTGCATATGGCGCCCAGCTGGGTCAGCTGGTGTTCTCAGCGCCGGTTGCTTAATTACCCCTTTGTAGCTCTCTCATGCTCTTGTTGGCAGGAAGGACCACTCAGACATCAGGACGTTGTGGCCGCCTGGTAACCACCTGGTTTTTCCCGCAGGATCATTGACGGGCACGACCTGATGCCCCTGCTCCGAGGGGACAGCCAGCGTTCGGATCACGAGTTTCTCTTCCATTACTGCAACTTCTACCTGAACGCCGTGCGCTGGCACCCGCGGAACAGTGAGTACACGCCTCTTTCTTTGCAGCCTTCTAGAGCTGCGTGCAATCGGCACTGTGGGAATAGAACAGATCGCAGGAGGACCTTGCTCTCACGAGGCCAAGACCTGCCTGAAGGATGCTTGGTTTTGATTTCCGCTTCCTCCACCTCCTCCTCCCTTCTTCTCTCATGCCTTCTGGTTCCATGGTCGTCCAGGTGGGACATCATCGGAGCACGGCCTCCGCCCACCTTTACACCAGGGCTGGCTCCTCTCTCCTGGGAGGCAGGGGAAGCCCCGGTTCCCAGCAGGCACCGCAGCCCCTTCCCTCCTGCTCCGCCAGCCACTCAGCTTCACGTCCTGGCCCTGCCTGCTCCCGGAGTCTCAGCCGACCCGCCGCTCTGCTCTGGGCATGCCTGTGGGGTGTGCTCTTGGCTCCCTCTGCCTGGAAGGACTTGCTCTTCCTTCCGCGTTCATGCTTATCAATCCCCCCCACCCCAGCCCCCCGAAGCGCCGTCTGCTCGGCCTGCACCTCCGCCCTCCTGCAGCTTTGCACCGTGGCTCTGCGTGGCTTTGCACCGTGGCTCTGCGTGGCTTTGCGATGTTTACCTCGCCGTCCCTCCCGAGCCTCCCTCGGAGGTCGGGGGTCGTGACTTACCGATCTGTATGTGGTCTCGGCGCGTGTGTATGTGCTAGATACAAATGCTTCGGTGTTACCCT
This sequence comes from Camelus ferus, assembly GCF_009834535.1. Classification (NCBI taxonomy): domain Eukaryota; kingdom Metazoa; phylum Chordata; class Mammalia; order Artiodactyla; family Camelidae; genus Camelus; species Camelus ferus. The sequence continues at coordinate 9,514,307 of NC_045732.1, forward strand.
GGCTCCCAAACCAGGTTTTTTTGTTGTTTGTTTGTTTGTTTTTAATCATGCCCTGTATCAGTGACGGGATCTACTTTGGGTTTTCCGGTTACCAGTCACAGAGTTGCATTTCTCACAGGCATTAATGGGCACGAGGAACCAAGTGACCATTCTACATGGAGGGAAAGGTTCCACAAATGGTTGTCGTGTATTTAAACTTAGAATTGCAGTTGGGTTCACATCACTAAGGTGGCTTGCAGTCTGTGGGGATCTCACGATGGTTATACCTATGCTCGACGTGGGTGTTGCTGTTGGATTTTGAGTTCCCTCTTCAGAGGTGAAAGGAAAGTCCCCGTTTGCTCTAGTGTGCCTTGGGGTTCTGCTCCCAGACGCAAGATTCTCGCAGAATATCTTGTAACCGCTGCCGCCCCCGGCGGGTGGTGCATTCTTAAACTCACATGATGCTCCTTCAAACTGGTTTTCAACGCAGTCCCCTCCCCACCCTGCTCCCCCAGCCCGTGTACCAAAGACGTCATGTAAAGAGCAGCTGCTCCATTTTTTTTAAAGTGGAAAACTATAGCCCTTCCACGGAGACCATGCCAGGTTCACCCTGCAGGGTTTATGCTTCCAATCTGAGCAGCTTCCTTCAGACATTTTCTGGAAGGAGACTATGGCAGAACCACACAGGCTTACAGATCTAGACCCAGAAGGGTCCTGGTTACCTAGCTCATCCATGTGTCCATCGTTCCTACCACCTGCAGGAATGCTGTCTCTTTTTTTAGGTGAATTGGCAGCAAGTAGCTCTGACCCGTCTCATCCATGAGAGATGTGGCCCTCCCCACTTCCTTTGAGACGGAGCCCGCGAGGGACGTAAAGAACAAAAGTTTCCATGACTGTCGGCGGTTGAAAGCAGGGTGACATCACATCCTGAACCGTTGCAAAACTGCATTTAAATAAAGCCGACCTCCCCGCCTCCAGCCCCGACGCCCTCAGTTAGAGAAGCCGGAAGGAACATATTGGATCAGGGGCTGGAGAAACACATTATGTGGAGGAGGAAAGAGAGAAGGGACAGGAAGAGACAGAAAATAGGAGTAAGTGAGAAAAACAAGACCCAGATTCTGATAGGCAGCTGGCCCTGGGATAAAATTTGCTTCGAAGACAGACACAAGCGACATTCCTTCTTATGCAGTTCCTTAGAATCTCCTGCCTGGAACCAGCAGCCAAAGAGGGGCCACGGCAGCATTTCAGTGCTGGAATCACTCACCTGGCCATGGGGTCTCAGGAAACCATGGCTTTTACGAGTCGCCTGATCTACTTCTCAGGGTGTCCCCGAAACTCAGTCCCAGGGGGAGCTGCCTCAGCTGTCACACTGTCCCACGTGGCTTCGGGGCTGTGTCCTCCGTGTTTTCATCTGTCCGTTTGTTGTGCGTGTATGGACTTGGCACCTGCTGGGTGGAACCTTCTAGGCTAGGCTGGGCTGGGCACCTGTCCGGGAGCTTTTTACATCTTAGCTCTGGATGGGCTGCAAGCCGTGGGAAGGGCTGGGAAAAAGCAGCTGTGTAAGGTGAGGGTCACTTGTCCTGTTGACTAAAGAAGACAGACATATTCAGCTGAGGTCATGTCAGATCTACGCTGCTGGCAGGGCGCCGTCCGTCAGCACTGGATGACCCGGCGGACACTTTCCGTAATTCTTAGGGTTAAGAGGGTGGCCCCCTGACCTCCAAGTGCTCTGTTAGGAAAGAAGAGAGGATTTTACGGTCAGGGTTTTGTAACCGGCAGCAGTGAGGTGCTCAGGAGTCTCGCCAGCCTGTTGTGAAACCACTGCTGACTTGAGGTCGGCCGCGCGGGGAGCGTCTGCGCCACGGCCACGGCCACGGCAGACACCGTGGATCGCGGCTCTGTCCCTCCCTCGGAGACAGCCAGCTCACCAGCGCTGCCCTGGTTCCGGGAGACTGGAGCTGGCTGGAAATGCCAAGATCCAGTTCCCATTTGTCTGGATTAGTTGGAAGCTTGGATATTACGATTCCAGACTTACTTTTCCAAAAACGTAGAGCCAGAAGGCTGTTTCCACCCTTCCCAAAGCTGAATCCCTTTCAGCTTTTATATACAATGCCTTCTCTGTAATTTAATAATTCTGTGTTTCTAATGATTCTGTCATTTACTTGTCTCTGCAAATGGTGTAACTTCATCGTCATCTGAGAGCGTTATTTCCATTACGTGTTAGAAGTCACAAGAGCATTGTCATAATGTGGATAACTTTTCTTGCATTACAGTGGGAATTTTCAGTTTAAATTTACTATTCAATATGTATTTTAAAATTTTGGCTTTAACTTTTGACGTACAAACCAGTGTTACTAAAAATTAAATGCGAAGGCAGCTTGATTTTATGGTAAAATTTATCGCAGAAGACTGGTAGATATGTGACTCTGGGATTCTGTTGCAGATTTTTGAACGGATGGATGTAAGTCTGTAAGTTACATGCTTGCATTAACGTGACGGCCCCCCAGACCAGCTGATCATACAGAAATCCACGAGGGTTAGTCATTCTGGGGCTGATCCCACAGAACCTCATAAATCTGGCTGCTTTTTCCAACTCAGGTTTGTTGGAAACTTCTGTGATTTTGTTTTAAAGCATCCTTTGAAAAATCACAACAGTGCACCTGAAACTTGCATAATTAAGAGAAAAGGAAAAACAGTAGACAATTTTGTCTTCCAGAAAAATTGAAAATTTAAAATCACAAGAAAAAGCAGTAAGATATTGGAATTCATCCTAAAGGAAAGTGTTTCTAAAGCAGTAAGATATTCGAATTCATTCTAAAGGGAAGTGTTTATAAAAGGTGCCTTCTTTCACAATAAGAAATAAGTGAGGTTTAAAATCAAAAACAGCATTACCGTGGTAATTGAGGGGAAATGCTTGCTTTGTTCAGCATCTAAAATTTTCACAAAGGTAAAAAAAAAAAATTTCGCCTCTAAAATACACATAAGAAAAGAGACAAGATTCTGATTACAGCTGTTGAGGTGTCGGGACCTAACCAGTGCAAGAAAGGCTGTGCGTGGCTTTTGTCTTTGCTAATGATTCTGCTGGGTGTTCACTGGATGCCTGTCTTTGTGTGATTGTCTGAAATTGGATCCAAAGGGTCAGAGATAATACATGGAGGTTCTAAAACTGAACAGCTGTGGGCTGTGCCGTTTTCAGGTGAACGCTTGCGGAAAACTGTCCCGTACTCCAAGTTAGTTTAAGGAGGACACACTCTCACCCAACCACGACTTTTGTGGCCATTAAGAAAAGCATGTCTGTGTAAATCCCTTCGAGGCTGTGTTTTTGAAGTCTTAGGATTTCGTTGTCCTTTTTGAAAACCTCGCCCAACGGCTGCATTCCCAAGCACCTTGGACCTTTCCGATATTCACCCCCTAACTCTTTTACCTGCCTTCTCAGCCCAGTATCGAGGGATGGGACGCGTGCCCGTAATTGCAGAAACGCAGGGTGACGTGTCCCTGGACGGACGCAGGCTCCCTGGCGATAACCTAAGAGGAGGGGTGACGCGGGAGGGTGGAGAAGGCTTCCCTGGAATTGTTAAATGTTTATGCAGTTTGTTTATCTCATCGTCCGTCCGTCTCTCCAGCCTCGGATGTAACTTCCTAACCGTTCATCTCCTTTCATGGAAAAAACCCTCCTAGGTGGATTTTTTTTCTCCCCCTTTGTCTATTTAAGATATATTTTCGTACCGCCCTTCACATGACCTGATACGCAATATTAGACCGTTTTTGAAACCGATACATACTTTTTGACTAAAGTTTTCACGTGTCTGAGCTGCGATGACACTGCTACTTGGGTGAAAAATGTGGCAGCCACAGCTTCTGTTCGTTTGTCCCGATGCAGACCTGCTCCCTTGTAGACACAGAATACATCGACATGGGAGTTTCTTTCCGGAATGCCAAAAGCCGCGTTCCTGAGCGCTCTAACGCAGCCTTCGGTCTTAGCTCAGCACCGTCTGATTCCAGTCTCCTGCAGGCCTCCTCTTCTGACCGTCCCCCCTTCCATACTCACTCCTGTCAGCTTACCGATTTGCTGCAGTATCTGGCACACCTCTTTGCTTGGATGTCGACACGGGACATGTCTCCGTTCTCCCCGGATGCCGGCTTACTTCTGACTCCGTCCTGGTTCACCTCGGTCCGCCAGCAGAGCTGGCGTTTTCTGTGGGGACGTTTTCGGTTCTAACTGAGGAGTCTTGTATTCCATGAGTATTTGGGCCTTCGTGCATTTGGATCTTCCCTACAAGAATGTTTCGTAGGTGGTTTTACGCGTCTCCCTTTGTTTGCTCTCCCTCTCTTGAAACGTGTCATCTTTTCCACGTGACCGTTCTGTATCGTTTGAGGACACACTTGGTAACAAGAAACAAGGACATTCCGCCCTGATGTTGCTTCCGTATCTACTCTCCGGCAGACTCCATGCTGGCAACAGGCAGTTTGCACTTGATCCTCCGAATTACAAGTGATCTTGATTAGTATTCGTATCAGGTTTGGCTATAACAGAAAACAGAGAAACAGGGGCTCACGTCAGAGGGAAGGTTCTATGTTGGAGATGATGACAGTGTCCGCCCAGGGTCAGCAGGATGGAGGAATGGATGGAAAAGATGAGAGGAAAAGGGTGTGTGCCTCCTACCTCCCATGGAGGGTGTCCTGCAGGCCAGAAGCTGGTCATCTGGGCACACCTAGCATCACGGGAGGCTGGGCAGTGTAGCCTTCATCGTGGCTGTCCCTGTGTCCTGCGGACATGACCGTGGGAGGCTGGCAGTACTTAGCAGTGTCTCCCAAAGTTATTTACACATGAGGAGGCAGAGGTTTGTAAAGTCACAGTAATTGGCATACAGTCCACGGGGTTGAGCGCAAAGCTGGACTCGAAACCGGCCACCTGCTCTCGGTCTGCCCTGTGGTAAACTGGAACTTCTCCACCCAAAACCATGAGTTATTTTACTCACAGTCACAGGGATGATTCTTCCTCCTGAGTGTCTGTCTGGCCGTCTCCGTGGGCTGTTTCTGGAATTCGTCCCTGTCTTCTTACTCCCTGAGTCCCGCCATCCTTGGGGACATCGGCTCTGGTCTCCCCTCAACCGACTCCATACCGCTGATCCGCACGCTCCCAGCTGCCCGCCTGTCCACCCCTCACGCCCGTCCATGCTCATTCTGTCCTGAGGCCACGGGGGCTTGTGTCTGCTGTGTCAATTCCTTGGGACTGCCCATTTTCTGATGCCAAGAGACCCCGAGATGGATGTACCTCCTAAGTCTCTGACTTCCTCGCTCATTTATCTGCCATGACCAGTGCCCCCAGGCAGCCTGCTTCTCTGCCTGGCTGGAGGCAGTGTTGGGCACTGACGGGTTTTCGGCAGGATGCTCCAGGTGGCTCTGCAGGAGAGACACACAGAACGCACTGGGCTTCCTGCCTGCCCCTCGCCGGCTTTCCTGACAGCTCGGCTGCTTCTCCCCTCTCCTTCCAGTCCCTTCCTGCTTGTCCCATCACCTCATTCATTTATTAATTCACCCAACACATTGTATTGACCATCTGTTCTACATAAGGCACTAGATACTGGGGATCTAAGAGGTGTATTGACCATCTATCCATGTAAGGCACCAGGTTCTGGGCATTTAAGACACGTGAGAGATACATTCTTGTGTTCAGAAAGTGAATAACCTAGAAGGAAATAGAGGCCGCAGACCGTGAGAGACCTCACGGGCTGAATGCGTGCTGAGAACTGCCAGACGAGCGAGGACCCGCTCATACCTTCTGTCCGGGGATCCACACAGGTCACAGAGGAGGCGTGGCTGCAGGGCCTTGAAGGATGGGTAGGAGTTCAATGTGCAGAGGCCAGAAGGGAAAGGAGCCGGGTTTAGCATGCCTTGGGTACCCGTGTTGTGCAGGATTCATATTTGTACCCCCCAAGTGCAAAACAGAGGCTTCGTGAAAGGGAGAGTTTTGATGTCAGGCGTCAGTTGGTGGAGCTGGGGTGGTTCTGCCTTTAAATTGACAAGCAGCTGCTTTTGGCCACAGCCCTGAGCTTCTGCGTCTTCCTTCTCCCTCTTTTCCTGTGGCGAATGTCCCAGTGCCCCCAGCTGCGGGAAGCTGGCAGGCGTGGATCTATAATCCCCAAGCCCAGGGCTGCACCTTTGAGAGTCCGGGCGGCAGAGATGAGTAGAGATGAGCCTCAAGAGTGAAGAAAAAGGGCACCTGGGTCCACAGATCTCTGGGATCGTGTGTGACGACACTGGTGCCCCAGGTGGGTCATATCCTGAGGTCTTTGGGCCAATGAAAAGACTGTGGCGTTGGTCCAGGGTGGCTGGCTCAGGACAGAGGAACGATGTTTGAGGGTGTATCAGGGAAGCAAGGAGGTCTCCGTGAGCTTGGGAACCGTGGCATGGATTTTCAGACACTGGTTCAGAAGATGAGGTCAACATGACTGAGGGGACGAGCTGAGGGTCCCAGGGGTGTGGAACGCGTCACTCCTAGTGGGAGAACAGAGCAGCATTTGAAACGGTCCTTGTAGAACTGCAAGATGGCGCGCTGTAGTGCGAAACAGTGCTGAGACTGAAAACCCCAAAAATCTGTGTGTGGCTCCTAGGATATATACACGGAATTCTCCAAGCATCCAAGATAAATCTTGCCAAGACTAGCAGATGAACAGCATTCATCAAGGGAAGTCTGAATCTGGGTGATGAATTAAGAGCCCATGTGTTGAAGCCATTTCAGTGTAGTTCTGCATATTCTTTAGGAATCCTTCGTTGGGGGAGGGAAGTGTGTCAAGACTCGGATTACAGCAGCAACAGATGTAAGACCAGGCAGAAGCCAGCGTTCTTCTCTTAGATAGACGGCAGCTTTCTATACAGAGCTGACCCGTGGGTGGTCTTCAGCGGTGCACTGGCCACTGGAATGAGAGCTTTACTTACAGGAATGCACGGTTGATCCCCAAAGGGAGGCCCTGAGGCAAGGACTCTCATTACCCTAATTTCTCAGAAAAGGAGGCTGGGGCCCAGAGAGGGTACGGTGTCACACAGCTAGGGAATTGCAGAGCTGGGATTTCCACCCGACACTGTCAGCACCAACAGAAAAGGGGTGGGAGAATTCAAACAGGTCACCCTCGCCAAGACAGCAGGACACTCGGAACAAAGGGTGTCCGCCGGTGATGAGGGTCGAGGCTCCAGACCCACGGGGTTACCCACACGAATAGAAATGCATTTGGAAAAGCGGATCTCTGTTAGGCAGACTGAAGCATCTTATAAATGTATCTGCAGAGGGGGCTTCCAACACTGGTGGATGGCGTTGGCTGGAGGAGTAAGAGAAACAAGATGTGTGTGATTTTTGTACCCCAAAGAGGCCCTCCGGTCACCCACAGAGGATTCCCCTTTAAAACGCTGGCCTGAGCCCCTGCCTTCTGGCCACTGCATTGTCTGTCTGTCTGTCTGTCTCTTTGTCTCTCTCTGTTGACTCCCGTGCTACAAGTCTCACATAGCAGCGTCAGGCCAAGAAAAGCCAGTGTGTCTAACTCTACTTTTATAAAGACATCTCTAACCCCCCAGAAGGAGGGAGGCCTGAAGGCCCCGTGCCCCGTTCTCCACTGTATTTTGGAAGAGCGCGACAAACACACATCCTGGCCTCCCCACTAGTTCTGCACGGCCACGGTCATCTGACACGTGCGTTTTCCCTTCTTCTGAGCTGGCCGTTCGTTCACTCTTCCAAGTCTCCAAGACTTAAGGAGGACCGCACATCTCACTCTGGCTTCTGATTTCTTTCATTCACAATAAGATATGTCATATTTTATAGTTTAGCTCTCCGATGGTCTACGAGCAGGGAGACACAGAGCTGTGCTGCAGTGACCATGAGCCCTGAAATCTCAGGGGCTCGAGCCAGCAAAGGTTCATTCTCACACGGACATTGCTGAGGCTCACTCACCCTGGGCACTGTTGGCATTTGGGGCCAGGTGATTGTCTGTGGTGGGCTGGGGACAGGGGACAGCACCCTGGCCTTGACCCACTAGACACCAGACACCAGTAGCAACGTCACTCCTTCACCAGCAACTGTGACAACCCAGCTGGCCTCCGGACATGACCAGATGTCCCCACATGGTGGCCCCCAGTGCAGGAGAGGGTCCAGGAGGAGGGGCCTCGGGCATCCTGAGTCCCACAGGGACACAGGCCCCACCGGCTGCAATGTCACCAGCAGGAGAGGCAGTGCTTCTGTGTTGTGGAACTGGGAAGGACACGTCCCGCTCTGTCCTCACTGGGCAAGAACTCCCCGAGTGGCCTCATCTCACTGCAGGGATGTTGCAAAAACGTGTGGGAGCAGGTAGCTTACCTGGGGGCTGGCTCCGTGCTCTCCAGGAGAGAGGAGGGGTAGTCTTATGTTTGTGGCATCAAAGTTCCAGGTTGGGGGCACCTTTCTTCAGCCCCCGTGGGCTCAGAGTGCCCGGCGGTGACGTTTGGCGTGTCCAGTCGTCTGCTGGGGTGCGTCATTTATATTCCCGAGGTACCGATCTCATCGCCAGAGGGACAGAGACAAAATGCGGCCTTGGGGACCGTCTCCAGGACAGCAGGAGTACATCTGTAAGGCACGGAGCGCGACCCCACTCAGAAACGTCACGAGGAAGCGTGATGCTGCATACGGATGCTCACGTCTGTCCGTTGCGGGACACCGCACGTTTCACGGTGTGGAGTTTCAGCCCCTTTCTTTACAGAGGAGCGGCAGCAGCCCAGGGGCCTTTCTGTCTCTGTTTTTGTTCTTTGTGCTCATTTCGGGGGCTTGTCTGCCGAGTCACCTGGAACCCTTCCCTGTGGCCAAGTACCCGCAGCCCGGACGGGACGGAAATCACAGAGGGTGTTCCTGTTCCAGGATCACGCAGCCCTGAGGTCCCCAGAGAATCCCACAGCATCCGAAACTCCTTGATTCAGTTTATCTCGCAGTTCATTTTAACACTGATGAAGTAGCTGTTTTAGGATTCCCCTTGGAAGCTGACGAATGCAGGGCCCAGCTTAGCTGTCAGGCTTTTCTCGCTTAAATTCCATTTTCCTTTTGGTCAGAGGACGGTCAACTTTCTTTTCTCTTTAATCAAGTCATTTTTTTTTTAAGAGATGATTTTACATAAAAATATCTTTCACCCGGTAAGTGCTGAGGATCATGGCATTTTGTATGCCAGTAACAGAGCCCTCTCACGGTATTATGTCACTGACAGCTTTGTCCTTTAATCCTGACAATTATTTCTCCTAAATTTCAGAGCATTTTTAAAACCTCTGCCAAATTATTGTTCCTGTCACTACTTAGAATACATTTTTAAAAATCCCATTTAATTTCCCCACATTGTCACTGTAAAATTTAATAACTGCTTCTTCTGGTCCCTGGACCTCAATTACAAATGAGTTTAAGATCCCTTCGTGGTCAAAATATTTATCTGTGACAGGTGAGACAGAAACAGTCTTTTTTCAGAGTAGACTGGAATTTTAGCAATCGAGGAAACAATTTTTCAAAACCTCAACTTTTTTCAGTAGTGTAGAGAGAAATTCAGGATGAAATACGTCATCAAAATCATTTTGGAAAATGAGACTAAATCTGCCCGTTAGAAATGAAGGTGATACCAGGTGCCTCCTGTCTTATCCCATGATTTACCAATTCGCTCTTTTCCACTGAAATGACACCCTGGACAATGTCGACGCCTGGGTTCCTGGTGAACCACAGACCAGACCCTGAAGTGAGGACTCCTATCTTGTAAACCAACATTCAGTGAAGTGCAGCTCTGTTTGTCTCACGTGACCAAATCCAGAGCTGTCTAAAGAAATAATACAGAGAAGACACAATCTACTCTTTTTTATTAAAAGTTTTTTTTTTTTTTTAAATCCAAGTTGGGCAGTAAAGAGGCAAACGCACGAAACAGATTTCTGGAAAAGTTAATTCTGAATTCTGTGCTTGTCCGAGCTATGTGGCGATGCTGTGGCCCCTCGAATGTCAAGCTCGAAACACCCTCCAGATCTGCAGCCCTCGGAGCAGGAGCAGAAGAGTCTCCCCCCGACCCCCACCACGCGCCGTGCACGCCTCTGTCTGTAGCAGCCTTGGCCCCGCTGACCCGGCTTCTCCGTGGCTGTAGCTTCTTGCTGCTGAAAAGGCTTCTTTCTGAAACCGATCTGGGCCTCAGGGGAAGGAGAGAAGTGGGTGGATGTACGGACTGTCAAGGGAACCCACTTCGTCTGTAAGCTCCCCTGGGGAGGGACAGCGGGCCCTGCAGTTTCTCCTCCAGCCTTGCTCGACCGCGGGTCAGCCTGAACTCCTCCTTAAAAGGCAGGTGTGCTGAGCACCTGTCGCTTGTGTACATTGACAGGGATGTCCTGTGCTGCTTCTGCCAGCTTCAGTGATCCGCATAACGGATTCCTTTAAGTATAGATTCATCGTTCACGTCGCTTGTCTGGGCTTCCCGGTTCTCCTTGGAAACCAGAGAGGCTGCCTTTCCCTCGAATGTGCATGTCTGAGGTCAGGGGCTGTTTCGGGGCACGGCAGACACCCGTGACGATGGCTTTCAGTTGATTCCATTAATTTATTTTCCGTCTGCATCCGTGGGTCCCTCAACACCTGTAATTGCAAAAGCCACCGTTTGCATGATACAAGCAAACGATTGAAGTGAATTATGTAGGTGTGTGGTGCTCTGTAGTGGGAAAGCCTCTGTGGTTGTATGTGACAACGCTGTAAGGATGGAGCAAAACAAAGGACATTTTCAGGGAGGAAGGGTATATGTGGCTGAACTGGTAGAGCACGTGCTTAGCATGCATGAGGTCTTGGGTTCAATCCCCAGTACCCCCTCTAAAAAATAAATGAGTAAACCTAATTACCTGCCCACCAAAAAAAATAATTTAAAAATTTTAATAGGACATTTTTAGTACATGTTAGCTGTCTGTTTTTATCTGCCACCTTTTTCTACCCAGGAAACAGTTTGTAGACCTCTGTCAGGGGATGTGTGGTTAGTAGTCAGTTCTCAGGAAGTCTTATCTTTGTGGAATAAACAGGAGATCAGTCCTCTCACAATTATTTGTTGGCAAATCCCTTTTTTTCTAAAAATGTCAATATTGGGTATCTCAGGGAGCACAGAACTTACATTTTAAAACCTATTTAAGCACTCCGCCCTCGGGTGGACTTGGGATTTTTAACACCTTTATTAAGTATGCATTTATCACATACACAACATTAAATTCCGATTTAATCATTTTCAGTAAATGTACAGAGTTTTCTAACTGTAGTCAAAATCTAATGTCCAAATGTTTCCTTCACCCCCAAAAGATCGTTTCTGTAAGCCAGCTGCAGTCTGTCCACAGCCTCACTGAATTCTGGACTGGATTCATTTGGACTTTCTCAAAGCCAAGGAAATCGAATGTTAACCGAGGTCCTAGCGTGTGTAAGATCATTCCTGAAGGCTGTGTGTGTGTGCTGTGTACCGAGCCTCACCTCCGTGTCAGCCTGCAGCCTGCCTCTTCCCTCTGCTTTGTTTTAAACAAAAGTACAGGCTGCGAGCTTTGAACGTTGAAGGTGGAGAAGAGGGCCCGCGCCAGGAGCGGAGTCTGTTAGTTGCTGTGTGTGTCTGCTGACTGCCTGCCCTCCGGCTCCCAGCTGGGACGTTGATTCGGCTAAAATGACAGTCCTCTTACAGTTCTCTGCTCAAACAGTTAATAAGCTTTTTTCCTTTCTTGCCAGCACTGCCTCTCCCAAGAAATTAGGGATTGAGGAAAAAGAAGGAAGAGGGAGAGGGCAATAAGAGAGAGAGATGGATTCTGAAAAAGGAGAAAATGCCGGGGTTTTTGATACGGCTGAATTTGTACCGTAACAGCTACTCCTTTATCATCTTCTTTTATTGCTTCTCAGTTAAATAGCAGCGCATGTTTTTGTTTTGTTTTGTTTTAAGCTGTTGTTCTTACTCTTTTGAGCCTTAAGCATGAGAAATTCATTTCATCCAGAATCGACAGGTCTCTGCCTTCTTTAAGCACCAGCAGTGTGATTTCTGTGCATGCTCTGATTCGGGTGAGTGTGACCTAGTCCCCACGATGCCCACTTCTGTCCTTGTCAACCGCAGGCACGTCCATCTGGAAAGCCTTTTTCTTCACACCCAACTTCTCCCCCGAGGGCGCCAACGGATGCTTCTCCACACACGTGTGTTTCTGTCACGGACGACACGTCACCTACCACGACCCGCCCTTACTCTTTGACCTCTCCAAAGACCCGCGGGAGAGAAACCCGTTAACTCCGACATCCGAGCCCCAGTTCCGGGAGATCCTGGAGGCCATGCAGCAGGCGGCAGACCGCCACACCGAGACCCTGCGAGACGTCCCCAATCAGCTGTCGCTGGGGAACATTATCTGGAAGCCGTGGCTTCAGATGTGTTGCTCCTCGCCCAGCCTGTCTTGCCAGTGTGACAGAGAAAAGCAGGACGTAACAGGGAGCCGCTAGCTGTGTGTGTCTGAGGACGCACCGTGCCCGCCCCACCAGCTACATGACGGACGCACACTGGGAGCCACACTGGGTAAAGCCGGCCCGGGCAGCACCTGCAATTTGGATCATCCTCTGTCTTATCACGTGGAGACTCCGTCAAGAGCCCCGCAGTTACCCCATGGGGTAAATAGAGGCACGGATGTGAGAGTTCCATCCTCCATGGCCAAATGCAGGAGAGGGGATTCCACTGGGTATGTCCGACACCGGTGCAGACAGAGCGTAGCAAGGTGCACAGCCCACCTCTACACCTCTCAGCCAACGTGTATGATCCACGGCAGGAGGTGTCACTTACCCGACAAGCTGACGTGGGGAGGGTGTAGCTCAAGTGGTAGAGAGCATGCTTAGCATGCGGGCGGTCCTGGGTTCAGTCCCCAGTACCTCTAAAAGTAAGTAAACAGACTTTACCTCCTCCCCCCCACAAAAAAAACAATAGTAAAAGAAATTTTTTTTTTTTAAAACTCTGTTTAAAAAAATAAAAGGTATGAGCTGATGTGATGCTGTGGGCACTGTGATTCTCACAGAGGTCACTGATGAAAAAGAGAATGACGTTTAAAAAGTGCTCTCTGCGGCTAACATACGCAACTTGATCATGAATAAAAGACTGCTTATTAAACAATAATGGATGATGGTGAGTTCCCGCTTGGCTATTGGAAGGCCATTACTGTCAATATTATTTTCAAGACGTACGAAATGCTATCATGACATCTACTGTTGTGTATACGTAGTTTCTTCAAGAAGTTTGCAGTATTTAAAATCTGGAACTAGAAGCTTATTACTGTTTATGTAAGAACAACAGAGACTCACAGACAGATTTGTTTGTGCAGCAGACTTTGGGTGGAACCCCTCGGGAACAATAATGCCAAGGCAGATCTCTTCTGTACAAATTTCTGTCCCATAATTTATAGCATTGTATTTGGGTTCTACTATTTCTTTGGGGAACGGAGGTTCTGAACTGAAGGACCACTTCAGCGATGCTACGGTTCAAGGAGTCCCTTGTGATGTAATTCAGAATCATCGGCATGGAGAATGTACGATATTTTGTGTGGTGTCAGGGGGACAAGCAATCCATGATCCTTGCCCATAACCATGACATCCTGAGTTCTCGCAGAATTTAGTGCTGAGAGAACAATAGTTAATGTCGGTACTTGTGTTTTGTGTGGTCTGATCCTGTGGCTAAGAAATATCTATTCCTGGAATCCGCCATGAGATGTGCACTGTTGTTTAAATTCCATTTCCCCCAAGCTCAGGAACGCAGGGACAAGGCGTCACCGGATCTCATGGGAGATTGGCGGATAGGGACAGAGCTGGAGCGAGTTCCACCGGCCCCTCCCGCGGAAAGACGTCACCCACGCGGAGAACACACCTGTCACCTTCAGACACTGTGCATCCTCCGCCCACACCGCGCAAATTCCTCTGTCTGTCAGTCCGCAGGAGCTGCCGTCCTTCCGCCTCCCATTCATCTCTTTTGGGAACATGTCTGAACATCACTCTCAGCTCAGAGTTTTCTCAATTCCATGAGGGTGCCAGTAAATGGAATGCCTGACCCCGCCGTGCACTTTGGAAAGGATGCGTGCTCCTGTGCCTCAGGCTTTCCGAATGTGGGCTGGAGTTTCCTCAGTATGTCCCCACTGGAGAATTTCTGAGATTCAGAAGCCTTTCCCAAGCTCCTGTTGAAGGTCTGCTAGTTTGGGTTTTAACCTTTCTTTTTCTTAAAAAAAAAAATAGAAATGATTTCCCCTGCCTCCCTGGGAATGGTTCAAAGTTGGAAAGCAAGCAGGATTCTTGCTTACAGTGTGGATTTCTCATTCCAAAACAATTGCCAAACATCTGTCACATCGTTGTAGGAAATACTCTCATTAAAGAGTGCACGTTAAAGAGAGCACGTTAATAATGTGTTAGGATTATTGCTCGTATTATCAGGGAAAATACTCTGTAAGATCACTGTTATGAACTTAATGTTTAAGATGATTGTGTTTACTCCGAGTTGAACATACTCAGTGAAAATGGACTTTGACGGAACACTTTATGACGTGGGGATGTGTGTTTGAGGACGAAATAACTTGAGGTACTGTCACAGTGTTTTTATACATGGCTATGTATGGAATTAGTTGTTTAATCTGTGCAATACTAACAGCCAAGAAGGACACACATACGTCTGGATGTGCAAAGAGCTTTCAAGTATTTGCCTCAGAATAGCTTCAGTTGCCATTACCTTTCCGGGTATTTGAAAATCAGGTTTATTTATAATAATCACAATTACCTTTGACTTCAAATCACATACCGTCTGAAAGTTTTGCTTGGAATGTACAACAGGAAATTTCAGTTCCCATTGGTATGAGCTCTTGAGTTGCATGTCGAAACCTTAGTGGGTTTTGAAGCTTTAAACAAATTCTTCTTGGAAAGCAACTTTGTATTTCTAGCATTTCATGGATGTGAAAAGCTAAGCAAATGGTAACCTATAGATAGGCATTATTTTAGAAGGCCGGTAACGCCGCATGGAAAGCAGAATCCCGGCCTACACATCGTGGGAGCTAAGGAGTCAAGACAGGAACGTGATTTCAGGTGGCCCTGAAGGGCATCCAGTGAGGCGTGGAGACGGACAAGTCTTTGGCACGCGTCTGAACAATGCTGTCTGTGAAGTGAGTGCACCTGTGAAGGTTTCCCAGGACCTTGTTCTGATGTTACTACAAAATTACAATAGAAGGTCTCTTGGCAATTAAAAAATTCCGTTCTCTGGGGCTGTGGTTTCTCACGGGACTCAGTTTCAGCAAGCGTGCGGAGTGTTTGCTGTGTTTGAGGCATGATGTTAAGTGAGGGGGAGGCGGGTTTCAGGTCAGCACGTGTTGATGGAGACCCCCGCCCCCGGGGCTCCACGGAGGGGTAGGAAGCGTGGAGACGGATAAGAAATGCAGTAGCCCCTGACTTCCACTGACTGATTAAAGGGCAGCCCAAGGCCACATTATCCATCGCACACTCGGCCTCTTTCCAGGGGCTCACAAACAATGTCTTCGTTTCTTCTACAACCAGAAGGAAGAAAACCTGAACGTTTGCGGTTGAAGATCAGATACACATGGATACCAGCGCAGGCGTAAACTAGAATTTTTGTGTGTTTTCATCCGGTTTATGTTTTGATGTAACCTGTCTTTGCCTGAAGACATACTTCTCTGTGTGTCCAGCTCTTAACTGGCCCCAGACCCAGATGAAGGAGCTTCTTGGCTGGACAGATGTTTCGAGCAGAGAAGTTAGAGGAAGCTCAGTTTCGTTTTGTTTTTAACGGAGGTGCTGGGGATAGAACCCAGGACCTCCTGTGTGCTAAGCACGTGCTCCACCACTGAGCTGTTAGCCTCCCTCAAGAAGCTAAATTTTGGTACGAAGAACCTTGTCCACCCTTGTCTGGTTTTCGACTGGATTCTTTAGGAAAACAGAAGTGGAGTCAGCCTAAAAGCACTTCTGCTCATGAAGTTCAAATCCTCAAAGTGACCTTTTCAGGGTGACGCGGTTCATTTTACCCGGCACACCTGTCCCGTCTTCAGAGGAGCAGGTTGTCAAGTGAATCTATACTCAAAGCAGAAACGAAGTTACAGACTGGAAAACAAACTTGTGGTGACTAAAGGGGAAAGGGACTGGGCAGAGGGAGGGACACACTGGGAGTTTGGGATTAACAGTTACACACGACTATACATAAAGGAGGTAAGCAACAAGGAGTTACTGTATAGCACGGGGAACTGCGTTCAATACTTTGTCATAACCGGTAATGGAAAAGACTCTGAAAAAGATTAGGAATAAATGTATGTGTGGATAACTGAATCACTTTGCTGTACACCTGAAACTTAACACACTATTGTGAAGCGACCATAATAAACACCTTATGAACCAGAAGTCTCCATGGCTGTTTTGGACAGGACCACATTTCAAGGACCTTTTGATATGGATGAAATGTCTTATGGTTGTTTTGCACGGAACCAATTATCCTACAAAAAATACATTTTTTTAGCATTTGATAAAATTCAACACCCATTTATGATAAAAACTCTCGCCAAAGTGGGTATAGAGGGAGCATATCTCAACATAATAAAAGCTATATATGACAAACCTACAGCCAGCATAGTACTCAACAGTGAAAAACTCAAAAGCTTCCCACTAAAATCTGGGACAAGACAAGGATGCCCACTGTCACCACTCCTATTCAACATAGTCAAGGAAGTCCTAGCCACAGCAGTCAGGCAAGAGAGAGAAATAAAAGGGATCCAAATTGGAAAAGAAGAGGTAAAAGTGTCATTATATGCTGATGACATGTTACTATATATAGAAAACCCTAAAAGGTCCACACAAAAGCTACTAGAGCTGATTGAAGAATTCAGCAAGGTAGCAGGTTACAAGATTAACGTTCAAAAATCAGTTGCATTTCTTTACACTTACGATGAATCAACAGAAAAAGAAAGTAAAGGAACAATCCCCTTGAAAATAGCACCCAAAGTAATAAAATACCTAGGAATAAATCTAACCAAGGAGGTGAAAGAATTATACACAGAAAACTATAAACCATTGATGAAGGAAATTAAAGAAGACTTTAACAAATGGAAAGATATCCCATGCTCTTGGATTGGAAGAATCAATATTGTTAAAATGGTCACACTGCCCAAGGCAATCTACAGATTTAGTGCAATCCCTACCCAATTACCAGGACATATTTCACAGAACTAGGAAAAATCATAATAAAATTCATATGGAACCATCAAAGACCTAGAATTGCCAAAGCATTACAGAAGAGAAAGAAAGAGGCTGGAGGAGTAACTCTCCCAGACTTCAGACAATACTATAGAGCTACAGTCATCAAGACAGCATGGTACTGGTACAAAAACAGACATATAGACCAATGGAACAGAATAGAGAGCCCAGAAATGAACCCACAAACTTTTGGTCAACTCATCTTTGACAAAGGAGGCAAGAATATACATTGGAATAAAGACAGTCTCTTCAGTAAATGGTGTTGGGAAAACTGGACAGCAGCATGTAGAACAATGAAGCTAGAACACTCCCTTACACCATATACAAAAATCAACTCAAAATGGATTAAAGACTTAAACATAAGACAAGATACAATAAACCTCCTAGAGGAAAACAGTAGGCAAAACATTATCCTGACATGCATCTCAAAAATTTTCTCCTAGAAGAAATAAAAGCAAGAATAAACAAATGGGACCTAATGAAACTTACAAGCTTCTGCACAGCAAAGGAAACCAGAAGTAAAACAAGAAGAAAACCTACGGAATGGGAGAAAATTTTTGCAAGTGAAACCGACAAAGGCTTGATCTCCAGAATATATAAGCAGCTCATACGACTCAATAAGAAAAAAATAAACAACCCAATCCAAAAATGGGCAGAAGACCTAAACAAGCAATTCTCCAAGGAAGACATACAAATGATCAAAAAGCACATGAAAAAATGCTCAATATCACTAATTCTCAGAGAAATGCAAATCAAAACTACAATGAGGTATCACCTCACACCAGTCAGAATGGCCGTCATTCAAAAATCCACAAATGACAAATGCTGGAGAGGCTGTGGGGAAAGGGGAACCCTCCTACACTGCTGGTGGGAATGCAGTTTGGTGCAGCCACTATGGAAAACAGCGTGGAGATTCCTCAAAAGACTAGGAATAGACTTACCATATGACCCAGGAATCCCACTCCTGGGCTTGTATCAAGAAGGAAATCTACTTCAGGATGACACCTGCACCCCAGTATTCATAGCAGCACTATTTACAATAGCCAAAACATGGAAACAGCCTAAATGTCCATCAACAGGTGACTGGGTAAAGAAGAGGTGGTATATTTATACAACGGAATACTACTCAGCCATAAAAACCGACAACATAATGCCATTTGCAGCAACATGGATGCTCCTGGAGAATGTCATTCTAAGTGAAGTAAGCCAGAAAGAGAAAGAAAAATACCATATGAGATCGCTCATATGTGGAATCTAAAAAACAAAAACAAAAACAAACAAAAACAAAGCGTAAATAAAGGACAGAAATAGACTCACAGACAGAGAATACAGACTTGTGGTTATCAGGGGGGTGGAGGGTGGGAAGGGATAGACTGGGATTTCAAAATTGTAGAATAGACTACACTGTATAGCACAGGGAAATATACACAAAATGTTATGATAACTCACAGAGAAAAAAATGTGACAATGAGTGTGTATATGTCCATGAATAACTGAAAAATTGTGCTGAACACTGGAATTTGAAACAACATTGTAAAATGATTATAAATCAATAAAAAATGTTTAAAAAAAAAAGAAATACATTTTTTTGTAATTCCCCGCAAACTTTATCACTTTTGAAATATTTTAAAATTGCTTCGTGTGCATTATATGAAAGACAGCAGTGAAGGTGATATATTAGTTTCGCTGATCTGATTTTAGTCTTAGAAAAAGCTCAAAAGACAGTGGAATGTTTTTAAGCCACCTTCTTTCAGCAACCTTTGAAATAATACCATGTATCTTGAGTGTAATATTTCCAATTAATTCATGAGATGCTTGTTTCCTGTGCTTTCGTGTTCTTAAAAGTCAGGGTTGAAAACGTTCACTTAATGCAGAGCGTCAGCTCCGTGTTAAAAAATCTGAGGGACGTTCTGCAGCAGGATTCGAAAGCGGCATAGTGCGTCTCCACTAAGGTGACAAGTGCCATATGGAAAGGTTGGGAGAAGTCAGAGTTTCAGATAATTCGGGAAAGGGCACTCGTGGCGTTTTATCAAGCACAGGAAATGCATCAGGTCGGTAACTGCCACGAGAGAGAGGCACCAGACAGCCCATCCGTCAGAGCTGGTACCGAGGGCACCTGTTCCCAGCGGCCACATCAGGAGCAGAGCCAGTGTGACTTAGTGCCACGTGTTTCAGTGCACCGAGGGTGAGGTGGGACACATCCCGGGGACACACGCTGCTGTGACCAGCTGGCGTATGGGGTGATGTTTGGTTAGACTCATTCATTCCGAGTGCTTCTGTGAGTTCATTTACTCAGTCTTCACTGCTTACGTATCAGATGTTATCATTGTCCCGTTACCGATGAGGAAACGGACGCAGAAAACAGGATCTAAATAGGCTGCTTTATGCTCAGATTTATGGAGTGATGTTTTGGTTGGAGAAAAAAAAAGCAAATGGATGGATTTTCACCCTCTCCATGGATGACTGTGTGTGCTGTCTGTTGAACAGCCCCAGGTGTGACATGAACACACCACAGTGGGAGCAGTGCTGTCTAAATCTGTGCAGTGCACAACCCGTGCAGCCGTACCTAGCAGCACTGGCTAGACTGCGACATCATACAGATAGCTGGATATGCAAGTCATTGGTGGAACTTATTCTGATCGGCCTCGCAAGGAACACAGGAGGGCGCCGTTGTGTGAGTTAAACCCGGGTGTTGACTCCATGAGCTGGCATATAGACTTGAGCCATTTCCAGAGTCAAAGAAGCCATTTAAGTATAATGACCGTTAAAAGAGAGTTCAGATTAACGGATCTGATTTATTGCATTCAAAGAAACGGGCGCCTGGTTCTGGATTTGTTTACCGTTGTACAGCCAGCCATCCCTGTGGCGTTGGCTGAAGGATTCTGGCTTGTTGCACAGTCCAGACACATAATAAGGTTGTGCTCAGGGGTAAAGGTCACGTGTCACTTCACAGCTACAACACTGGTTGCCAGCATAAAACATTCTCTGGGCTCGCTCAACATCCCAGATAGAGGCTGCTCCCCCAGGTGGATCTCAGGGTAAAGATGACACCAGAGCCCCAGGTGGCCCGTGATGAACATGTAAGGTGAGCAAGGAAGACTCTCCTTTGTTCCTGAAGTGACTGAGATTTGAATGTTGCCACTGCAGCCAAAGCCACATTCTTGTTGACTAACTCTGTTTCCGCAAAAGAATAATTATTACCATTTGCAGAATACTTCATCGCTCATTTTTCTCCGTTAGTGAATGTCTGCTAAGGAATCCTGGGGCATTTTTGGACCCTGGAATATGTGAGGCTTAATCAGGCTTAAAAAGAAACTCATTTTAGATAGTTGGACTAGAGGAAAAATGAGGATGGCTTTGGGCCAAGGGTGAAAAAGCAAAACAAGAAAAAAAACCCACAAAAATTAACATTTACGTTGACTGTATCTTCAGAAATATACACATCTCCTAACCTTTCCTGAGGGGGGATTAGGGAAGTAAATACCACTTCCCAGGGTGACATGTTACATCACATGGAAATTTAGCAACGACCGGACAAGTTCAATGTCTTTGCTTCAACAGGAACAACAAAGCCTGCACTTCATGCCATTTTAAATGTGTTTAAAATGTTTTCATCTTGTTTAATTGTATCCTAAGATCTTTGACACTCTATTTAAACTAAAGAGAATGCATGGGATGAGGAGGAATTTGCATCCTGCTATTAGCGGTTTCAGTGCCAGTAAACCATCCTCTGACCTTTTATCATTTGAATTGTTTGCCCTTTTCATTTTCAGCCCAATGATGTTTAGTGAATTCTGGTGCTTAAAAAAAGAAAAAAAATTATATAGTAGTATTGTTTTCCCACAACAGTGTTTTAAAGGGCAACTTGTGGTAGGGAAATATTTAAAACTGTATTGTATCATTTCCATCTCAGCGAGGCGGTGTTGAAGATTTTCTGGGACAATAAAGGGGCCTTCTGCTGGTGCATGGCTGCTTAGATGCAGCAGTGGTGACAGTTACAAGCAGGAATGAGCCCGTGAGTTATGTGCGGCAGTAGGAGCCCGGGGCGGGGGGGGGGGGGGGCGGAAGGCAAGAGGAAGATTCGTGTTCAGTTTTGAAGCAAGCGTGAGTCACCGCCACTTCTGTTTGTGGCCCAGTTCTCCTAAAAGATGATAAACTACAGGTAGGATGCCTGAAGTTGCTGTGGGTCGCGGGGTAGCAATTACCCCGAAATGGCCCGTCTTCCGTGATCTTCGATAGTGCATGAGAGAGCACTTGATGGATACCTCTGTCCAAACGGCCGTTTAGCTCCAGGGCGGACGCAAGAGCCAGAATCTCAGACCTCCCTCGCTCACGGTCCTGTGTGTCTGAAACGCGCAGGCATCCAGTGTCAGTACATCCCTCACCGTGCTTCAAAACTACAGAGTTCTCTGCAAAACACGGCCTCTGTGCCTGTTCCACAGAAGCCTTTTAGAAATAGAAGAAATCCCTTCTGAAGACGCAGACATTTGTTCTGAGAAATGACAAGGCCTTTGGATCATCTTGCGATGGGATCTGGCCACGAGCAGGCTCCCTAACCGCTCGATGGCACGCGGCCTTTTCTAGAAATTAATGGCCGTGACAAAACTGGTTTTGCCCCAGCCCCGGCAGCTATGATCATGCATCCGTACTTAGTGTCGCCTGTCCAGTTTGAAACATTCAGCAGCAATATGCAGCAAGCCCCGTCCCGCTCTGTCCCTCGGTGTCCATCTGGACTGACCTCCTTGGCTGGACTTCCAGTTTACTGTTTTTGGACCATCACCACAGAAACGTGCATGCCACAGAAGGAAAAGGATTTGACCGAAGGGACGAACGTGTCTCTAAATCACCGATTTTGAGGAATGAATTTCAACATAAAGTGGTTCCTTTATCCGGGATGCCAGTAACGCCAATGCCTGAGAAGAGGGGACGGTCAAAACGATGGCAGCTGGATTTTTAAGGCACCGTTACAATTAAACGCAATTATTTCATATAACATATTTTAATTATCCTAATAAAACGGGGTTACTCAACTAGAAAATGATTTCGGCAGTACCATCTTCAGACCCATTTTGACACATCTTTCCTGCTGTTTTAATTGTGGTCTATAAGCATAAGCACAAACTGAAATAGTACTCAAAACCATTTCCTAGTTGGTCGAGGAATATTTTCCTGAATGAGAAAACATGGATTTGCCAATGTCGGGAGTTAATCACACTGCCCTAGGTTTTCTTTCATGTTGGCAGAGAAACAGAGAGTTCTTTCCAGCATGGAACTGAGCGCTCTGATTACTCTGTGGCCCATTTTTGTGGCCAGTGTCTTAGGTGTTATAAAAGCAAGCCATCACCATCAGACAAAATATGACACGGACACACAGCAGACTGTGCATTTTGATTTTTTTTTTTTACATCAACTGGGATACGAGTAAAGATCATTTATTTATCATTTGCATGGGGTTGTTATGCTGAAAGGGAAGTACTTTCAATCTGCCTCTCGAAGTCTCAGCCATTTGAAATGAAGGCTTAGAAGAAAAATAACGTAATCATGTTGAGAGAGAGAGAGAGAGAGAAAGGCACAGTTGAAAATTTAAATCTTAAAATTCAGTCTCGTCCATGTTATTCTGAATGGCAAGGCGGGATAGAAAAAGTGCGTGGTGATTGCTAACCATAATTTTTAATAACAATAAAAAAAGTGTTGTGTTGTGGAAAATTTCAAACAAACACACAAGTAGAAAGACTGTGATACTGAACCTTCCGTGACCTCATCCGCAGGATTCAAGCATTGTCACCACTGTGCCAATCTTCGAATACAGCTGTAGCCCTGATATCTTCAAAGTTGGCCTGGTCGTTCGTGAGCCAAACATAACGATTCTGATGTTGCAAAGGCAGACTGCAGAAATGGCTACGTTGTTCTCCAGAGCCGATGCATGTTCATAGACGGGTAGGGTGAAGACGGTGAATTTAATAAAGACGTAAACTGTGTCAGGGTTCTTTGTGTATTGCACCATCTCAAAACTTGGTGGCTTCACACAGTACCCACTTATTTAGCTCCTCATTTAGTGGGTTGACATTTACGCAGGGCTCAGCTAGGTGGCTTTTCTTGTCCAGGATAGTCCCTGTGGGTGGATCTTGGCTCCTTCATCTGTAATCCATGGATGAACACCTGGGGTCACTGGGCTTAACAATGCCCTCATCTGTGAAGGTGGTAACATCCGGGGCCTCTCTCCACGTGGCTCCCACGTTCTCCAGCAGGCTGGTCCAGGCTTGTCCCTGAGGCTGCAACTCCAGTGGTTTCAGCACCAGCAGATGGGGGCAAGTACGGGTGTAGGTATTTTGCAAGTCTCTGCTGGTGTCTGTTTGCTACTTTCTGTTGACCAAATCCAGGTGCCAAAGCTTGATACATCTCAACGCTTCTAGGGAGTAATTGCAAATTCACATTGTAACACGACGTGCATACAGAGAGGAAGGTGGGAATCTGTGGCCAGTGTTACAATCTACTTTATAAAGTTTTATCAGTGAAAGCAGAACAGAATGACTGTGGGTGGGAATGGAATTTGGTGCAGCCACTGTGGGAAACAGTATGGAGATTCTTTAAAAAACTAAAAATAGATTTACCATATGATCCAGCAAACCCCCTCCTGGGCATATACCTGGAGAAAACTCTTAATTCAAAAAGACACCTGCACCCCAATGCTCATAGCAGCACTATTTATAATATCCAAGACATGGAAGCAACCTAAATGTCCATTGACAGATGACTAGACAAAGAAGCTGTTGTATGTATATACAATGGAATGCTATTCAGCCATAAAAAAGAATGAAATAATGCCATTTGCAACAACATGGATGGACCTGGAGAATGTCATTCTAAGTGAAGAAAGTCAGACAGAGAAAGAAAAATACCAGATTATCACTTGTATGTGGAATCTAAAAAAGTGATACAAATCAACTTATTTACAAAACAGAGACAGACTCACAGACACAGAAAACAAACTTATGGTTACTGAGGGGAAAGGGGGTAGGGGAGGGATAAATTATGAGTTTGGGATTTGCAAATACTAAGTACTATATATAAAATAAACAACAAGGTCCTAATATATAGCACAGGGAACAATTCAACATCTTGTAGTAACCTATATGAAAAATAATATGAAAAGGAATATATATGTATAAATGAATCACTATGCTGTACACCAGAAGTTAACACAACATTGTAAATTGACTATATTTCAATTAAAAAAATTAATTTGGAAGAATAAAGTGTAAAAAATACCAAAAAAAAAAAAAAAAGAGAGAGAGAGAGAGCAGTGAACATGGCAGAGTAAGGACCTCCAGAATTTCTCTTCTTCATAAAATCAGTGAGACCACTAGAAAAAGTTGTCAGAAATAACTGTTTCAGGAATCTGGAAATTAACCAAAGGCTTGCAGCCATCCTGGCAGCATTTGTTTGAGGAAGACAGTTGAATCTCAGTGAGAAGAGTGAGCTCGGTCGTATTTTAACATGCCTGGTGCAGTCCACCTTGGCCCAGCTCCACGGTGGCCTTGAGGAACAAGAGCCCCCAGGTTGTCCTTGCAGGCGGCAGAGAGAGCAGGGAGGGCTGGGCTCTGGCAAAGCCTCATTCCTGAGGGATGGTTTATTGCTCTGTTTTTGACCTGACTCGGAGCTCGCCTCGTGCAAAAAGGCTTTTCCTGGAGGGAAGAAAGTGCTGATATGTGCAACATTGTGGACGGACGTCGAAAACATTGTGCTAAGGGGGAAAAGTCACAGACAAGAAACCACATACTCTATGATTCTGTCGATAGGAAATTTCAAGAATGTGCAAATCCGTAGTGTCAGAAAGTAGATTTAAGGTTGCCAGGGTTCAGCAGACTGAACATTTATGTCTTGCCCAAAATTCATATATTGAAAATGCTAACCGCCAGTTGGATGACATTAGGAGGTGAGGCTTTGGGGAGGTGATTAGGTTGTGAGGGTGGGGCCCTTATGAAGGAAATCAGTGCCCTTATCAGAGAGACCCTGGCAAGCTCCGTCACCCCTTCCCCCATGTGAGGACACAGTTCAAGGACGTCCTTATGTGAACGAGGAAGGGGGTTCTCGGCAGACGCCAGGTTCTGCCGGCACCTTGACCTTGTGCTTCCCAGTCTCCAAACTTGTGAAAAATAAATTTTTATTTAAGCTACCCAGTCCAGGGTATTTTTCCTGTAACAGCTCAAACAGAGTAAGACAGAGGCTGAGGGTGGCTGGGAAGCGGGTGGCTGGGAAGTGACCTGTAATGGGTACAGTGTTTCTTTGTGCCGTGATAAACATGTTCTGACATTAGACAGTGGAGACAACTTTGTGACTGTACTAAAAGCAATCAAATGGTCTACATTAAAATGCTGACTTTTATGGGATGTGAATTGTATTGCAATAAAAAAAATGAAATCCATTATTTCAATACATGAAGAAAGAAGAAGGTAAGGTACGTCTGTTAGCTTTCAGTGATTCAAAATTGCCCCTGTAAATGGACTTTATTACAAAAGTGTTTAACTTCTACACCGTCTTTAGGATGGAGTCATGGGCTTTTAATGGCACTTAGTATTTTTCCCTTTGTTTGTTTGCCTTGGTAAATCCCCGAGTCTATGTTCCAGCTACTCTTCTTGCTTTGAATGCCCCCTTCTCTACCCACTGACTCTTATCCCCAAATTTATGAGCCACTGTTTTTCTTAGAATTCTCAGTTCAGTTATCTTCTCTGTGAAGCATACTGTTCCCTCATTGGAACCCACAACCACTGCTGTTATATCTTCTCTAATGTGTAGTTTCACCAAGATGTGGTTTAAACTGCCAGTTCCCTGAGGGAGGGGTGGATTTTTATTCATCTTTGTATCTGAAGTGAACAGAATGAAGCCGGGCACCTTCCCAGGAAGCCCCTACCGCCTCTGAACACTGGGAAGCTTATGCCTCCCACGATCTCTGCAGCTTTGACCCGGAATCAGTCCACAACATCCATTCCTAGCACTCTGCCCATGTTGCAGACACAGCGTGAACACAGAGCGATCCCAAAGGAGCTGGAAACTTACATGCATGCAAAAGCCTGCACATGGATGCTTACAGCAGCTTTATTCATAACCACCAAAACTTGGAAGCACCCAAGGCGTCCTTTGGGAGGTGAATGAATAAACTGTGGTCCAGCCAATGAATTATCATTCAGTGCTAAAAAGAAAAGAGCTGTCAAGCCATGAAAAGACGTGGAGGAACCTTAAATGCATATTACCAAGTGAAAGGAACCAGTCTGAAAAGGCTGCAGAATGTGTGATTCCAACTATATGATATTCTGGGATGTGTGAAACCATGGAGACATTAAAAAAAAAAGAAATCAGTGGTCGCCAGGGGTGGAAGGTGGGGATGAATAGGTGGAGCACAGAGGAATTTTTAGGGTGGCGAACCTGTCTTCATACAGAATAGGCACTGTCATGGTGGATACACGTCATTCTACATTTGTCCAAACCCATAGGAGGTACCACACCAAGAGGGAACCCTAAATGTACACCGTGGACTCTGGGTGATGGTGACTTGCCCGTGTGAATTCATCTGAGGCATCTGGAAAGTGAGGGACACGTGAGAGACCCCCATCAGCTCAGCTGTCATCCAGAGC
Organism: Camelus ferus; assembly: GCF_009834535.1. Classification (NCBI taxonomy): domain Eukaryota; kingdom Metazoa; phylum Chordata; class Mammalia; order Artiodactyla; family Camelidae; genus Camelus; species Camelus ferus. The sequence goes on from NC_045732.1 coordinate 9,541,154, forward strand.
GGTCCCAACTACCCAAGTGAAAATGACTCTCTTGGGAAATACTTCTCGCATGGGAATCACAGTGAGCTACATTTATGTATCCACATTGTATCCATAGAATAATGTATCCATATTATGTATCCACATTATATCCATAGACTCTTCCAGTGATAATCATTTAATTTCTCATGAACCTAAAAATCTCTTTTGTGTCAGGCACGTGTGTCTTCAGTTTCTCCCTCAGTGGAGAACTCCTTGTCTTTCTTCAGGCTACTTTGAAATAGTTGAACTGTCTCATAGCATATCCTGTAATAGCAGATTCTTAAACTTTCCCCAGGGTTCTAGATCCCAAATTATATGTTGGTGTATGTGGAAATCTAGATGTTTAGCAATAAAAAATCAAAATGCAAACTTAGCTAGCTCTGGGAATAAAAACACTAAAACCCCAAAGCAAAAAGTTATTATTTTTTTTTCTTTTTGCAGATAACACAGGCTTAAAATAGCTTAAACTCACACTTGAAGATAAGAGTAGGAAGAAGGCCTTGGCCTAATTAAAATCACTCCAAAAGCTATGGAACAAACGTTCAACTTTAGTTATCTAAGAGATCATAAATGTAGGGGTTTGCAAATGATAATTAAACTTTAGCCATGGAATTAAAGCCTTAAAAACCAGCAAAACAATTTGTATGTGTTTGTCCTACCGCTTCAATCAAATTGATTGTTTAATTATTCCTTTGTTGTCTGAACTTTTTTTTTTTTTTTTTTTTGCTTTTGGGGGATAAAAGCCATGAAGTAATTTTCCTAAGCTTTGCTGTTCTGAAGAAGGTGTAGGTCTTCTAAGTACAAAGTAGAATCAGTCTGAGCTAAAGTGCTGAGTGTGGCATCCAGAATTGAATGCCTGGCTGTTACTCACTTACACGAAACTGCTAGACCCATCACAGAGGACTCAACTTTATGTAGATTGTTAGTGAACGGGCTTCATCATTTTGTTGACTTTAAAAAGCAACATTCCTTAGCCATGTAAGATGTGGTTATTTGTATAAACACCTACATACTTTGAGTACCTGGCATTCAGTGGATCTGGCTCAGAATAGACCTTCACTTGAATAGGTTTGTTTTCATACTATTACCAGTTTCTTGGTTTTGAAGCCATTTGTTGGCCGTCTTTGATCATTAGCTCTTTGATACCAGTGCCTCATTCTGTTTAATTCCACATGGCAGAGAGCCTCAGGAGCAGATCTTCAGAGAAATACATCAACTCTGTCCCAGGTCTCACAGGCTTTGTCTTGGCAATGTCCATGTATTAGTCAGCTCTTTCCATAATAATGGTGTGTAACAAGCCAGCCCTACTCAATGGCATAAAAATACACATTTGTTCTCCTCCTCTCCTACACCACAGACCAAATGTACTCCTCTACATTTGGTCTTTGGTGTTCCAGTGTGGCTCAGCTGCACGTGTTACATTTAGGACCTAGGATCAAGGGGCAGAGAACAGAAGCACCCAGAGGAGCAGGAAGAAACATGTGCTGGTCTTCAGATTTATGCCTGTAAGTGTCATTTCTGTCCACACTTCTTTGAGCTATGATTGCTGCAGGTATCAGTTGGGATGAAAGTTTTTGTGTGAGTCACAGAGACTGAGATTAAATGTGACTTACATAATATAGAATGTGACTAGTTTTTAGATGGCTTTCTGTTGAGACTCTCTGAGTTCAAACTCCTTCCATCCTGTTTTTGTTTGTTTGTTTGTTTGTTTGTTTGTTTGTTTTTTTGGTCATCCTTAGCATGCTGTTTCCTAAGACGATTGACAAGCTTGTTTTGTAATTTGGACCATGTTTCACTTTCCTTGCTCACTGGCTAGAACACAGTGACATGACTGAACTGAGCCACCAAGGAGTCTGGTCAATGTAGTCTATATCAGGGTAGCTCCGTGCTCTGACAGTCATTCTATAATTAGGAAAGAAGTGCAGAATAGACATCAGCATGCCACTGGCAGCCTCCACGACTCTCCCTAATGACTTACGTTCCAGCCCATTTCAGTATTGTCTCCACTGTGTTCTTTTAGTGTCAGACTAGGTCCACGAGGGAAAAATGATCATCGATCATCTCCACTGACAGGTGAGAAAAAAAAAAAGTACTTTAGTTGAGGGAGTTGTTGTCAGTGGGTGGATAAAGCAGTGAAGGAATTCTAGGCAGAAGGTAGGGAGCCAAGGAAGGGAGGGAGAAATCGTATGTTATTTCTACCAATTGCAAACGCTTTGGCCTTCTGGCGTCTGCCTGTTGGTGTGTGTGTGTGTCTGTGGGTGTGGGTGGGTGTGGGTGTGTGTTTGAAGATGGTTTCATGTATGTTAATTGTGAGGGCTGAAAATTAGTACTGTGGTTGAGAAGGCAGGCATTGAAAGGTTTCAATAAAGGGTCTTCCCAGAAATTAAACTAGAGCTGCAGCCTCTTTGTTGAACCCTCTTGGTGCCTACAGAGTGTACGTGGTTCAGTTGGGCGATGAACAGGAAAGTACAAGGTTTTGTCCTTGAGGCAAGTCAGTCACTATGTCACTGTGTAGACAAGTGATGCTCAAACCTGGTTTCTTGGAAGGGACAAAACACCCCACTCTGTACAATATTCTGGCAAATGCAGAGATGCTCCCTTGTGCTTCGGGGAGTTAGACTCGACTTTTGCAGTTCAAAGAAGAAAAGTAGAGACTGTGCTGGGAATTTCCCTTCCAGTATTGAGAGCACCGTTTTTACAAAAGGCTCGTGTGTCTCCCGGGATGCAGGAGGAAACGACCCTTCTCTAGAGGTGGCCGGCTCCCACTTCTTCCCGGCCCCTGTCCTGCTCCCCTCTGCGCTAAGTGTCTTTGCCAGAGGCTTGAGTATCATGTCTCAGGGCAAATTTCAATCCCGTGGGGACTGTAAGTGAATTCAAGCAGTAGCGGATGCAAGAAATGAGTTTCTGTCTCGAGATGTGACGTCTGTACCAAGCTGTATGTCTCTGAGGAAAGACGTCTGTTCCGTCCTCGTCCTTATGCACTCTGAGGCACCAGTGTGAAACGCTCTGCAATTAAATAAGCGGTCGCAGGACGGGAGCATGGGGTCTTTAAATCCCACACGTGATAGTGTGTGCCAGTTGGGTTTTGAGGAGACCACTCTACCTAGAAGTCTTTTCTTTTTTTAATTGCAGTACAGTCAGTTACAGTGTGTCAGTCTGGTGTACGGCACAGTGTCCCAGTCATGCATAAACATACATATATTTGTTTTCATATTCTTTTTCATCAAAGATTACTACAAGATATTGAACACAGTTCCCTGTGCTATACAGTAGGACCTTGTTGATTATCTATTTTATATACAGTAGTTAGTATCTGCAAATCTTGAACTCCCAATTTATCCCTCCCACAACCCCTTTCCCGCTGTGGTAACTGTAAGTTTGTTTTCTATGTCTGTGAATCTGTTTCTGTTTTGTAAATTCACTTGTGTCCTTTTTTTTTTTTTTTAGATTCCACATATGAGTGATATCATATGGTATTTTTCTGTCGCTTTCTAGCTTCACTTAAAATGACGATCTCTGGGTCCATCCATGTTGCTGCAAATGACACAATTTCATTCTTTTTTATGGCTGAGTAGTATTCCACTGTATGAATATACCACAACTTCTTTATCCAGTTATCTGTCAATGGACATTTAGGTTGCTTGCATGTCTTGACTGTTGTATATAGTGCTGCTATGAACATTGGGGTGTATGTATCTTTTTGAATTAGAATATATGGCTAGGAATAGGATTGCTGGATCATATGGTAGGTATATTTATAGTTTTTTGAGGAATTTCATACTGTTTTCCATAATGGCTGCACCAAACTACATTCCCACCAGCAGTAACAGTAGCTAATTTTAGGGGAGGGAGGGAGACGAGAGGTTTACTTACTTACTTATTTATTTATTTATTTATTTATTTATTTATTTATTTATAGAGGAGGGACTTGGGACTGAGTCTAGAACCTTGTGAATGCTAAGCACACGCTTTACCACTTGAGCTATAACCTCCCCACAACACTAGCTAATTTTGATTGACAGCTAGTTTTGCATGACAATTTTATGTATATATATATATTTATAATTAGCTAATGTGTATTGCCTACGTCCTGGGTACCAGGCGCTCTTTAAAAGCCTTCTGTGTATTGACTCTGTCACTTCTCAAAAAGCATTATGAGGTGTTTCACCCCTACTCCCCAGATATGGAAACTGAGACCTGGAAACGACAGTCCCTTGCCTTAAGCCGTCACCTAGGTAAGGGTTAGAGCTGCCATCTGCAGCTTGGCGGTGTGGCTCAGATGTCACACTGTCAGCCTGTGAATTAGCCACCCATCAGAGAGTCTCCCAGGAGCACATTAGGTTGTACGTTACATGGAAGGAAATGTGAGTTTTATACACGGTGTCCTTGGTGTGTTTATTGGTCGGGTTACGATGTAGGATCCTTGACTGTCCTAGAACAGGGTCGGACCAGTGTTCTGTTAAGATGTCTGTGGATACCAAGCCAGGGGTTTCCAGTGATTCAGCCGATGAATGCTGTTGGATATTGTCGGATATTGCAGCTCTACCAGAAAAAGAAAGGAAGTGGCACGTATTGGGGGACAGTGGCAGCGGTGTAAGGACCAGGAGCACGTCACTAAGCAGGAGCATTGTTCCCTGGAGTGTAGCTGGGACGAGGTGTGGTTTTGACTGAGTCGGGTGAAGGCAGCTCTCCCCTCTGGACAAAATCCTCACTCACGTTCTTACCCCATATTCTGCAGGTGTCATCCAGGGAACCTTCTCTCGTTGTCTCAGAGAACACGGGCTTGCCCACTACTGCACCTGCTTTTAAAACTCCACATCTACCAGTGCTGCAGCCCTCTACTCAATTCCTTTCTGCGAGGTGGACGTACCTACCGCCTTGGAGGGTTATGATATGATGTGATCAAGACACACACGCTGGCATATCAGAGTGATCGCAGTATCTAGACCGTACGCCCCACGCTCGTTTGTTCACACTCTTTGGCGTCAAATGCCCCACACCCTTGGCCCGCCCCCTGGTAGACCTTGTGTCCTTACTGCACGATCTGTCCCATTCCCCAAGGCAGCAGCTGTTCACACACTATTTTCTTGTTTCTACCCTTGGTCCCCTCCTCTCTCCCTGACTCTTACCGAACTAAGAACACGGTCTTCCGTGGACCGGGGCGTCTACCAGCTTTTGCACCTTCCATCTTGAATGTGCTCTGTGCCCTTGCGTTGTCCTTCCATGTTGGCAGACTCCCCTCCAAAAGGCTCACCGGTTCTACTGGGCTCTCCTGGTCTTGAATCCACTCACGGCCCCCTCGCTCTGGGATCCTGACCCACCACCTGCATGTGTCTTCTGTAGCTCTAGCCTCTTCCTTTCCACCGGATTTCCCTCCCCTAGACATTCCCTTCAGCCCTCCTCGCCTGGCACGCTAACGCATCATCCCATTCTTGGTTGCGTCTCAAAGCCTTGCTGCATCATAGTGCAGAAGGGCACCTGTGTGGTTTTTGCCCCTGCCTCTCTGGCCCAGCCTCCAACGCTGGACCGCAGCGCCTCCAGTGCTGTCCACTTGGAACTCTCCTTTCAAAGGCCCCTAGTACCCTGTGCGTCGCCCACTCAAGTGGCCTCCTTTCAGGTTCATTCTAGTGGAATTCTTCATGCCACGCGACACGGCCAAGCAGCTCTACTTTTTAAAACCCTCCTTGTGGGTCCTGGGAACCAGTCATTCCAAGTTCGCCTCTAAGCTCATTAGATCACTCATTTTCCTTTGAGGAATTCTCTGTTTCCCCACCCTTTGTCCCTCATCCGACCCCCTGCTCCCTTTCTATGAAGTCTCGGATTTTCCGCTAGAACTCTCTGATCGCCCGTTTTCTGTTCACTCCTGGCTGTCACGGCTTCCTCACAGCCCCCTCCTCTGCGAGCCCTAACTTTACCTGAAACTGCAGTCAGTGGTATACATTGCTCACTACACGCTTTAAACCCAGCACATCCCAAACAGATTAATTAACCTCACCTTGCCCTGCGGGAAAGGAAAGAAAAGAGACTACAGGCAGCCCGACTCCTGCTCATAGCTAATTGCATTACCAGCCTCTGCGTCCTCTAGCCTCAAAATGTGGAAGTCACCTTTTCTCTCTTCCTCAACTCTTCATGTAATTTTTACCGAGTTGTGTTGATTCCACTTTAGAAATGTCTCTTGAACGGGTCCACATTTATTGATTCCAGGGGCCACTCTCTTGTTTCCAGGACTTGTCATGTCTTGTCTGGATTACTCCTGACTGGTCATCCTTCCTACGGCTTCTTGCCCACGCCAGTCTGTTCTCCAGACACATGCTGGTACTTTCGTTCTGGATACTCATTCCCGAGCCTTATCCTCCTGTCTCTCGTTGGCTCTTCTCTCTGTATTTCTTACGTTTCGTCCACATCAGGTAACTTGCCTTTTCCTCTGCTTGGTCACGGCCACGTACCTTCGCTCATGCTAACCGAGCTTGCCGACCGGAATGTCTTTTCTCCTCCGCTCCCCCGCCCCCTACTGAAGTTTTCTCATCCCACCATTAAACAGTGATCGCGAACTTAGCAGCTCCAAAGGTCACACGTTTATTATCTCACAGGTGTTGCAGGTCAGACGTAGAGGAGACAAGGTTGCTTTGTTTCTCTGCTCTGGGTTTCCTAAGGGTAAACTCAAAGTGATGGATGGATGGAGATGCACTCTGGAGTTTCGGAGGGAGAATCTGCTTTCACACCCTTTCAGGCGGTTGGCAGAATTCAGTTCCTTCTGGCTGTAGGACTGGGTTCCGTAGCTTCTTGCGGGCTGTCAGCTGTGGGGCCATTCTGAGCTCCTCATGGCCCCCCGTGTTCTTGCCACATCGCCCCTTCCATCTTTAAGCCAACAACAGCACACCATGTTCCTGCCATGCTTCTCCTGACACATCTCTCCCACTCCAGCTGTAAAAAGTTCTCTGCTTTTTAGTATTCATGTGACTGGGTTGGGCCAAACTCTATAATGCAGGATTATCTCCATATCGTAAAGTCTGTAAACTGGATTACATCTGCAGATGTCATTGTCACGTAACTTGACATGTCCATTAGTTCAGGGGATTAGGGTGTGGACATCTTTGTGTGTGGGGGGGGGGGCCTTCTGCTCACCACAAAAACCCAACGATTTTTCACAACACAGATTCCGTCTCTGTAAGGCGACGTTTGCTCTGCTGCATCCTACAAGGTGTTATTGTAACATTGCACTCATTCATGTCTTCTTCATGCAGGATCTCACTTTACACAATATTTAATTTATAGGAACTTGTTTGTAAGTCTGCTTCTGAACCAACAATGATAAATTCCTCAGAACTCAGGAAACACACTCTGATCGCCTTGATATTCGTAGGTGGAATCCAGCACAGAGGCCTCATGCATTTGTGAAATAAATTGAGAGCGTTCTACAATATTTCAGTGACACTTTCTTAAACACTTGCTAAATCTGAAGCACTTTGACCTCCGGATCAGGAGCAATTGAAGGTATCAGTAGGGGGAGGGTGTAGCTCAGTGGTAGAGCCTGTGCCTAGCATGCTCAACGTCCCGGGTTCAATCCCCAGTCCCTCCATTAAAAATAATAAATAAATATATAACCTAATTCCCTCCCCCCACCAAAATAAACCAAAAAATAGTAATAATTTAAAAATTTTTTTAAAGATATCAATAAATGTAAACTGTGATTGGCGAGTCTTCGTGTGTTACACACATCAAGACCCACTCTGACTTACAGAGAAACAGAAGTGCCCCCCCAACACCCATTGCATTCAATATTAAAAATGATTGGCAGTCCCATGGAAGTTTTATTCCTAGAGATTGTATCTATTGATGTTTCCCAATTAGAAATTAAAACAGAGACACTTAAAAATATTTAGACATTCATTTAAAAGTAACAGTAATAAACCAATGTTACATTAACATTAAAAACATGTCTAAAAATAGCTATATTTTCCTAAATAAAAGAAAATTGTTAAATGTGGCATTCTTTTCTTTTTTTTTTTTTTTTTTACATTTTTGCAGATCTTTATAATGTCTGTTGTTACTATCATATAATTTAATTATTTTGTTTTGTCAGGTAGGGGGAGATAATTAGGTTTATTTCCTTTTAGAGAAGGGACTGGGGATTGAACCCAGGACCTTGTGCACGCTAAGCATGCACTCTACCACTTGAGCCGTAGCCTCCCCCTTATAATGGCTGTTTTTAATAATAGCTGGATTCTCATAGCAGCTGATGCACCCAATCTGTTACATTAGGTTGTTTGGGTTGGTGTGTGTGAAGAAAATCTGGTTTCTCACAAATACGTTGTTGGAAAAAAATAGGTAATTAAATAATCTTGGGCATTTTTCTTTAGTACTACACCAAAACTCAACAAGGATAGATTCTTACAGGTTAATTAAAAGTCTGATCTGAACCTATATCAAGATACCTTTTTTCCTCTGTGACATTAAAATCCATTTTTTTTTATCTTGTACTTAACATACGCCTTTTATCCATGCATAATTTTGTATCATGGTGCATTAATCATTTTGAACACGTCGGTTCACTAAGTTATGCAGGACTTCCAAATACTCACCCATTTCATTGCACAAAATGAAAAACTCACGTTTATTAGCATCACGACTGATTTTATTAGGAACGGATTTGAGTTTGGGGAGCCTATCAGGTTCCTATTGGCAGATACATGATTTCTAAAAGGGATTTTTCCCTGAAGTTTTGAATTTGTCATGCACAACAGATGCCATCAGCTGCTTTCCGTGAAGTGGCAGGTGCACTTTGTTCATTTGTGAGAAAATATTTGCCAGATACCCACATCTGAGTTGCCATAGGTTGTCTGTCAGTCACTCTATCAAGTAAGAATGGTCGCTGCCATTTCACCTCGCTACTCAAACAAACGTCAAGCATCATTACTTTTTTCTCCTGGAGGCAAACATCAAACATCATTGCGCAAGAAAAGACCTTGGTGTGGACCTCCCAATTCTTCACACAGAATATTGAAAAGGGAAGTCCTCAAGAGAGATGTAAGAAAACCGACAATGTTTACCACTTCGTCCGCAAACATTCTGAAGTGAAACTGGCACTCTTTTCTTGCACAGCGTGGCCGCGATGGATGTACCGTCTGGGGTCATGGCCTTGATCACTGCTCAGGTGCCAAGGGTTTTCCCTACGTTTGCACCATCAGTGCAACGGTGAACGAGGTGAAGACGGTAAATGACGCTTCTATATTAATAGGAAGGTGGATATATTCTCAGGGACCCTGTGAAATGTCTCCCAGACTACCCGGGGTCTGAGGTCCACACTTGGAAAACCGCCGTCCTGGAATATGCCAAGCCACGTCCTTGAGTGACGCTTGAAGAGGTGACAAAAGTCAGCGTCTACTGACCCCGGAGTTCCTGTGCTCTGACCCATCAGGTCTGCAGCCGACACTCAGCTCGTCGTAGGGTTTCTGTCCAACCTCTTCTCTGATGCCAAAACTAAGCCAAACTTCGCCACTTAGAAAGAAACTTACCACTGGCTACTTCCGTGTGAATCCAACCCGGGTCTTCAGAGCCACTTGGGTTTTTATTGGGTTTTTAATATTATTGTTTCCAATTAATTTACTTGTAGCGTCTTCATTCTTTTGTAGCTTTTAGTCATTTACTTACCATAGTCTTTCTGTGTCAGCCACGGATGTATGTCCTGGTAGTTTTGCCAGTGCCTCTCTGTCCAGCTGGATTCAGTCCCTCTTTGTGGAGTGTGTACGCTTCCTAGTGTATTACACTAGACTTTGAAACATTCAGCACTGGTTAAAAAAACAAATATGTACCATCGAATGAAACTACAAAGAAAATAAAGGTGGAATTAAGCATAGAAAGCCCATGGAGGGTGCACGTACCCTTGTGTTTGTCATAGCAAAGGAGGGAAGTGGAAAGAAAAATCGAAATCATCCTTTAATTCTGTTCTGAAGCACACCTTGAAGGGCTCATAGAAATGCATACCAGTGGCAGCATGAGCGATTATAAATAGAAGTGGTACTAGAGAGAGAGAGAGAGAGAGAGAGACGGGGAAATGAAGATTGATTGAATACCTCCACAAGCAAGCGTTTCATAATTGTTCTTTAATCAGTCCAGTTTACACTGGGGAATGACCTTAAAAGGTCGCTGTGTGTGTGAACATTCATGGCCCAACCACATCCCCGTTTAAAGCTTGGTGTGCATCATGTGGACTGGAGGCTTGTGTCAGTTCCTGACTGTGGACCGTTCTCCATCCCGGGTGCATCACTCCGCCTCTGCCCAAGACCTCAAGTCCCTGGAGGGCTTCTCTGTACGGAAGCACCGACTTCTCCCCGTCTTCTCTGCATCCTGGCCAAGACGGGAGCGCTCTGGGGTTCCAGGAACCAGGCGGTGGTGCTGATAATGGAGCCTGCCCAATGTCTCTCCAAGCCTCAGTTCCCTCTTCCACGAAATGGGAATAAAACCAGTTATGGCCCAAGAGTGCTGTAAACATTAGAAAAAAATGTTTGCAGCACCTTTTGCCCATGCTAGGTACTCAATAAGGGTACTTGCTGTTTTTCTAAAGCCCTTTCTGTGCCTCACATACCCATGTTCCCCTTTCATTGCTCTCTGAGAAATGGATTTTCTGAAAAACTCTATTATCCCTGTGACTCAACCCGTTCCTGCAAGATAACATTCTCAGAGGAATTCCGTTTGTCACTCGCGGCGCTAAATGATGTCTCCTTGTCTCCCCAACACAACTGTACCCTGGACGCATCTGCTTATCCGGCCGTGTGCTTCCATCCACACCTGGGGAGGGGGGCTTTAAGGTTGTGATGGTCATTTCTTCTTCGTAAACGTTTCCTGGGAGAAGCCCCTCCAGGAGGTGTACTTTTGGGTGACTGTCCATGGCGTGCGGGTCTGGAAACCCTCAGGAAGAGTGACAGCACCTGCGCCCCACACTGTCCTGACGGTCTCACTCCCACTGTTAAGAGATCCGAGATAAATGTGGCACGGTCCTGCAGAGAATCCCCCTTGAATACTCACTATGGATGTCTGCTTCCAAATTCTCCGGCCCCTTCTTGCCCTTCCTTTGTGCGGCATTTCAAAAAGAAATGAAAGAGATTAAAAGAGAGAGAGAGAGAGAGTGCTTTAGTGGGTTTCTGTAATTACTATGCGTTATTAATTTTCTTAACCAAAAAAAGGCAAAAAAAAAAAAAAAAACAAAACCCATGTGCATGTCAAGATCGATTCGAATTCTTAATGGAGATTTAATTTCAGGGTTGTCGCACCACGGCTTCTACCCAACAGAACAGATTGTTGGAAGAAATGACTCATTGTCTACTAGTTACACTAATTCTTACACATGAAGATCGTGCCTCATGGCCTCAGACAAGCTGCCTGGGAATTGTGTGTCAACACATCCATTTACACGTGTTTTCCCTAATTGAAATTAATTGGAATAAGATATGTCAAAGAGTTAAACTCGGTAGCCTAATTTTAATGGAACGATGGAGCTGTTCTTCAGACGCCGGAGCCTGGCTGGGTTTTTTTCTTTCTTCCTTTACATTGGTCCTTTGACTGTGCCTTTTAAGGACAGTGTGTGTTTCATATCCTGGGTTTTCAAATCTCCCAGAAGTCAGGTGGGATTCAGGATGTGTCTGCAAAAACGGGAAAACGGCTTGTGTATTTGAGCAAGTCACGAAAGCAGTGACGGCAGAGAGGGATTAAGTCCTTAAAATGAATGGGTGGATGTTACGTGGAGTAATTATTCCATAGATGTTGAATAAATATGTCTGAAATGAATAAAAGTCACAGGTGAGGCTTTTTGACCTTGTCATTCTGCGCTCGTATGAACACAGCCACAGACAACTGACAGGCAGTCTCCAGAAGTTCTGAGGACCTCCTGCATAGTCGTGAACTCCTACGTCAGCACGAAGCCCATCGTTGGCAACGACCTTGCAGAGGGCGCATATGACTCCTGTGTGCAAGCTGCTTAGCAGAGTGTCCGCTGTCTTCTCAGTTGAACGTGTTAACTAGTGTCACGTGGGATAGCCTCTGTGGTCCCGCAGAAGTTGTGCCCGCAGAATTTGGAATGCATTTCATGTGATGGGGTCAGATTCCTCTGCTACACTGTGGTGCTCATATAAACCAAATGACTCTGTTTCGCCTAAAGTTCCACCTACTGACGGCCAAGGAGACTGAGGGGAATCTGTGCACCGAGGGAAACCGTCCTGAAGCCAACGTGGTCTTGCCACGTTAAGCACTCGTGTTGACGGATTCCAGAAGTGTCACCTGCGTGTGGCCAACCGTATCTGACTGAATACCATCAATTATTACCCTGCTAATTACTGAGTCTGTCGAATGGATATCCGTGTGGTTATTAACATGTTTCCCGTAACCTGTGGATAGATGCATGGTTGCTACCCAGGAAGGCCATAGCTTTTGCAGACAGTCCTGATGGCTGTGGACACACACGCATAGTGTGTCTCTAAGGGCGCGCTCTGTAAACCCAGCCCGAGCTCTTGGGGAAAGCGGCCGTCAGTTAACTGGATACTTCGGGTTCCCGTGCACCCTGCTGTCAGCAGTATACGCGTCGTTTTGCAGCCTCTGACTCACCAAACACGCATAGGACTAGACTGCAGGGGCTGAGTGCTAAGCGTCTGTGTCAGGCTGGCAGAAGAAACCACCTCGAGATCAGCTTGTGGGAAATTCACAGAAACAATCCAAGCAGAAGGGAGGATCGGGGCCACCGTGCCAGTCATCAGGGTAAGTGCTCTGAGTCTTTTTGGCTCTGGATTGGAGCCTGTTGGATGAATCCCAAAACAACCACCAAAAAAGGTCAAGGAAAGCGTCTTGCAATCGGTGCAGATTCCCGGGCCGGTAAAAAAACCTACGTCAAAATGTTCACACTACTTTTCAGGTATGCACACACACACACACAGTACTTTTCATTATTTTCTGTGTACCCTGATCTTATGGTCTAAACTCTCATGTGCAGGGGTGCCGAGGGAAGAAAAAAATCTCAAACTTCAGCTTGCCTTTCGGGAGAACAGACTCTGACGCTCTTATACTTTGGATAAATATGCAGTCAACTCTGAATTTGAACACCCCAGCACGCCAGAGTCCTCCTTCACCCCAGCTCCAATAGCAGGTCCGTGTCTAAGCTCTCAGTGTCTTTTTACAGTAGTAGGTCCTTAGATCCAAAGGTGGATGTGCGAAAGCTTTTCATATCTGAGCACTCAAATATCTGCGTGTCAGTCTCCTTCGTCGTCTTGGTTTGAAGGTCAGTGGAAAATCGTACTGATTCATGTGATGCTGGATGGTGAGAAGGAAGGGCCTTGGCACATCAGCGCTGGCATGCGCTGACTCCCTGGGGACTTAAAGAGGAGAACTGGTGTGCGCGTGCCCGAGCAATGGCGGGTCGAGTCCCAGGACGGGGGTGTTTTATATGTGTGGAAAAATCCATCTGCTGCCCGCCTCTAAATGCCCTGGCAGGTGTGCTCATATCCATGAACAAAACTCAGTGTCTGCCAGGAGAGCTGGTTTCTGTTCAGGAAAAAAAATGGCATGGATATGTGTTACAGCCGAAGCCGGGAGTTAGAGGTCAAGAGGAATAATCCTATGGGTGGGTAAAGAGGAAAAGTCAGAGAGAAGGCTGGGGTGGGTGAGGAGTGGGGGGCCGGCGAGGGGAGGGGGGTCGGAGACAGAGGGAAAAACAGGAACACAAGTGGATTCGGCTAACGTATGCCCATCCCTGAGCGCCCTCCTCAACCCAGTTAATAACCTGACACAAAACCACCGGTTTGCCTTGAAGAACATTTTCAGATTTCAATTCTTCGTTATTTTGTACACCTGGAGGTTCCCTGGTCTCAACCGGAAGCCGTCACAAGGCTGCATTCACAGCCAGACACTCTGCTGCCAAGTCCTCCCACTGCTGAATTCAGATCCTTCCGACGGTCCCAGCCCCTCACAGGTGTGGGGTGATAACTCATTTTTGAACACACTCTTCTGAAATACTACACACGGTGCATGAAAAATATTCCATGTGATAGATTTCATAGGTCCATCCGCTCCCACGGCCGCTGTGCTGCAGGACAGATGTGCAATGGGAAGGCATTGGCTGACTGGCCCCCGTTTTATTCACTTCAGTGGTCGCTGCTCTCAGCCTCTGAGGTTGGCACCAAAGCACGCATGCTGTCGTTGAGAATGCTGCACGTCCTGTCCTGTTAAATGCCCGTCAGTCCTCACACGCCTGGGATGTTTGTGGATGCCTCACGTACCCCTAACCGCTGAGGTCCTCACCGATGGAGCCAGCGTGTGTCTCTAGCGGAAGACTGGGCTGCAGGCTTGGGAGCCCACACGGAATCCCATGGGTGCCGAAACCGGGCTGTGTGACCTCCATCAAGCGGTACTTCATTCTTCAGGCTGACTCGGGTCCCCATGAAGAGGCAGAGACTGAACCAACTCACAGGAGGCCACCGTCCCATCTTTCTGGACCTCCCAGACCAGCTTCCTTGCGCCCTCAGGCGTTCCGGCACCCACCAGGCAGCGTCCTCCCTTGGCAGGTCCAGTCCCGTTGGCTGAGCTCTGCGCTTCCCGTGACTCTGGGTCTCCTAACCCCTTTCTCTGTGCCGAGCCGAGGGATGAAAGTCCCTTTGGCGGCTGTCACCTCTGCCTCTTCTGTGGCATCCCTTTTTGCTTTTTGAGGACTGAACCGCCTTTGAAACGGATTTGCAGTGATGAAGTTCTCTTTGTTGGATTTACTGAAGCGGTTTGTCCTTTCTCAGCCGGATCTGACACAAGAGCTGACAGCTGTGGTTGGAGAAGGGCTCCTTCCGAGCCAGTCCTGTGTGATGGGGAGCAGAACCGTGGTGCTCACGGCCGCAGGGCTTCCCCCAGCCCGTGCTCACGTCCTTTCCTGTGTCACCCTGCAGGGGACCTGTGTGTGCGTCTTGGTCAGTGGGACGGGATGCAGGCAGAGGCTCCAGGAAGCATTAGCTTGCTTCCGTTTCCCCTTTCTCCCCACCAAAACCATGGCGTGGCTGAGCCCAGTCTCCCGACAGGTCCCAGGAGGAGGATGGAGCAGCATTGAGGCACAGACTCATCCCAGTTGAGGTCATTTATCTCGCCCAACGTCCAGCGAAATGCCAGACGTGGCAGCACGGCTCCACCCCCAGATGCGTGGACAAGACCAGCTTACTTCCCTGAGGAGGGAGGGTTGGTTACGCGGCCGTCTTGTGGCTGGCGGAGTGTGCCACATTCACCAGCCTCGTGGCCCGTTCCTGTGCATCGTGGCGTGGAACAGATGCCCTTGAGGTGACTCTGGACGCGGGGCAGAGCCCGTCCCGTCCTCACTGAACATGCGTGGGCTTTGTTCTGGCGGGAAACCCACAGCCCCTTCCTAGACTTCAGGGCAGCCTGCTCGGCTTTTGTCAGGACCCTTTTGTGTTCTTATGGTTTCTTGTGCTCTCTCTGGAGAGTTATCTGAACGTCTCTTCAGCTGTGCGGTAGGTGAGTGTCCTCCAGGGGTCTCTCCTGGAGCCCACGACCTTCCTGGACGTCTCTGCAGGACACGTGTGGTCTCTCCCCTGCATGGCTCACAGCCCTTGGCCAGTAGACCCTTCCGGTGATCACCCCAGTACTTCCCAGCCTCCTCTGCTGATGTGCAGGGTTCTGATATATTACCTTGAAGGCACCAAGTGTGAAATTAAACTTTTATGAACGCTGGCTCCCTAAGGGGCGGGCCTATGCTCACCTCACTTTCCAGACGTGCAAACTGGGCTTGGGTCAAGCCTGCAGAGTTCGTTCTGCTGAAGCATGGAGGTAGTGGAACCTTCATTCATTTTTTAACACACTGTTTTCAAGCAATTTTTTCCAAGTGCCAAGAGGTGGCAGCTTCTGCGCCGAAGTGTGCCGTAGCAGGGAACGTAGGGGCCATAAATGCACACAGACGGGGATGGACGCGTCAAAGCCGCTTGACAGAAAGCGGTGCCTTCCTCCAGCCCAGGGGCACAGACGTCACCGTGGGAGACCTTCCCAGTGGGTTGCAGCCTGACTATGTCTTAAAGAAGGCGTAGGAGTCAGCCAGGTCAGGCTGTGGGGAGGGCGCGCCAGGCAGGGGCTGGAGCAAGGAGCAGAGGCGGGAGATGTCTCCTGGCATCTGGGGACAAAATGAAGTTGGGGACTCAGCAGGTGGACGGGGCATTTGTGGAGCTGTGTCTCGTTGTGAAAGACATGTAGTGGGAAATCCATATTTGTGTTTCAAAGAGCTCGTGCCAATAGCTTAAGAGTAGTTAGGGTCTGTTTCTGTTTTGTTATAGTCACTAATTCATTTTATTTTTTATTTTCTGGATTCCACTCATCAGTGATAACAGACTTGTTGGCTTTCTCTGTCCAATTATTTCACTAAGCATAACATCCTGTAGGTCCATCCATATTGCTGTAAACGGCAAAATTTCGTTCTTCTGTAGCTGAGTAGTATTCCATTCCATTCCATATACATGAGTGCCACAGATTCTTTATCCAGTTGTCTGTCATCGGACATTTGGGCTGCTTCCATATCTCAGCTATTGTAAACGGTGCTGCTGTGAGCATTGGGGTGCGTGTATCTTTTCAAATGAGTGTTTTCATTTTCTTCAGATGCACACCCAGGGGGAGTCACATTGAGTGTTTTGAAAGGCAGACTCAGAAGAACATTGATTTGATTCATCACACGTCGTGACCCAGGGCTGCCGGGCGTGAGGAGAGGGAAGGCGGCAGGCAGACGGGCCAGGCCGGGCACGGGGACAGAAGCGTGAGGAAGGACCGCTGCCACAGGTGCACGCAGGCCGCAGCCCTGTCCGTCTGTGACCCTGCCAAGGTTTCCGGGCTGGACGAGGGGGAGCAGCAGTTCCCACCACGTCTCTCCGACTCGTCATTCCTGGGCAGGGATGCCCTTGTGAAGCCGAGTTAATCCAGCCTGGTTCCTCCTCGTCCAAGAGTCAGTTCTCACGCTCCTTCCCAGGCAACGGTGAGTTCAGCCAGCTTCTAGTGACCGTCTTGTCTTTGTTCCCTGAGGTCACTGCATCGGACTCCCAACCCTCTTCGGGTACAGCTCCTGGTGCACTGACTCTTAGAGTCGGGTTCACAGCGAGGTTGGAAGGAAGGAACTAAATGAAGACCTTCTTGTCGATTCTAGGGTCCGTTTCAGTGTGCAAGGCTCTCTGTGCCCTGTGCGTGGCGTTAGTGGTTCTCATCCTGTGCTCGGGCTGAAGGTTGTGGACCGTTGTTCTTATGGCACCGTATAACGTAGCAGGGAGTCCAGTGCTTTCCGAAGAGCCGTAGTTAGTGCTCAACATAAAGGAAGGTCAAAGAGGGGAAGTCTTCGGTTGAGCGGGATTTTCCTTGAGCCTGACTCCTTGGTGTGAGATAGGAACTAAGGAAGCTACTTGGGTGGGGGGTGGGGGGGTCCTTCCATTGAGAAGAGCCTCCTCGTCTCGGTGGGTATCAGTTCCGGGCGGGATGGAGAGGTGTAGTTCTGTTCTGCAGCTAAGAATCCCGTCTTCCAGGGTCCTCCATCCCCGTTTTCCTAGTCTCCTTCAAATCCCCTCCTATTTGGGGTGATCCTAAGCCTGTCCATCAGTTTCCAAACAAAGGAATCCATTAAAGAGGAGAGGTTTTGACTTCTTTTCACGTTCTTTTAAAGTCATGGGAACAGGCACCCACAGGCTGTATCTTCTTCGGAGAGACTGAATGGGTAGAGAGAGGAATGGAGCGAAAATGTGCATCTTGGTTGTGTTCATCAGTATCCAGCGTGTGCCTCTGCACTGGGAATCCAGGAGGCTTTCTAAAATAAGCGGGCGTTATCCGGAGAAAATGCCTTCAACATCAGTGCAAGACTGTTGGCGAGGTCGACGAAGAGACAGCTTGCTTGTTGTGAATACGTGTTCTGTCTTTTCTTAACGAGAAATCAGGACATCATAAGAAAGGAAGGAACAGGGAAGGGAATGGAATGAAATTATCATTGGAAGACTAGATGCAGGCGTTCATTCTTGTAACTTTTATTTCTCATGTATGATTTATTCGCATTGAATCTTTCTATTAAAGTGGGCGTGCGTGGAGTCAATGAAATCTATTAGAGATACTTACTAAAGGTCTGTGTTCTAATCGATGTAAAATTCATTTTCTCAGTTTAAAATAGAGAGGCAGTTTTTTTTTTTTTTTTTTCCTGGCCATCTCATAAAAGGCTGGAACAAATCAACACCCTGTACAAACACAAGTAAGTGTGCTGCAAGCCAGTCGGCGGTTTGTCTGCTCCCGTCTTCCCAAAGGTTTTGGACAGGCAATCCACAGTGGAACTTCAGTTGACTAAAAGCTTGACCGATGGAATAAATCTAAGTGCCAATAAAAGAAAAAAAAAAACCTTTTTATAATGGAGAAGATACATAGATACGGATATATATATAGACGCACACATTTCATCCACAAGTTTTGTTCAGGACGTGTATCGGCATGGCTTTGCCGTTTCCCCAAAGCATTGCAAAAAGAAATGGATTTTCTCCACGTCGCGTGCGAATGTGCAGCTGACGCATTTTCAGTAACAGAAACAGGCACTGCTCTTGCCAATTCCTCCTCTGACGCAACTCGTAAGAAAATAATAATCAGTGTGTCTAACTTTCCTTAGGCATTCGTTATGACCTGTGGACTAAGCAATTTGAATAGACTCTATAATCTTTTCCTAATGGCACAAAATGCTGTTTTCCCTGACTTTTCTGGTTATGATATCCGTACAACTAATTTCTTTCAAATAATAAATGCTTCTAGAGAGAGGATTCCATTTTTTTTTTTTTTTTTTTTTTTACTGAGAGCGAGATAATTAGGTTTATTTATTTATTTGTATTCGGAGGAGGTACTGGGGTTGAACCGAGGACCTCGTGCGTGCTAAGCGTGTGCTCTACCCCTTGAGTTATACCCTCCCCAAGCTTGAGCTGTACCCTCCCTCCAAGAGGATTGCAGATTAAGCCAAGAACGCTGTATGCTGGCAATCCATTTTCACTGGAGTACAAAGCAAAGAATGCATTCATTCACTTGTTGATTCACTTTTTAAAATACCTAAAATAGTGCTCAGCACTTAGTATGTGCTCAGGAAATATTTCTTCAGTGAATGAATGGATGCATGAATGAGTGGGTTGGTCACGTGCAAGAAGCTACGCTTAGGGCTCCGGGTACAAAGGTGACCCGAACAGGGGTATTGTCCTCCAGGCTGATTTGGGGGTCTGCCTTGCACCCGAATGGCAACAGTGGAAGACAGAAATGGCATAGTGAAAAGGAGTTGGGGGGGAAAATACAGCTTGCAGGTGAGTGACCCCGAAAGACTAGTGGGAGAGAGGGCGTTGTAATTTGACCAGCATCGGGGTTGAGAAGCCAAGATTCATACAAAGGAAAGAGAATGCATTTCAGTGGGGACAAAGAATGGCTGGAAATTCACGAAGCAAAGACCTGGAAGGCGTAAGATCAGGCCATGGTGAGAATTCACTCTGTTTATCCAAGTAAGGAAGTGTCTTCTCAAAATCCATTTGAGGAGTCTGAGGAAATCTCTGGACATTCCCATTAGGATGAGTATGGTAAACAGAATAATGACCTCTCCCCACCTGCCACAGACGCTGACGTCATAATCCCCAGAAAATGATGAACCTGTCACTTTGCATGGCGAAGGGGCTTTGCAGACGTGATTAAGTTAAGGAACTTGAGTTGGAGAGGTTATCCTGGATTGTACCCACAAGGGTCCCTGTAAGCGAAGGGCAGAAAGTCAGAGTCAGAGAAGATGTGAACAGAAGCAGAGGTCTGAATGGAACCGAGGAACCTGGTCGCCTCTGAAAGCTGGGGAAGGCAAGGGAATGGATTCCTCTCGGAGTCTCTAGAAGAAACGCTGTTCTGTCAGCACCTGGATTTTATCCCCTTAACATCTCTTTCAGACGTACGACCTCCAGAACTGTAAGAGATTGCATGCGTGTTGACGTAAGCCCTGCAACGTGTGGTCATTGGTGACAGCAGCCGTGGGCATCGAATCCAACGACCTAACTTCTTAGACAGGCACCTTTTTTCTCTTCTCCTGTACTTTTTCTCCTCCCAATGTCCCCCGCTCAGCCCAAGAAAGCAACTTTGGAGACATTAACCCCAGAGCATTAAATCCAGCGCCCTGACCCGTACGGGCGTACAGGAAGAGCCGTGTTTAACCCTGAGCTGTTTCGAGATACAGCACGGCATCCTGACCCTCTGAAGTGAATCCTCTCTTGATCATTGGCCTCTTGTTGCTATGGTGCCCAGATAAAATGGTCCAGATGCTTCTTCCCCCCGAGGGCATAACCATCAGCTCACATACTCCAAGAAAGACATGCCACTTGTCATCTTTATTCCAGGAATACAGATGGGCTTTTTTTTTTTTTTTTTTTTTTTTTTGTAGAAGTGTATGTGTCAGAAAATCATTTCAGTGAGCCTTCAAAATATTTGGAAAGAAATGCAGTCGAAAATGCACAACTCTTTCCATCTATTCCGTTAACCTCTGGCTTGCTAACCTTTACTTTCTTACTTTCCCGGAGAAACTCATAAATTGTCTCTACAAAAATATAAAAGACATTAGCTAGTTGGACAGCATGTATTTTCTTATCTTTCCTCAGTGTCCAGGATGAAAAATGACTCTTTTTAGATCATCCTCAATAATTATGACATTTTTCTCAGTTGGACAAAAGCCCACCATCAAAGTCATCACCTTCAAGGATTCACCAGAAGACATGGGCTGTGTGCTGCGGTTTTGTTTCTGATCTGAATGACATGTGGACAGCGAGGTTCTTTGCTTGACTGCGACAAAAACGTCGCAGATGCTTTAGAATTCTGTGCCACTAGAGAAACCCAGCTGTGTTCCAAATTTAATGTAAAGTTGTCAGGACTTTTTCCACCTTCACCTCGACCCCGCGTGAACCGACATGGACACAAAGATGTATCTGAGCTGGTTCTTGATTTGAAAGCAGGACTTCTAATAGGACAGACGTCGTAGACACACCATGACTTCAGTGCCACCTTCTTGATCGTGGGGCATAAATCAAACCCCCAAATCCAGACAGTCATATCTTTAACTCGCTTTAAAGCTCACAGAGGTGAGTGAGCTTTGATCTAACAGGTTTCCTGTTTTCCAGGACCGCAGAGAAATTTTGTGCACATACTTGCATGGGTATAAATAAAGGCTAACGTTTGTATGATTCCACTTTTTGTAACTGTCCACAAGGATAACTGAGGTAGGAGGCAAGTGCCTATTTAGAAGACATCAGAAGGTGCCCACACGATGAGACGGGTTCACCTGGTCTTCACGTGTTCAACTGTTCTCAGTAAGACCTAGGTGAGAAGATTTAAAGACCCCAAAATTGAACTGATATAAAGAACTTTCCAAAGTACTGGTACCAAAAAGTGTCCTATATTGTTTGATTATGTGATGTCTTCGTCTGTGCAGGCTGGGCTATCACACTGAGGGGCGCAAACAACAGACACTGGTTTCTCACAGTTTTGGGGGCTGGGAGTCCAAGATCGAAGTCCCAGCTGCCTCAGTTCGTGGTGACAGTTCTCTTCCTGGCTCATAGGTAGTCACCTTCTCGCTGTGTCCTCACATGGAGGAAGAGGCAAGGGAGCTCCCCGGGGTCTTTTCTGGAAGGGCCCTCATCCCACTCGTGCGGGCTCCACCCTCACGACCTCATCACCTCCCAAAGGCACCACCTCCAAATACCATCACATTGGGAACATCAGCACATGGATCTTGGAGGGACACAAACATTCAGTCTACGGCAAATGATGTCAAGAGAAGGGCCGAGCAAGACAAAACTCGAAGAATGCCAAGTGCACTGTGGACATCCAACTTGAAAGGCAGGGTGTTAGGAGGGTGTGCTCCTTCAAGGTGTGCTAGATAACCTCCCAGGGCCCTAGACTGTTGATAGGCGTCACGCAGACTGCAGTGGTGAAGTCAGGATGGTGGTGAGAGTGTTTGTTGAGTAAATCTAAGCGCAAGTACCAAGAGCTTTTGCGCAAGAGAGTACCCATGACATCAATGTGATGAGATATTCATTTCCAGGAAAAAATGAAGACTTGGGATGACCTTTTCCCACAATAGCAGGATGAAGATTGGACTGATCTGTCAGTAAAAGTAAGGAGAGCCAAAAGCTATTTGAAGTGAAGCCATCCCGAGGGCAAGAGTCAGCATTTTTTATTTTATTTATTTATTTATTTTTTTTTTACTAATCACAGTGACGTTTTGTGATGAGAGAGGAAAACAGTGGAATGTGACTTTCGTATCGTGTGTCCAGCCACTTTTGAATATATGGCGTGATTCGTCTTGGTTTCCATTTTCAATATCCATTCTTTCTGTGAATGCTTAGTTTCGGAATTTAAGAAGGGAGCGTGTCCTCAAGGGACAAGAAGCATCAGGAAATATGTGCTGACGTCCCAGTAGGTTCTGGTCTGGCAACAGAGAGTGGGGAACCCTGGGCAGGAGACCAGGGTGGAGGTGGACAGTGAATGTATGCAGTGCTGGAGGAAGTAGTGTGTCTTTTCTGGGAGGGTCTCCGGGACATTGCAGAAGGGGGCTGCAGCACTGCACCAGGCTGCGACTTGGCTGTAGTTGTGTGTCTGCTGGCGGAGAGAAAGCTGTAACCCCTGTGTGCTTTTTCTCAACTACTCTCACTCTAGAGCAGGGAGACCCAGCTGGCGGCCGTCTACAGTGTGTGTCCTCACCAGTCTGCTCTTCAAGCCCAGCAGCGGCTGTGATCATGAGCTGGACAGGAGCTTAGGGGCACCTTTTTCGAATGGCAGTCTAGGTGTGGTTCTCCTGGTGGTCTGACACCATGCATCCCAGAAAACCCCTGATTTTCGGTGACGCTAAGGCCCACTTACTCTGGGGAGTGGCGAGCGGGCTCTGGGCTCGGGCTGCCCACACGTGCATCCCAGTTCTCCTCCTTTCCACCCTTGCGGTCAGGAAAAGTTTGTGGACTCTCCCCTAGGGCTCATGGTTCTCATGCCTGAAACGTGACAGATGAGACAGTACCTCTGTGATGGCACCGTTCGGAGGATTAAAAGGGGATGGTTCCCAGATGGTGCAGCGCAGTGCCTGGTGTTGGCAGAAGGTGCTCAGCCAGTGCTCACCACGATGCTTGTGGTACTGCAGAGAGGTCTAATGCTTACGTTCTGTGGACGGTGGGGGATCATCTCACAGAGCCGAGGAGGACTGCAGACTATCATGGCGCTGCTGTCCCGTGGGGATGGCGGCGTCTCCTCACTGTGCTACGTCATCCACTTCACCTGCCTACATCCTTTTTTTTTTCCTTCTTGCTCTGGGCCCTGGGAGGCTGATCGGTGCGGATAAGATGAGTGGACCCTGTGTTTCTGGCTCTAGGGTGGTCTGATCAGCAGTGAGCCCTGGAGGCAAATAGGAGGGAGGGAGGGAAATGAGGACCGAGGTGCCTCTTATACTGACTCTGTCTCCGTGAGGACATCTGGGGCTGGAAGGGCCGTCAGCTGAACCTGGCCGTCTTGTCCAGGTGGCTGCTGCAGACGCACCGCTCTGGCCCCAGTTGCTAGGAGCTCTGTCTTCGCCAAGAGGGGTAGACGGCTCCGTTGCTATAGTTCTGAGTGCCTGCACGGTTCATGGTTTCTCGACACACATTTCTAATGAGATCATTAATTAAAACAACAAGAAGAAGAACAGAATCCTTCCAAGGGTAATCCGTGTTTGAATTTGCCCTTGGTTTGTTGTCAGAACATTCCTATTCCCTGATGCTGTGTGTTCAGACACGCTTTGGAGGTGATGACTCACAGAACGTGGCTCTGAGGATGCCAGCCTTTCAGGATTACACGTGGCACTCTAAAAGGCTTTGGGATCTAAAAGCACTGGTAAACCTTAAGGTCTGGCCATACAGTCATTTCACTGAGCTGTGTCACAAGGTGATACATTTAAGTCCATGGTCTGGGAGTGTGGGTTTTAGACTGAAATTTACCATCAGAAACCATTAGCATTAAATGAACCCACACTGGACTCACAGTCACAGGGATAATGCCGTGTGTATATTCATCAGTATTTTGAGCATGTATCTATTTTTATTTCCCTGGATTGCTGACACTCAGATTTTACCCTTCATTGCAATTGGTGATGATAATTTGTGAGTCTGGCCACGTAGACAGAGTAAATACATTACTTCTTTTTTTTTTTAGATTTGTTGTTTAGATTCAGAAACCTCTGGAAACAGTACTTTTAAATTTTTACACAAATGAAATAGGGAAAGAGATTCTTTGATTTCTCCCAGCCACTGTAGGGAACCCTAGTACATCATTTCACTGGTTTTCAAAGCCCCTTTCAACCTCTGTATTTCTGTCCGTCGGATACAATTACCATTACTTCCTTCTGGTTAAGACAGAAATTCTAAAACTGTTTTCTGATCCTTTCCTAATAGCCCATGATGCTAGATTTCAGGTTGGGTGTTGGAAGGACCAGCCAGGTATAGTAGAGTCGGTGGACTTTGAAGGGAACACAAACATTGAGCTCTAGCTCTTTGACACAGGGGGCTGCATCCGATGCGGCGTGTCTCCCGGGGCGTTTGTAGAGCACAACGCTTTATTGTGAATTTGCCCCTACCTCAACCCCAGACCCTGTACCCATTTCTGGCCGCTTATGTGTTTCCTTCACTTCAGGCACATTCAAAACCCAGTGGGGGAGCACTGGAAACGTGTATTTGCAGAAAATGAATTGACAGATGCAAGCCAGAATCAATAAAACTGCCCCTACACCCGAAGCTGGATGCATCTGCGAACAGTGTATGTAATTTTTGAGTTGTTCAGTATTTATTGAGGGAAAGCAGGTTTGATAGCCTTCTTTTGTATTTAAACGTTAGTCTTCCAGGGAATCTAAACTTCCATTTGATAGTCTTCCGTTGTATTTAAATTGGAGCATGGAATATGAAGGTAAAGGATGGATTCCATATTAAGAATTCACCTTGGGGAGGAGGGTGTCGCTCAAGTGGTAAGATCGCATGCTTAGCGTACACACATGGTCCTGGGTTCAATCCCCAGTCCCTCCTCTAAAAATAAATTACTAAACCTAATTACCTACTTCCCCCCAAGTAAATTTAAAAAAAAGAAGTAAAGAAGCCCGGAGAGGATTGACCTAAACACCCAGTGCTTATCAGAGTGGAGTTTGGGGACCTCCCCCCTGGAAGCCTATTCATTACGTCTGAAAGACAGTCCACATCGTGGTTAGTTTCAGCTTGGGTCATACCACATCAGTGGTCCTCAAGCAGTGGCATTTTTGCCTCCCTGCCTCCTCCTGTCTCCACTCCAGGTGACACTTGGCGGTGTCTGGAGTTTTGATTGTCACTCCTTGGGTGCAGGGCTGCCACTGGCATGGACTGGGCAGAGGCCAGAGACTACGTGAAGCATCCCCTCGTGCCCAGGACAGCCTCCCCCGCCTCCCACAGCGCAGTTGTCTGGCCCCAGATGTCTGAGGAACGCTGACTTCATAAACTCTGTTTGTCAGACACTGCTTTTAGAAAAGAGCTACCCTGTTGCTCCTCTTTGCTATTTTGCAGTGCTTATGCGGGCATAAATATTCACCCCTGCTGGCCGGAGCCTTTCATCGAGCTCATAGTGAGGATTCTCGCCTCTTACTTCTTTCCAGCTCTTTGTGTGTGATGTTTCCCGTGGGTGAGGTGGTGATGTTTGCCGCCGCCCCCCGCTTGCGTGTTGCTGTTTGTTATTTCCCCACGTTTGGCTGTTTATCCTGCGACCCTGCGATCCTTCTCGGGAGTGCAGTATGAAATAAATAACCACAATGACGACGTTTGCAGCACTCATCCCCGGCAATTTCGGGAGCATCGGGAGAAAGGACACAGAGAAACCAGTGACAAAGGAGTCTGTTTGCGTCTTCGCGTTCCGTCTATAAATAAGCACAGACCAGCTTTCCTCCGTCGTGAAGCATTCGTAGATTATCTTTTCGGCATAAGTACGCATTTAGTGCGTGAATGTATTTCACCCTTGGATACATTCAATTTGTCTTCGTTTTATAGTTTATTCTGTTAATTAGAAAAGGTTATAAGATTGATAACTAGTCGTTGCTAATGCATTCAGTGGACTGCACCACCAGCTTGATGAGGGGTTACTCCCCCCAAAAGGGACATCAATGATCAGTTCACAGGCATCATATCAACCGTCTGATGAAGTGCACTGCAGAGAAACTGCTCAGGACCGCAGTGGTCTTTAAATGATTTTCAGAATCATCCGAACATCACAAGCGCAATTATATTCCACGTGCATAATCAATGGACTGTCGTAGGAGGGGCGAGCTGCTCTTAATTGAGATGATGCAAATCACGAGAATAGATTCTAGTTGAAGATGGATAATAATAATAATAGGATTCATGTGCATAACAACAAAACTTTATACTGGCACAGGGTTTTACCATTGCCAAGGGATTTTTGTGTGGATACACATACACACATGGATTTTCACAGTCAGGTCATGTATGTTTTTTTTCCCCCCATAGCCATTAAAAAATTGATTTAAGGTTATGTATTAGGTGAAAAATGAGAGCTAAACCAGTTTCTACTGAGTTCAAGTCCGTTCCTCTTCATATTATTAGATCATACTAGTTTCTGGGAGAAGGAAAGAGTATTTGCAAAATTATACAGTTTGGGCATAGTGTAGTATTTATTTTTTTAATGGGAGCACTGGGGATTGAACCCAGAACCTTATGCATGCTAAGCACATGGTCTACCACTGAGCCATACCCTCCCCAGGCATAGCATATTAAATCAATGAGTAAAGAAGTAAAGGAATAGTGTATTCAGAGGTTTGACAAAAAGAGCTCGATGAAATGATGATGGCCCCTTACCCATTCAGCTGAGTTCTTGCAACTGCCAGCAAATGCTCGAGAGGAACTGAAGCACAGAGGACACGAGTCATCGATAATTGATATCTGGCAGCTTTGCTGTAGCTATGAAGAGGGTGGGGACCGCCTTCCTGCTGTGTCCTCCCCTGGTGGAGAGAGAAAGAGAGAGAGAAGGGGAGAGGGAGCAAGCTGTCCAGGTGTCTGTTCTCCTAAGGGCACTCATCCCATCATGAGAGCCCCACTCTCAGGACTTCCTCTAGCCCAGTCAACCTCCCAAAGCCTCCCATCTTTAAATACCAGCACAGTGAGGGGTGCAGCTTCCCCATGTGAATTTGGGCGGGATACAATTGAGTCTACAGCAGTGCCTCTGTTTATCGATTCGGAGGTAACTATTACATGGCATGTAATTTCAGAAAACAGATCTAACAGACTTCCTCTGAATTAACAGTGCAATTTCGGGATGACTTCCTGTTGTATTTAGAGGGGTCTGACTTGACTTTCAGGGCATCTGCATTCATGGAATAAATACCCCCAGTCATTTTTTGTTTTATGCCACAATAACCTTCTGCCTACTGGGTAATTCAAATTTTTTCAAGCACCACACTTTTAAATTGAAGTGGTACAACACTTTGAAAGGTGGAAAAGTGGCTTCCAGTAATTTTTTGCTCATTAGTTAAATACGAGAACCGATTTTACAGAAGAAATAGCACCGTGATGTTGGAAATAGTATTTAACATTCTGGCATTTTTTAAAAAAAAGTTTAAAAGTTTCCACTGAATAGATAATGGTACTACCTTAATTGAATGTTACTTTTTTTCTGATTATTTCAGAAAGGTAAGATTTAGAGAACAGGCATTGCTGTATCTTTCCTGTCTCATAATTGATAAACAGTTGGTTTAGCAAAACCAAAGGGAAAAGGGTAAGTTTCCCATGGTCTGTAAGTCGTGGGAAGGAAGTCAGCTTGAGTTAGTGGTGATGTCTCCTTGAAGGATCAGAAAATACTGCTTAGCTGTTGGCACTAACATTGGGGATGACAGATTTTAGTTGGAAAAAAAAAGGCGGAATAATATAAAGTGCAGGAATCTGTCATGAAAACATGCCATGCAGAGGAGTGATGTCTAATATTTCTAGATTTGAGATAGGGACATTTGAATAGAGCCGTACATTTAGGACCATTCCCCCCAGTCATGTGACTTTGGGAAATTCTCACAATAACTTCCATCACTGGAAGTTTATATGTTAGTGGTAATACCCATCCCAGCACCGTGTGTTGGTTAAGTGTTGGTTAAGCATCAAGTTTAAAAAAACAGTCTTTTATGATATGACCCAGGAATCCCGCTCCTGGGCATATATCCAGAAGGAACCCTACTTCAAAAAGACACCTGCACCCCAATGTTCAGAGCAGCACTATTTACAATAGCCAAGACATGGAGACAGCCTAAATGTCCATCAATGGATGACTGGATAAAGAAGAGGTGGTATATTTATACAGTGGAATACTACTCAGCCATAAAAAGGAATAAAATAATGTCATTTGCAGCAACATGGATGGACCTAGAGATTGTCATTCTAAGTGAAGTAAGCCAGAAAGAGAAAGAAAAATACCATATGACATCACTCATATGTGGAATCTAAAAAAAAAAAAACAAAAAAACAACACAAACAAAGCATAAATACAAAACAGAAATAGACTCATAGACATAGAATACAAACTTGTGATTGCCAAGGGGGCGGAGGGTGGGAAGGGATAGACTGGGATTTCAAAATTGTAGAATAGATAAACAAGAGTATACTGTATAGCACAGGGAAATATATACAAGATCTTATGGTAGCTCACAGAGAAAAAAAGTGACAATGAATATATATATGTTCATGTATAACTGAAAAATTGTGCTCTACACTGGAATTTGACACAACATTGTAAAATGATTATAAATCAATAAAAAATGTTAAAAAAAAAAGTCTTTGAGAAGTTAAAAACTACACAAACAGAAAATGAGCAGTACATAATTATAAAGTAACAGTCAAGCATATTTTCATAAAGCTTTTTCCCATCTGGGAGGAAAAATGATTGCAAATTACTTTGTTAGGTGTTCCCTGAATATGTGGTAATGACTTGGCATGATATGGAATTAGCCTCGTGAATGATCACCGTTGGGTGATCTAGCAGGCTCTCCTGCATTTACAGATCTTGCAACTTGAGGACAATTTCAGTTATTTCCTATAAAGGAAAAGGGAAAACTAATTTATTCCACATACTTAAGGCATGTCTGTATGTTTTGAAGGGGAGGGAGCTACATCAAAATTATGTTGTAGTTCCAGTCTGTCTCTTACCCATCACAAATCCTGAAAAATGTGGCACGTTATCCAGGATGTTGGTACAATAGGTCATGTGCTCTTGAATTTGATATATAAATCCTTTTCTGAGACCATGATGTTATTTCTGCTTTTGTTTCCAAGAGTTTAAAAATCTGTTGGAATTGGGGCATATGGAAGAAGACATAGAAGGTTGCCATAAATACACTGGGTTTGGCAGCCTAGATTTTCAGGGTTAAATCTTAGTGGCTTAAAACAACACACATTCATTATCTTCACCATTTCGGTGGGTCAGGCACCCTGGCATGGCTTAGCTGGGCCCTGAAGCTCACCGTCTCTCACAAGGATGCAGCCAAGCTGTTGGCTGGGCTGCAGTTTCAGTGGAGGGTTTGAGTGGGGAAGGATCTGCTTTCAAGCTTGGCTGTGGTTATTGGTGAGATTCAGTTTCTCGAGAGCTGTTGGGCAGGGAGGGTTTTCGTTCCTTGCCCCCTGTTAGCAGGAGGTCCCTCTGCATTCCTTGCCATGGAACAGCCAGCACGGGGTAGAGTGTCTCTAACACAGATCTTGTGCCATCGAAGGCAGAAAGCGCGTCTGCCAGCAAATCTTTTGTACGCTAATCATGGAAGCAACCCCCGTTACTTTTGCAATATTCCATCAGTAGAACTAAGTTACTGGGTCCTTGCCCACACCCGAGGAGTGGGAACCAGACAAGGACTGGAGAACCTGGAGACGGGAAACACTGGGGGACCATCTCAGAAATCTAACTTCAACAGACGTCTGTGCTCACTTGACAAAATCCCAAAGTGAAGGTAACAAAGACCAGTGAGATAAGTGAATTGGCCAAGTTTCACCCCAGGTTAGCAAGACTGCATAGACTGGAACTTTTCTTCTTAGTAATATGTCCAAGAAATAGGACAGTCTCCTGCCTTTTTGGTCTGTGGGGTATGATGCAAAGTGTCAAGCAGAGATTCAGCCTTGGACTCGCCTCCTTCTGGCTTCCGACTTCATGGTCCCACCACGTAGAAGGAATCAAGCAGTTGGTCACTCTCTCATCCTGTTGTCTCTTGGTGGACAGACCCTACCTGCATTCATGACCTTCAAAGCACCGTGGCAGCCAAGAGACGAGAATTTCTTTTAAAATGTGCTTGTGCATCAGTTTTACAAACTGTCACTGCCCGGAGCGATAACCTTGAAATCTGAGCCGCAGATCTGCAAACCTGTTCAGCTGCATGGTTTCTGGGCAGTCTGAGATGACAGTGCTTTTAGCTTTTTAATTTTTTTTTTTCTCCTCAAACACTAGAAAGCTCTTTTATGATTGCTTTCAGGTCAAATAGTTACACTGCCCAGTGTTCTGAGGATGTCCCTTCCTTGTTTGCTTTCAGAGTAGGGTAATCCCTCTGCTTTAAAAATGGTTGTTTTCTGGAGAATGAGCTCTGGAGTGGACATGTCCACAGTCCTGCCCGAAGGTTGATTGTAAATTTCTATTTCCTTAGGTAAGAATTCCGTAACAAGGAGGATTTAGCTCCATTTTGGGAAAACTAGCCAGTGAAGCGTGGTGTCAGCTGGTTATTGGTGCTCTACTCTCTGAGCACAATGGTGGAAAATGCCAAGTAGAAAAAGAGAGCTGGTCCACTGTTGAATTTCCCAGTTTCGCTTTCTACCGCATTTCTCTTGAAGGGAGTTGTGAAAAATGATGGCCATAAGGAATTTCTTAAATTAACAGTATCTGCTGTTTTTCTTCCCAACCTGACTCCCCACTTGTCCCCCTACTGTCCCCTTTATATCATTCTGGTGAAGAGACACATTATTATGTCTACGATTGATGCTTACTAAGTACCGTGGACCAAAGGCTGGGGACACGAAGCCAAATTAAATCTGCCCTTTCCTTCGAAGAGCTTAGAGCAAGTCTGACAAGGAAACTGGCAAATAATCCAGCAGGGGAAGTCGTAGGAAATATGAGCTTGCTACTGGGTAGGGGGCAGAGGGTATAAGTTGCTGTTAACTAGACAAAGAATGGTGAAAATTTCTTCCTGGTGAAGCAATCAGTGTTGTGAACTGTTAGGAAGTGTTTAAAGAAAAAAATGTCATTTCTATATAATTGGCAAAAACGATGAATGACTAATTAAAAACATAGGAGGGAGTCAGCTCATGCCAGAGCCGGTGCGCTAAGCTAGAAAGGTTGAATTTTACCCTGAAGATGATGGGAGCCATTGAGGGACAGGGACTGTCAGGAATAACTCCCTAGAAAATGAATATTTAAGGGACCCCTGACAGAGGGAGCATCCATTAGGAAGATGGAGAATGGGTGACAGAGAAGCTTAGAGGTGACCTCTAAGGCGTGATGACACCGAGACCGTGAGATGGAAGTCTTAAGAAGGAAGAAGAGGTAATATGGCAGGCCGTTGTGTCTGACACAGCCGTCTTGGTGAACGCAGGTGAGATATTCACAAAGAAGTGTCCTCAGTAGGACTAAAGAGGTAACAAAATAGTAAGAGGTCATCTGGTCAAATGTAACTGATGTGGGAAATACGGAGAGGCAAGCAGAACGCGGAAGACACGATTGCTCGGGAGACATTCATGGAGCCATGGAGCTTTGATGAGGATCAGGACTGCAGGGGCAGAGGCGAAAGTCTGGGGTCAGGAGGGTCTGATAGAACAGCTAACTCCATGACGTTGAGATGTTGGGATCTGCAAGAGTGAACGGTGTCTAAGGGGAACACATCTCACTCCAGCTCAGCCCCTAGAAGCCTGTGTTGGTGCTGTCTAGAGAGAGATTGGACTGCTGTCCCCATTTCCCCCAGATCTGAGATGCACTGTTTGTCAGCTCAGTACAGTTAATCCCAGTAGACAAATGATAAGTACACCCCATGCAGAAGGTTATCCGAGAAAGACATTTACCTTAACAGTGCGGTTTACTGGAAAAAGTAACATGGAAACTATACATCCGCATATTTTTTCTTTTAAAAATCTTGTTTATGGATAACATGAATTTGATGCAACAATTAGCCAGATTTAATTAACCCATGACCTACCTTCAGCCTTATTTTCCAAGCAGTCAGATCCTTCCTAACAAACTACAAGTTATTTCATGTGGGTTTTTTTTCCTTTTTTGGGGGGGGGGGAGGGGAGTAATTAGGTTACTACTTATTATTATTATGATTAATAACATTTATTTATTTAATGGAGGTACTGGGGATAGAACCCAGCACCTCGTGCGTGCTAATAAGCATGTGCTTTACCACTGAGCTATACCCTCCCCCTATTTCACTTCTTTTTGATTCAAGGAAAGCAATCAAGTTATTAATTTCATATTTAAATGCAAATAAATGCAATAAAAATGTAGTCGATAAGGAAAGGTTTTCAGAATGACACTAATAAGTTAAACTGGTGCTTTGCAGCCCTGGGATGAAGCCACTTGCTTATGATAAATTATCATTTTTTTATATACTGCTGGAAGTATTTGCTTAAAATTTTCTTTAGAGTTTTTTTTTTTTATTCTTTTTTGCGTCTGTTGAGAGAGATTGGCCCATAAGTATTCTTTCTCATGCCACCTTGTCAGATATTGGAATGAAGATTATGTTAGCATCATAAAATGATTTATTGAGTGTTTCTCTATTCACCATAGGAGTCTGAATAAAATTAGAATTACCTCTTCCTTGAATGCCTTATACTATGCATTGATGAACTCGTGTGAGCCTAATGTTTTCTTTCTGGAAATATTTGACTGGAAATTCAATTTTCTTAATGCATATAGAACTTGGACTGTTCTATTTATTCTCTCAGCTTTTAAGTTACATCTTTCTACGGGTTTATTGCCATAATGTTTTTCCTGTCGTCTCTTGAATGCTGCAAGATCTTAGGGTATTCCCTTTTTCATTTCTAATGTTGGCTGTTTCTGCTTTCTCTCTCTCCCTGGACTGTTGACTCCCTGATCAGGTTTTCTCCTCTGTTTATTTTTTAGACCTTTAGAAGAACCAGCGTATGGTTTCGTCAGCTGGACCTGTTACGTATGTGTTTTCTGTTTAAGCAAATAATGCTCCTGTCTCTCTGTTTCCTTCCTTCTGCCTCCTTCCTGGTTACTTACTAGTTTTTTCCTTTGTAAGAGGGTGATGAGCTTATGAGTTTTCAGTCTTTCTTCTTTGCTAATGCACACGCAACACTGCTCTTAGCTGTATGCAAATTAATTGCTATGTATTCTTCAGAGCATTCATTTAAAAATATTTTCGAAATTCCATTGTGCCTTCCCCAGTTACTTGTGGCTAATGCAGACTTTAAAAACCTCTCCAAGGGGATGAAAATTTCAATGTTGATTGCATAGTGATCAGAGATCTGTACTGTATGTTTTCAGTCTTTTGAAATGTATTAAGACTTGTTTCTTGGTGCATCAACTTATGGGAGAGTTTTCTGTGTGTGTACAGAGAGAGTGTACTTTTTTTAGTGCAATGATGTCTCTAGGTACGTTAAGTCAGATGTGTTTATTGAATCATTCTCATCTCATCTATCTTACTAAAATTTTTATCTAGTGGCTCTTATCAATTACTCCAAAAGATATATTTAATTCCTCTGCGATAATTATAGATTTGTCTATAACTCTTTTTATTTCTTTCAATTTTTACTTTATATATTTTAAAGCTTTGCTGTGCTTTTCTCACCATAATTTTATTTATCTAGCAGAGTCATTCTTAAAATACATTTTGTCTGAAAATACAACTGCACTAGTTTTTGTTCATTTTGGGTTGACAAGGTTTATTTTTTCCATCAGTTTATTTCAGTATCTTTATATATTTTCACTTTAGATATGAAAATACCCTAATACATTTACTCGTTCACGTCTTGATGGACTTTCGGGCTGTTTCCTATTTTTGGCTCTTGTGACTCAAGTGACTATGAACATTGGTGTACAAGTCTCTGTGTGAACATACGCTTTTATTTCCCGTGGATAAATATTTTGGAGCAGGTATGTTGTTTTCCATAGTGGCTGCACCAATTTACATTCCCACCGACAGCGTAGGAGGGTTCCCTTTTCTCCACATCCTCACCCAACACTTGCTAACTTGTGTTCTTTTTGATGATGGCCATGCTGGCAGGTGTGAGATGCTATCTCATTGTGATTTTGATTTGCATTTCTTTGCAGTTCTTCTGCCCATATTTTAAACGGGTTTGTTGGTTCTTTGCTTTTTAATTGAAGTACAGTTGATTTAAAATGTTGTGTTAGTTTCTGGTGTACAGCATGGATGGACCCGTTGCAGAATACAGGTATTTTTAGTTGCCCGTTAACTAAGGAGATTTGACAGAAGCTAACTATAGACTGAGGCACGTCCAGAAATTACACTGTATAGGAAAAAATATCTGGATAGAGGAGTCCCATTGTCATAAAATGCTATTTTTGTTTTTTGGTGCCGAAGTAACAATGTCAGATTCAAAGAGAAACAGGTCGTCTTTTTTTTTGTTGTTGTTACACACAGCTACATTTTAGGTACAAAATATGCTTATCATTAAGAAAGTTGCAGGAGGTAGAAGGGTTTATGATCTAGGGACAAGGGTTACAGTGTTTGCGAAACTGATTTCATGGTAGAACAGAATTAGATTTCGCATGCGTTTAATTTTAGGGGAGTAAACTCCATTAACTTTGAAGGTTACCCACTCCTGAATGATAGCTTGATCGCTGAGACCTGGAAGAAATTCGAAGAGGTTTTATTTCTACACGGGAGAAAGAAGCAAGAGTGCTTTGTGTTTTGTCTGCATTTCCTTTTCCATATCATTTGAGGAGAGTCTCTTACCGCTATTTCCATGGCTTGTCCTTCTATGTATGTGTCTCCTAGTATCTTTTCTAATGTTTAATAGTTTCTGAAATTGTTAATATAGTCTGAATTTTTATATTTTAATATTTAATGATCTTACACGATTCAAGTACTCTATTATGTCCAAAAATTGCTTTCATGGTTCCTGAATTGGTTCTCAGTCACCTGTGTCCCCCACCAGAGGAACATCTGGCAGTTCCTGGGGGCATTTTGGGTCACAACTGGGAGGGAGTTTTACTGGCATTCAGTGGGTACAGACCAGGGCTACGGCTCGATACCCTGTGAAGTCGGGACAGCCCCACCACAGAGTCCTGCAGCCCCACCTGTCAGCAGTGCTGATGCTAAGAAACCCTGCTTTAGAAATTCCCCTTTCTAATGCTTCTGTTGGCCCATCTGACTGGTCAGGAAGTGAGCAAAAACTTGTCAGGTCGCGAAGTCTATACTGATAGTTCTTCCATCCACTATTCTGTGGAGGCGGGGTTAGGTACTAAAGAGAAAGCCTCAGATTTAGTCTTTAAGATCCGAATTACACACCAAGACAATGTGGACCAACCAACATAAAAGGAGAAACCAGGCGACAGGAAATTAACCAAAACATGTCATTGGGTGTAGAGTATGTGTTCTAGAAAGTTAGAGAAAAGAAGGATTATGATTTGAAAAAATGAACTAGGTCATGTGACAGTTTTCTCAAAAAACCCTTGTAAAAGTCTCCACTGTCAATAGCTTATCATTTCCTAGAGTCCTTCTTTCATGCTCAAATCTCCATGAGCTCCCTCTTATCTTTTTCATAGATGGCTCTGATTTTTCTTTGCGGTGCTCACAATTTGAAATTCTAGTTGTATTTTTAAATCTTGGCTACATCCCTAGGACACAGGCGTTTTTGTGTGAGTGTGTTTGTTTGCGAACGAGTGCCGTGACCCTGGTGCACAGCAGATGCATCCTCACTGTTGTCCAAGGACCACGACTGTCCCTTGTTGTGGTCCTTAGACGGTGGGGAGAATTTTGTGTTTTCAAGGAGGAGGCAGTGATGGCAGATGGATGCAAGTGTGACTAAAGAGTGTGCCTACCTTAGATAGTGGGCAGAAATAAGATGAACTTCCCAGTAGAGAATGCTTTAATGGGATCCAGTTATTATGATGTCTTGACCTTGGAGGAATTCAGACCTCATGGCGTAGCTGATAGGGACAGAAACTGTTAAGCAGGAGTAAGACACACGAGAAGCTGTGTTTGTGAAACGTAAAATAATCTTCCATGGAGATTTTATTCTTGAGACCTAAACTCAGTGTAGGTAATCATCTCTTGCCTAGTTCATTGTCCTACATACTAGGTCCCTCCTCCAAAAATGTCTTCCCTTGTATGCCTGCCAGCAGAGGCATGATGTGTATCAAGAATGTTAACGGGGGGAGGGTAATAGCTCAGTGGTAGAGCACATGCTGAGTGTGCACGAGGTCCTGGGTTCAATCCCCAGTACCTCCATCAAAAAAAAAAATAATAATAATAAATCAACGTAATTACCTCCCCTGGAGGAAAAAAAAAAAAAAAAGAATGTTAAGAATGAAGTTCAACCCTAAGGAACTTTCTCTTGACTTATTTTGCATTTGTTTTCTTTGAATCGCAGTGTGTTTTGGTTTTGAAGAGCTTCTCTCTAAAACCCAACATCATAATTATTAGCAGGTATTTGGCTACTTTTGCTGGACCATGACTGCATTATGTGACTCTTATCAGTTTCCAATATCTTAGCCACATGTTATT
This sequence comes from Camelus ferus, assembly GCF_009834535.1. Classification (NCBI taxonomy): domain Eukaryota; kingdom Metazoa; phylum Chordata; class Mammalia; order Artiodactyla; family Camelidae; genus Camelus; species Camelus ferus. Next base: position 9,577,920 of record NC_045732.1, read on the forward strand.
TGGGGAAATTTTGCCTCTCTCCTTGTTTTTTTAAGTTTTGAATGAAGTTCCTGTGTTTCTCACTTTTTCTGGAAGACAGAATGTTGGAAAGGTCACGACAAATGGGAAGTAGTATATGGGAAAACAAATTTTGTCATAGATTTTTGTTGCCCCCCCCAACTTCTGTCGCCTCTAGGTGAATTCCCTACAATGTGCAGAACCTAATGTGTAAGATGCATTTCCCACTCAAGATCCACCAACTCTGCACTCTTCTTAATTTTTTGAGTTTGCTTTTGATTCCCGAGTTCTGCTCCTTTGTATTTTATGAGAGACTCTGCCTACCAGGCCTTCTTTCGTGCCAAGTGAATTTCTAAGTCCCTCTTACCTTATGATACCATTCTAATCTTAAACAGTTATGATCATTTTCTCTTTTTTTTTCCCCCAGTGTAGACATTCTTCAGAGACATGTCCACCAGCCTCCGTTTTCCACGTCACCCTCTGCTCTTGCCTGCAAGAGGGCTGTCCATCAAGACTACTTGTTTGTGTCTCTGTGATTCTGTCGTAGTCCCAGGCTCATTGAGGGGGTCCAAGGATGGACTGCAGCCCGGGGGACATGCTTCAAGTTCATTTCCCTTAGAGGGCCCAGAACTGGGTTCATGGGTATGTGACTTCTGCTTAGAAAGACCCATATGTCAGGACCCTGTGCTTGGGTTTAATGTTCTTCTGCCACTGTCTTGAAATTCTTGATAACTGTGAACAAGGGGTCCTCACATTTTCATTTTTCATGGGGCCCCTTCATTCAGTCTACTGACTGCCTACTCATTTGGCCGACAGTCCAAACTGTGTAAACCGCACTGAGTTGCATATTTGCATGAGACTTTTACACTGTTTTTTTTCCCTTATAATACATATCTTCAAACCTTTCTCTAAATTTCCTTTTTACCTTACTATTAAATACAGATTCTGCCCCCCAATTATTGTTAATCATTTGAATTGTACAGTTTATAGATGGTTAAGTAAGCTGCAGCTAATTCATAATATAAATAAGAAAGAGTATTTTTAAAATAGCTTGTGATATGATGTCCTTATCAACAGTTAATGACTTATGACACATATATTTTTAATATCCTGAACGTTTTATCTGATATTGCAATGTGGCTTTAATAAGCTAACCTGCTGTTTCCTTAGAACTTCCTCCATGGACTCATTACTAGATTCTTTTGTGTATAAAATTAACTCTCTCCACCTTTCACTCTTCATTTCCTGTTTGGTAAAGAACATCACCTACCCTCAAACCCACCCCGACCAGGTCGCCCGAGTTGAGACCCCGGAATCATCATCTCAGTCCCATCAGCCACCACAGTTGATGGAATCCATGGTCAACATCTCTTGAGCGTCCCCTTTGCTCTCGTCATTGCCACAGTCTTAGCTGAGGTATGTCCGTTACCACAAGAGTTTTCTCTCTGCTCTTCGGTTGCTGTCTGTCTGTGCAGGAGCCAGGAGGATCTTTGTAACACATCAGCCTTGTCACCCCTCTGCTTAGAACCCAGGAGGAGGCATTCCTCATTTCCTGTGAGATGCAGCTCCCAGCCCTGCAACAGGGCATCCGAGTCCTGGGGGAACCTTCCTTCATCAGTGGGTTGCTATACAGTTACCCACGTCTGACCTCTTTCACTTTGCTGCCCTTCCTGGAAAGGACACCCCCCCCCCACCGGCCTTCTTTTCTCGGCTAACGCCTCCTCGTCCTCACAGCCTCACCCTCGCTTTCGGGGAGACTTCGCTTTTACTGTCTCCTGGGCTGTTACCTGACTTCTCACAGGTCCCCAACGCCATCCTGGGCTTGCCGCTGCCCCCACACCCGTTATGTTGTAGCTCTGTTCACGAGGGTGTTGTGTCTGTGAGGCCCCACGTGTGATTCAGTCAGACGGAAAGGAACTCTGTGCAACCCTGGACTATCTGCGACTCAGCGTAGTAACAGAGAGGAGTGAGCGACTGAATACGTATTTATGAGAATGCTCTCTTAGACTCTCTCGAATGTCTTTGTCACCTGCTGCTGTAATCACCCTGAAGTCGTTTCATTCAGACCTCAATGCTTTCTACTTGAAAACCAGTGAAAAAAATATCCCCTTTGTCTAGATAAGCATTGACAGAAATTATAACAATTGAGAACCTACTTCCCACCAAATAATGCAAGAAGATAGTCTGCTCAGCTTCTCAAGTGTCAATAAAGCTCCCCCTACCCTAGAAGGTCCTTTGGAAAATACTGTTCTTTTTTGGAGGGGTTGGCGGGCAGGTAATTAGCTTTATTTATTTACTTATTTATTTAAACGGAGGCACTGGGGATTGAACCCACGACCTTGTGGATGCTAAGCACACGCTCTGCCACTGAGTTACGCCCTCCCCCCAGAAAATACTATTCTTTCCCCATTAACATACTTCCCCAGACTGAAGATAATCTATAAGCTGTCACATTAATGACAAGTAATACGTTTTCATTATTTACATCCAAATCCTTGAGTTTCGAATTAACAACACTTGAAGGAGACCTGCTCACACAAATGAAATTTGAATTGTAGATAAAGTGACACTTTGGAAGGGCTAGGTCACGTTGCAGCTTCTCAGCGCCACCAAGATTTAATTTATGTAGTGTCATCGCGAAGAGAGGACTCTAATGGCTTTTTAATTATTCTCAACTTCAAAGAATAAATGGGAGAGAGACCAGTTCCCAGACAAAGGAAGGAAATATTGGAAGCTGAATGGAGATAATTATTTCAGCAATGCCCTAGCGAAAGTATGTGAGAACTTGAGAGCGTGTGACTCTTTCCTGCCCATCCAACGCAGACGGTAGAACACAGCTGTAACCTTCGTCCTCTTCCTTCTCATCACGCTCCGTTCTCGAAGGCTGCTGATCATAGTAAGTCACGGAAAACTCAGAAAGCTGCAGTGAGATTTTCATGGGAGCCCGCTGGGCTGTGGATGAAGCAGTTTGCCGTGTCTGTGTCTAGGAGTCAGAGAGAGAGTGACTTGGACACAACGCCTTCAGAAACATCCACAATAAATATTGTCCAAAATAAAATGCTGTAAACATTGTGGTGATAGCAGGAAAATGTTATAAGCTTAGGTCTCTTGAGCACGTTTGGGCGGAAGAATTCTGGCCATACTTTGCTCTGTAAGCACTGATGCATTGCCCTTCAACGCTGAAGGTGGATATTGAGTAAAATGTAAGCTTCAAAGGTAGACGTCCTTCATACATGATTCTTTTTTAGTTATAGAGTATAAAGCTTGTGTGATAGCTCATTCTCTTGGAGGACATGAAACCGGTATGTTCAGCAAGCAAATGCATTTCTTAATAATGATAGTGAGCATTTATTGAATCTTGGTAGTAGGTCTAGAAATTTGCTTCCAAAAGGGCAACTCTGAGGGGCCTTAGAGATATAGAGAGATCCAGTTTTGTTCCAGTGAAAGTAAGGATAAATAACAGACGGGGGGAGGGTATAGCTCAGTGGTAGAGTGTGTGCTTAGCATGCACAAGGGTTCAATCCCCAGGACCTCTGCTAAGGAATAAATAAATAAATAATCCTAATTACCTCCACCTCGCCCCCCCCAAAACCAAAAAACAAAGCCGAAAAAAGCTTTAAAAAAAAGACCTAAATAAATTAAAAAATCTAATAAAAAAAAAAAGAACAGATGGAGGGCCAAAGAGGGCATTACAGAAGCAATGAAGAACTGTGTAAAGCCAAAATATGGATGTCATTCTTATGAATACAGCACGTGGACAAAAGGCCTCTCCTCCAGCCATCCTTACTGCCCAGCAAAAACTCCATTAAGAGCATCTTGGGGGAAATCGGATATATGCACGTTTTTGTTAAATAAATCGGTTTATAAGCCAAGACATAAAGTGTTAGTCTCAGGGCAGAAACGCCCAGCCAGGCACAGTGTGGTGACAATATTTTTTGCAGGCAGTGTCTCTTACTTACATCGTGTATAGTTGGGTAGAATCTTCAGCGCCAGCTGGAATGAAGCTGCGTGCACATTTGCAGAACCTTCCTATGACATGTCTGCCAGTGCTGGTTTTCTGACTTAAAGTATTAAGACTTTAATTCCCTGTAAATGTCAACGTGGTATCAATGATACAGGGAAAGGTTTACAGTTGTGAAGTTTTCAAAACCTTCAGTTACAAGGCTCAAGGAAACAGTTACAAGTGAAGATATTTCTTCCTAGGGAAAGGGAAAAAAAAAAAAAAGAACACATTTAGTTAGGAGGTTCTCCTGATACCCAAGAATTATTTTATTGACCCCACTTCTAATACTTAAGAGGTGCGTGTGCATTTTTGTGTTTGTACTTCCTGTCCCAGATTGTGAGCAAAAATGTCTTCTAATTCAGTCTCTTGTTAAAAGCTTAATGTCCCATTTTTTTAAAGTCATCGGGCGGGACTCATTGGCTTCCGATGCGGTAAATAAACTGCTGGTCCTGGAAAATGTTCCCATGAATGTGGTCTCAGGAACGGTCTTGAAAACGGGAGTCCTTAGAAGCTGTGGACAGAAAGGTCTTTTAGTTCCATGTTAGTTCCTTCCTAACACATTCTCGCTCTTTTTTTTTTTTTTTTGGTAGGGGACGTATTTAGGTTTATTTGTTTATTCTTAGAGGAGGTGCTGGGGATTGAACCCAGGACCTCATGCATGCTAAGCACACGCCCTACCACTTGAGCTGTACTCTCCCCACCCCCCAACACATTCTTTTATTGAGAATATGGACGCGATGTATATAGAATGGAGCTGGAGGTATTTATTTGTTCTACAGTGTGTCTTTCTTCCATTGCTGTTTCTACTGGACACCTTTGACTTCCCTCTTCTCTGGGCAGAGGTATCATTTTCATTCGCAGTCCCTCTCCCCTCCTCTCCAGCAATACACACCCAAGGAAGAAGCCAGGTAGGGCAGCCGGTGATGCAAACTTGTGGGAGATCTCAGGAAGGTGACCCTCTACTGCAAAATGTCAGAGACGTGCACAGATGGGCAACCCAACCCTCGTTAGGCAGACGTCAAGAAAGAGACCAAAAGGCAGGAAGCATTAGCAACTTTGAGCATAGAAATCTCTCAAAAGGCCATGAAATAAATCACCTCTAAGGCCAATGGGATGAAACAAGAGTGTTCCGTGTGTCAGGCCACCACAGCCAAACCCCTTCCTGCGTTTCTCCAAATCGCATGGCATCCTAACCACTGCAGGATTCAAACATGGACACGTGGCATCCGTCTATGCAGGGATGTAAAATGCAACACACATAGTATGGGATACATTTACCTGCTGCTGTGAACTGTGGGGCAACTTCTCAGGGATGCAGGAGAACCTTTCCCTCTTGTGGCGGCTCTTGAAAACAGAGAGGTCACGTCCTCTGCTCTCTGCCCGACTTCTGCTATTCTTAAAAATTCAGGACATGAATTTTCCAGGAATTTTTTTTTTCCAGAATTCCAAGACATGAAATAATGCGACAAAGGGGAAAACATTCTATGGGAATTAATGAATGTCTTTTTATTAAACTTTATAGTGAAATGTTCCAGTTTTATGTCAGCAGATTCCGTGTTATGCACGGTTTATTTGCCAGCGATTTATAAGCATTGCATAGCTTAACGGCAAAACTAAATGGCTGTTATTAAGTAAACGGATTGGAGGCAGGACTTTTTCTTACCTCCCTTTGCATGATTTTGATTCTCAAGTTTAAACCGGATCTTTGGGTGCAACTGACATAATGAGAACTTTGGAGTGTTTGGGTTTCCTGTGTAAAGACACACGTGTTCCCATTACTGAGATTTTCCCTCTGTCCTTCTTTATCTATTCAAATTCCAGCTGTACTTGAAGGCATTCATTTCTTGGCTGTTCCTGTCTGCTGGTATTTCTCTCATGTGTGCTAACAGAATTCTCACTCCTTGGAACCTGCTCTGCTTTTTGACTTTTTACAAATCTGTTTTGCATTTATACTGTAAGATCTTGAGCTTTTAAGGTGGGCCCCCTGTCTTATTTATTGATTTTTTTTTAATCCTCCTACGACCCAAAGAATGCATAACGTTGACTGAATTGTAACATTACCCAACCATGTGGTGCCTAGCTTCTTGGGACCTTAGGATAAAAATGAAATCTGGATAAATAAATATATTTATTTATTCATTCTTTTTCTTTTTTTGGCCCTTTTATAGTTGCTTTCTAGATTTGAAAATGATAACATGATTATACATTTTAACAACAGGATTACGGTACGTGTTTCTTACATTGAAAAATGACATTTAATTAACAGTTATAAGAATGTGTATCATTCATGGAATTTAAGATTTCAACTCATACTAATAATTCTAATTGCTGAAACTAGAAAAAATATTAATATTAAAATTAAATATTAATCAGTAAAGGGCATCGATAGAAAACTACCTGTATTGTAATTCCAGGCATTTGCAATTAAATCCCATTTTTTAAATACGCCAGGAAAACGGAATACAGAGGGTAGTGAGTGTTGACTGATGTGCTATTCATCATGATAAGCTACTTAAGTCTAAGATTCATGTTGCCATACAGATGTAACTCACTGGAAGATGTATTACTGAGATTAAAATTCAGTCTTTCCCTTGCCTTCCCAAAAAATGAAGAAGAAATCAAACTCAATTGCACCTTGGACGTTTAATAACAAATAGCAATAACAAATATTTATTTTAACTAGGCAGTAATCCATCTGGGAAAATGAGTATGAACACTGATAAAGAAGAATATGAATTACAGAAACAAAAGAAGACAAGACACCCCCCCCCCCACTTTGAGATGTATCATTTGCCATGATTTATGCACACTTGCTGTTCACGTAAGGTTGACAGCTCCTCAGACCCCACAAGGCATAAGTAGGGAGTGAACATGCGTGAGAAACTCACCAGACATCTGTGATTATCCAGCAAGAATACGCTCGCTAACAATGCGGTTCAGAGACCCTTCCAGGAAGGATCAACTTTATTTTTTTTAATTCAAGTACAGTCAGTTACAATGTGTCAATTTCTAGTGTACAGCATAGTGTCCCAGTCATGCATATACGTACAGATATTAGTTTTCATATTCTTTTTCATGAAAGGGGTTTTTGTTTGTTTTTTAAATTTTTATTTATTTACTTTTATTATTTTAGGGGGGTAGTCAATTCGTTTTATTTATTTATTTATCTTTGGAGAGGGTACTGGGGATTGAACCCAGAACCTTGTGCATGCTAAACATGTGCTCTACCACTTCAGCTGTACCCTTTCACCAAAGGTCATTATGAAATATTGAATACAGTTCCCCGTGCTATACAGAAGAAATTTGTTCATTTTTGAAAATCTGTTTTTATATATAATGGCTAACATTTGCAAATCTGAAACTCCCAAATTTATCCCTTCCCACCCCTTTTCCCCTGTAACCATAAGATTGTTTACTGTGTCTGGGAGTCTGTTTCTATTTTGTAGATGAGTTCATAGTGTCCTTTTTTTTTCTTTTTTCTTTTCTTTAGATTCCACATATGAGTAATATCATATGGTATTTTTCTTTTTCTTTCTGGCTTACTTCACTTAGAATAACAATCTCTAGGTCCATTCGTGTTGCTGCATGTGGCATTATTTTATTCTTTTTTATGGCTGAGTAGTATTCCATCGTATAAATATACAGCAGCTTCTTTATCCAGTCGTCTGTCAGTGGACATTTATGTTGTTTCCATGTCTTGGCTATTGTAAATAGTGCTGCTATGAACATTGGGGTGCAGTAGGACTTTTTGAAGTAGGATCCCTTCTGGATATATGCCCAGGAGCATGATTCTTGGGTCGTATGGTAGCTCTACTTTTGGTTTTTTGAGGAATCTCCAGAAGGATCAACTTTAGATGGTGTTCATGACGGACAGGAAATCCATGTATAGGAATTTATGGAAATCATGCAAGAGTATATACCAGTGTGGTAAGAAGCTCCATTCTTGCCAGCCTGTTCTCATGATGATTTTTGAAAACAAACTGATCTATCCCATTGAGTGCCGGTAATTATTCATTGTCAGACAGTTAATATGCTTCTCTAATATTGAGAGTACAAATACTATGAGAATAATTGATATATTGTATTTGTTTTCCGTTAGGAAAGAGGAGGGAACTTAGGAAAAACTGATTTTTATCCACAGCTCTGAGTATATTGAGTCATTTTAAGAAATGGGTTTATTTCTTGAAAGCTATTACAATGCAGATAAGGGCAGGAACCTATCCTTTGGCCATAGCCATTGGAAAACTGGGAGAGGAAATTGAAAGTTTCTTCAGTGGGGCAATAAAATTGATAAGAACTCGGGGGGAGAGTACAGTTCAGTGGTAGAGCACATGCTTAGCATGCACGAGGTCATGGGTTCAATCCCCAGTACCTCCGTTAAAGAAGAAATAATAGTGATAATAAATAAAAGTAAATAAATATTACCCTACCCCCCAAAATGGATGAGAACTAAGAAAAGATAATTGCGCCTCTTTAGATTTGCATACTCGATCAGGAAGATCGTTTTTAATCTTATAAAAGGGTGTTTTACAGTAAGGTCAGTCACTGACCATATGCATTACTGAGTCCAAACTCTTACTGCTCACCGCACAACAGGCCAGTATGTCGAGAGACCAAGTGTTGGGGAAAGGAATAGCGATTGTGTTAGGAAAGCCAGCAGACCGAGAAGATGGTGGACTAGTGTCCCAAAGAACCATCTTCCCCAATTTAGAATTCAGGTTTCCTTTATACTAAAAGGGGAGGGAGTAAAGTAAAACATTTCCTGGTTCCAGTCAGCCTCCACAGGGGATGTGTTAACGTCTTCCTTCCTGCAGTCATTTACAGGTGGGCGGGGTCAGGATGCTTTAAAATACACAAATATTTTAGCTTAGCACTCATTACCTGGGAGGCAGGGTTCCCAGAGATGGACCATTATGTATAATTTAAGCTTATAGGCAACATACCTTTAGTGATTAATTTGTAGCAAAAGCAATAGACTACAAAGGTGGAAGTAAAAGAAACAGGTCCAATGTGGAGTCAGATTTGTTCTTCCTGTTACATCTATACTCAGAAATACATACAAAAGATAATATTTTGGCACTACGGTCAATGAATTAGCACATACACTCAGAAATGTGTTCAATTAAGAAAATGGCTGAAAGACATAAATGTATTGACTGAAAAGAGACTGGGAGTTGGAGAAATATTTCAAAAGTTACCCAGTCTTAAATGATTAAAAGACACATGAAAAAATGCTCAATATCACTAATTATCAGAGAAATGCAAATCAAAACTACAATGAGGTATCACCTCACACCAGTCAGAATGGCCATCATTCAAAAGTCCACAAATGACAAATGCTGGAGAGGCTGTGGAGAAAAGGGAACCCTCCTTCACTCCTGGTGGGAATGCAGTTTGGTGCAGCCACTGTGGAAAATAGTATGGAGATTCCTCAAAAGACTAGGAGTAGACTTACCGTATGACTCAGGAATCCTGCTCCTGAGCATATATCCAGAAGGAACCCTACTTCAAAAAGACACCTGCACCCCAATGTTCAGAGCAGCACTATTTACAATAGCCAAGACATGGAAACAGCCTAAATGTCCATCAACAGATGACTGGATAAAGAAGAGGTGGTATATTTATACAATGGAATACTACTCAGCCATAAAAACTGACAGCATAACGCCATTTGCAGCAGCATGCATGTTCCTGGAGAATGTCACTCTAAGTGAAGCAAGCCAGAAAGAGAATGAAAAATACCATATGAGATCACTCATATGTGGAATCTAAAAAAAAAAAAAAAAAAAGGAACATAAATACAAAACAGAAACAGACTCATAGACATAGAATACAAACTTGTGGTCGCCAAGGGGGCGGGGGTGGGAAGGGACAGAGTGGGAGTCTGAAATTTGTAGATACTGACAGGCATATGCAGAATAGATAAACAAGATTATACTGTATAGCACAGGGAAATATATACAAGATCTTGTGGTAGCTCACAGCGAAAAAAAATGTGACAATGAATATATGTATGTTCATGTATAACTGAAAAATTGTGCTCTACACTGGAATTTGACACAACATTGTAAAATGACTGTAACTCAATAAAAAAAAAATATTGAAAAAAAAAAGTTCCCCAGTCTTTGAAACAATATTATCTCAGAAAGGCTACAGTAAAAAGTGTTTGTTCTAAGTATTTCTCTCCTTGCCTGAGTATATGCATGGCTTCAGCTTTTGGAAAACAAGAGATGACAGGAACCATAAGACAGGCATGCACATGATTTTAGAAATGTCCACTGGACTGAGTCATTAGGGGACATTGGTCTGTTCATGTAAATGTGATGGAGACCCAATTCACTACTGAGCGATTCATCACCTAAAAGGTGTTGGAAAACATGCCCAGTTTATGAGTGGCATACCATTAACCCTTTTGAGTTAGCTGTGTCCTTTATGTTTGCGACTAGGAATGACATCCAAGGAGTTTTGACTCCTCTTACTACTTCGTAAGTAAAATGATGCTCTGTATTAATAAATTAAAAATCAACATTTAAATCCACCCGTGTGCCAAGTATGAACATTAGTCTACAGGCTCAGGAAGGCAGAGGCAGGAAGATGGAAGTAGGTAACTGTCCACATTTCCATCTGCCATTCCTGACAACTAAAGTGAATATAGTGGCTTCCTTTTTCCATCCGCTTATTATATTTTTGTTTCTCTTTAATATCTCCAAAAGCATCTACTTGGTAACCCTAGCCATATGCCCTTACCTACGTGAAAAACCTACGTAACAAGCCTGTGAATTTATGCGTCTTTGGGGGTTTGTGCTACAAACTGTGAAATTGTAATATATCAACCGTGAACACCACCTTGGACCCTCAGCATCAAAAACCACACCAGAAGATGTTGGCCTTTTAGACTAAAGATTTATAAATACCTGGAGGATGAACTGGACGATCTGATTTACATTGACTGGTCACAATGTCACGATCTGTGCAAAATGACTGTGTTTTGAATGTGAACGTCTTCATCTCAAAATACTGACATCGAGAGTAGAGTAAAACTGAACCTTGCCTAACATCTTTTGCTACTTTTTTCTTTTGGTTTTGTTTGTTTGTTTATTTGTTTTTTGGTTTCAGTAACAATGCTAGGATTAGACGGTGTTAAAAATAAACAACGTGGGGGAGGGTGTAGCTCAGTGGCAGAGTGCACGCTTAGCTTGCATGAGGTTCTGGGTTCAATCCCCAGTAACTCCATTAAAAAGTAAGTAAATAAACAAACCTAATTACCTCCCCCTTCAAAAAATAAGTGAAATAAAGATAAAGTAAATACATCTATTTTTAAAACAAACAAACAAACAACGCAGTTGTTATTATAATTTGGAAAACTTTGGAAATGTTTAGTGCTGTACTTTTGAAAGAGGATTATGTGACGGTCAAGACACATTTTATTCTTTGGAAACAGGTCCTGTAATCTGTGTCCAGTCGCGCTTCGTTTTTCCCTGGAGGGATCTTGCCCGCGTCTGTATCCCAGAAGCGTAGTTGGTTCAGTCACCGTGATAGCCAGTGTCCTCATAACTGGGCAGGAAAAAACATCCCGTTAGGATAGAGCTTTCTGCTTGAAACATAGCAGATGGTATGCGCTCTCCAAGAGGTGAAGTGGGGTGGGGGAGGGATTGGAGAGGAAAGCAGAAATAAAGACCAGAGATTACAGGAGCATCAGATAGCAACGTGCTTCTGGATTTTGCTTCTCTCCTCTCACTTTCCTGGGGTCATACAATGTGCTTTTCTTAAAACAAATATAATAAAGAAACGCACTGTGCCCCAAGGAGATGGAGAACGGAGATGATCGTTCTCAACTTTCTCCTGGCGGCTCCCTTGTAAAGTTGCCGTTGGCGCACTGCGGCCGTCCCAGCACGCAGTACAGATCAGAGTCATTTAATCAGTGAAGTCTGCTTTAGACACATCTCTGTCATCCCCTAAATATTATTTGGGGAGGGGACGGTAGAACATGGTCAGCATTCAGCCATGGCCATTTTGTACAGCTCATTGTGTCTCTCTACAAGTAAGTTGAGTTAATTCTGAGAAATACATGAATGGTCTTTTTTAAAAAACGGACTAGGGGACTTCAGGGCAGTTGCGTTTTGCTCACCGTCGTGGTCCAGGCATGCTCGCTGTTCCTTGCCCTGGCTGATTTGCATCATTAATAGCCCTACCTCTGCTTCTCCTCTTCTTCTGGGAACATGGAAGGAAAAGTCCATGCCTCTGAAGGCACACTTGCTCAGGTGACTCCCTCGGACTTTTCGTGATGAAACACAACGGGAAGTGACGGGCATCACTTCTGGGCTGACGTAATCACCGTTCCTTGCCTCTCTGGTCGTCTGCCACTGCAACGCCTGGTGCTTCATGCTGAGATGCAGCATCGTAAGATGGTAACACCTCCTCAGTCAGGCCTGTGAGTGGTAAGGATGAGCAGACTCTTTCTGCCCGCCACACTGGGGACGGAGTCTCAGCAAGAAAGAAACCTTTGTTTTACACCAGTGAGATTGCAGAGTGGTTAGACACTGTCGTGTGACCTGGCTAATTGTGGCTAAGAGAATCTTTGCAGAAAATTATGAAAGAAGGCGATACTCGATAATGCTTTCCACTGATGATAAGTTTAGGGTAGGGATTTCTCTACGTAAAATTTGCGGGGTATAAATTGGCATTCCAAAATCTCTGGCTGGTCCCGGAGATTACTACCCACTAGGAATCCTATTTGGAAATACCTTTTCCTGGGAGGTTATCAAAACTCCCGACATGAACTCTGAAGTTGTTGGCCCCTTCCTGGCTGAATACATGGCTGTGGTGCTTTTCATGAAGTCAGAAAACCTGAGACGGTAGGGTCTAGGTCTTTGCGGTGATACACAGTTCCTGGCTACGTCTGAGCCATCAGATGCCGCAGTAAAAACATCTTGAGCATTTATAAGCACTCCCAGGACCGCTAGCAATTAATAATAAATGACACCCAGAACTGACTATCCAAAGTCAATACACAGAAATGTCATCTCTTTGGAGTGAAGCTGTTTTGATATGTTAAGTCTCAGTATTAAACACAGCTGTCATTTAAGTACGCGTGGCTGAGGACGCAGGTAAAGTCAGAATGTCGACCAAAAGGGGGAAATTAAGACAGGCTTGATGCAAAGAGTTGATCTCAGTAGGAAAATAGGAGAAAGGGTGAATTGATGCAGAGAATACCCTCCACGTCATGCCTTTTATCCGCCAGGGGAGAATACAGCTTTCAACGACTATGTTTATAGGTACAATTATAAATGTCATTTAATCCTCTTGAATTTTAAGAAATCCAGGAGACGAAATCTGTCGCAAACACAGCGACAATAAGCCGAAGCTGCATCGTTTAGGGCAGATAAAAGGCTTTTGCACAGAACAACCAGAAAGAAACAACATAAGCTTTGGTACTTTTTTTAAGCCAAGCTGTAGATCTCACAGGCAACTTTTGCTAAAGTTCCCGTTTTGTGATAATAACGTTTATTGATGACATTTATTTTGATGTTGCACTAATCTCGTTTTAAATTAAGTAACAGTAATTCTAAAAGAAGAAAAGAAGAACAGGGCATACAGTGAGTTAGAACTGTTTCATCCGTACCTGGCTTTCTTTTTCAAGAAATCTGATTTTGTATGAAGAGAATTATTTGCTGCTTTGAACAGAAGTAGTGGATGGACATGCTTTAGTCATTTGCGTCAAATTTAAAGAAATAGTTTAGTGGATTCAAAACTTTAGTTCATGAAAATCAAGTGACCGCGTGACCTTGGAGAGAGAGACAGTTTGGTGATCTATAAAGAATGTCAAGGTCATGACACCGGCAGAATTTGTCTTTTCTTTCATTCCCCTTCATTTCTCCACCCAGCGTCTGTGCCTTAAGTCCTGTCCCTAAACACCCCAAGCTGTGTTTCCCTGCCCTGGAATCTGACTTTTTCTCTGGTCTCCAGCCCCTTCCTACCTCCCCTCAGGGTCCTGTTTGAACGAGGATGACGCCAGGGTGAGGTGAGACATAAGCACTGCGATGAGTGCTCTGCTGACCTCAGGGCAGTGAGGCTTCTCCCTGATGGAATTTGCCAGTCTTTGGGGCTCTGAGGTTTTAACAGCATTTCTGGCTTCTGACAAGGAACTGGGACCCACCTTGTCCCCTGGAGAGCAATGCTCTACCTATCTCCCCATCGCTGCGAAGTAGATCTTAGGGGCGCCGGCTGGAGGGGCAGGGGAATTGCACTAAAGGCACTTGTCTTGTGCCTCAGGCTCTGGTCTGTGTAACCCCGGAGGGAGAGAAATGAGCAAGATGATGAGGAAACAGAGGAAGACGAGAGATAGAACGTGTAGACAAGGGCCACGACCGAGAATGGAGGGCGTGTTCATTAGAGCGGTGCTTTGCCATTCCCAGGGAACGGGGTGGGTGCCACGTGGGAAGAGGCAAGGAGGAAGAGCATGACACCTTGCAAACGGGTGGGCGGAAACCATGGAAACATGCACCTTCAGTGCCCTGAAGCTGTCTGGCGTCTCATCCACGCGGCCTTGCCTGGGCTTACAAGCTATGATGAAGGGCTTGATGTAAGCAGTATGGATATGAGTCTAACTCATTTCAGTGCCAAGTGGATTCCAATCAGCTGCCTCCTCCATCTTTCTTAGTTTACTCAAAATGCCACTGCCTTTCACTGCAACTTTTTTTCTCTGTCTGCAAATGAGACAGTCTCTCTTTTCAAACTCCTAACTGTCGGCCCTCCAAGCATCCCATTTTCCCCTCCTCCTTGGTTCCTATCAAAGCTGACGCTGCTACTTTATCCAAATCGACTGCACTGAGCACCTGATAAAGGTCTCACATTGTCCTGCACAACAACACAGCGACAAAAATCTTAAGACCTGGTTAGGTTTTTTTTTCTTCCTTCTTCCAGATTTACGTTAATCATTACTTTACACAGCCTTTATTTACTCTTAATAAGGATTCCGGCATGAAATCAATATGATATGATAGACTTGAAGTCAAGTGGGTTTTGAATATGTTCCAAATTGTGAATGTGATGGCTGTCTGAGGTGACAGCTGGTTGGTTTGTTTGTTTTTGTTTTTGTGTTTTTTATGGGGGGGGGAGTAATGAGGTTTATTTATTTATTTATTTTTAATGGAGGCACTGGGGATTGAACCCAGGACCTCGTGTATGCTAGGCATGTGCGCTACCACTGAGCTCTACCCTGCCCCAAGTGGCCGCTGGTTTGGACAGCTGGTTAGTGCCCCCTTCTAAAATAACAAGGTTGAGGGTCAAACACGGTGCGTGCTGGTGGGTGTCTCTACCCACAATCCCAACCCTAACCCTGGAATCTGTCTCCTTTTTTTTTTTTTTTTTTGTAATTTTTGTTGGGGAGGAGGTAATTAGGTTTGTTTATTTATTTATGTATTTATTTTTGATGGAGGTGCTGGGGATCCAACCCAGGACCTCGTGCATGCTAGGCATACACTCTACCACAGAGCTATACCCTCCCCACTGGAATCTGTCTTTAAACACACAGCAGGTCTCACTCAAGGGCCCAAACTCTCATGCCAGTTTGATTCCACTGTGGGGGCAAGGGCTCAGAGCCCTGGCCTCATGCCTGGTGGGTGTGCAGCCTCCTTCAGAGGAAGGACAGAACCAATCCAGGCGGCTGACACAGAACCTAAGATCCATGTCTGTGATTATGCAAATCCATCCGATGTTGACACAAACAGAAGCTACAGACTATTGCTGTAGGACTTTGCATTTGAATACTTGAGAGTCCTCTTCTCTGTTTACGGCTACCTTTGTTCCTCTGCTTCCTCCGAAGCCCTTTCCAGCTAATTGGCTTTCCTTGTACTGTAATCTGACATCAGAGAGTAACTCGAGTACAAATTGCCCCACTTCTCAAGAAACGCGTGCTACCATATAATTGAAACTGTTTCAAGTCTTTTGCAAAGCTATTATGAAGCACTCGGTCTGAGTCTATTTTTATTTATTGCAGGGACTGGCTTGTCTCTTTAAGAGCCTCCCTGTGTCCCCAGCAGGGGGAGGGGGTCCTTTTGCAGGAGGAAAGAGCAGAGATACCTGCAGTGTGACTGAGGCTGGAAAAGCCTTCCTTCCTTGATGCAAATGGGAGTGCGGCTTTAAAGACAGTTTCGCTGGTGCCTAGAATTGGTCACAAGCAGTCTATAATGAGTGATGGGAGGGGGGAAGTTAGAGCTCAAGTGTTAGAGCTCATGCTCAGCATACACAAGGTCCTGGGTTCAATCCCCAGTACCTCCTCTAAAAATTAATTAATTAATTATCTCCCCTCACCAAAAAAAAAAAAAAGAGTGATGGGGACAAGGTCACTGACAAGGCCCTTCCTCTATGGTACCAGCTGAGTTATATCTCCCTAAAATTCATCAGGACCGCAGAATAATAAGATTGTATTTGGAGATGGGGTCCCTAAAAAGGTAATGAAGTCCTAGCCCTAATGCTGGGTGTCCTTAGGAGAAGAGGACACTGGGACACAGACATGCACAGAAGTGATGAAAAAAATGTCCGTAAGGAAATAAACGTCTGTTGGTTAAATCCTTCAGCCCGTGACATCTGGATGTGGCAGCTGAAGCAAAGTGATGCCCTGTGAAAGGGCACATGTCATGTGTGCGGGCACCCGTGTGCGCGTGCGTGCATGCTGCGTCTGCGTGTCTTTCGGGTAAACCCAGAGAACTGGCACACACCTGCCCGCTGATGAAGTGAGGAGAAGGACCTCAAGGTGGTCATGGTGTGGCACCGTGAGGCACGGTGGAAGGCAGAAGGACGGCTGCCCAGTGAGTCCCACGCCCTCATTCCCAGCACCAGGGAAGACGTTGCATCCCACGGCAAAAGGGACTTTGCAGATGTGATTAAAGCCACGGGCCTTCAAGTAGGGAGATTATCCTGGATTATCTGAATGGGCTCTGTTGAATCTCTTGATCTCTTTAAAGTCCGGACGGGAAGGCAGAAATGTCAGTCGGAGAGATACAGCAGCAGAAGAAGAGGAAGAAATACAGAGGCGTGAGAAGGAAGCCAGGCGTCCTTGGTGCTTCTGAGATGCAGGCGACTTCATTCCAGGACCCAAGAGGTGCCTCTAGGTGGGAAGTGTGGCCAGAAAGACAACAGGGATCTCCGTCCTGCAACTGCAGGGGACTGGATTCTGCCAACCAGCGGAGTGAGCTCGGATAGGGACCCTCCCCCAGAGGCTCCAGATAAGAACCCAGCCCGGTGTGCACCTTAATGTCACCCTTGGGAGACCCTGAGCAGAGAACTTCATGGAGCCTCCTGGACTTGTGACCCTCAAAGCCATCAACTAGTACATGGGCCCTGTTTCAGTGAAGCTGCTCAATCTTCAGTGATCTGTTACAGCCGTGGTAGGGAACTAATACAGCTGCATGTCACTGTGAATTCGGATCTCTGCCTGCTGACCCCCGGTGACTCTGAGCCTTATCCCACAGGATGGGGTCTTTGGAGCAGCACCATGGACATCCCTGGGGGCTTGTGGGGAGCACAGAACTTGGACCTGCGGGATCACCACCCGCATTTGGACAAGACGCTCTGGGAGTCTGTGGGCCACGCAGCTCCGACCTCTGCCCGTTCAGAGATCCGACCACAATGACAGGACTTACTTCTTAGGGTACGTTGTTTTCTATTTAACGACATTGTGAGAGGTTTCCAGCATTCTGTAGAGAAAATAAATCTTTCAGCTTCACCCCGGTTGTAGACTGTCTCTGAAACCTCACCTATTTGAAGCCCTGTTTGAATAGATGTAATTCACGTGATCTGTTTCACGGATGGCAGGTTTGTTCCTGCGGGAGTGACAGGAACCTTCCTGTGATCCAAACCGACTTCAGCCCGACTCTTGGCATTTTCTGTTTCAAGCTCTCTTCTCGGTGAGCGTTAATCCAGGCAGAGCCGGCCAGCAGCTGTTCCACAGGAGTGATGCCAAGATGAGAACTTGGAGAGTATTAGACATTTATAAAACTGCCTCAATATCCTCCGTTTCATCATGGAAACCTGTCCTCTTCCTGAAGTCTCTCTCTCTGTCTCTTCCTCTTGTCAGCTGGTGGAGTTTATTATCCTCTGAATCCAGCCAGCATCTCTCTTCTCCCTTTGCCAACTTCTTAAACCCGGAGTGATGGCCACTCATTGACAGCTGCTCTGGGGAACTGGTGGGCATGTTAATCATTGCAGCTTCTTTTCTCTCCTCTGCCTTCTGTCGCCTTTAGAACAGTCTCTGCCGTGCTTTTCCCACCCAGATCCTTGATGTCACCAGCAGCAGTAGTCACCGTAATAGTAGTGTGGTCAGTCCCTGTTCTTATCCTGTGCGAGATGTTAGCAGCTCAGATTTCCCCACCCTTCAGTTTCGTCTTCTCCATTCACTACTGCACCAACTGGGCAGTTTAGCTTTTAACTATGCTCTCAAGCATCCTGATTGTGAAAGGTTCGGTGAAAAATGCTGCCTTTACCTAGCATTTCAAGAGCTAGCATATTCCTAATGGTAGTTTCCTAGGGGCAAACCCAGATAGATGTCTTGAATAAAAGCAAACTGACTGCAGCTCAATGAGTAAATGTGATGAGTAATTCGGGTAAATTTGGGATTAATCTATTGAACAAAAAATGACCGCTAGTGCATCGAGAGGAAACTCATTTGATATGAAATTATCCTATGATTTCAAATATTGTAAACTTCCTGCTGAATTTTTTTTTTGTACTAAACAACTGGTGTTGCTTAAATCGTCACGTTTATTAAGAATAGAAACCAAGAGTTACTAACATTTACTAAAAGTAGAAACCAGAGAGTTACTATGATGTTACTACTATGATGAAGAAGACGGTCCTTTCCAGGTAGAGGTCCTGTTCTATGTATGATGATTGAAATAGACAAATATACAAGGTGCAACTTGTTGGAAACGCATCTTGGATGCGTTCAGTGAAGACTGTGGCTGAAATGAGTGCTTCTGAGTACCTGTGGGTGGGAAGTGGAGTCACCAAGCAGATTTAGGTTATACCACAATCAAAGATAAAAATATTTACGACTTGTCTTCATCACAACACAACAGTAAATGAGTGAGAAGGCCAGTTAGAGAGTTGGAGAAAGTTGTTGCAACGTGTATCTGAGATATATATATATATATACACACATATAGATAGATAGATAGACAGATAGATAGATAGATAGATAGATAGAATATATAAAAACTATATAAGTCAATATCAAAAATGCAGAAAACCCAATTGTAAGGCGGATGGAATAGGCACTTTAAAAAGAGAGTTCAGGGGTATAGCTCAGTGGTAAAGTGTGTGCTTGGCATACACAAGTTCCTGGGTTCAATCCTCTGTTAAGGCAGGAAAAAAAGGAGATTGTCTAAATAACCAGTAAACATACTAAAAGCTTCCCAGGTTTATCAGTCATCAGGGAAAGGCAAATTGAAACCACAGCGTGATCCCACTATGCAACCGCCAGCATCTGCTAAAATGAAAAAAGACAACTTCAAGTGTTGGTGAAGCCATGGACCAATGGGAACTCCGTCAGGGGGTATGAACTGGTCGTCGGGGAAATTGCTTGTCGGTCCGCACTTAAGTGGAATGTTCACCCTAAAAACTGAGCAGTCCCACGCTTGGAAGTCCACGTATTTTCTCACTATCAACATGGAAAAGAAAAAAAACATTTTTAACAGTACTGTTTATAAGCCCCTCAAAGAAGCAGCAGCCCAAATGTTCCTCCATAGTAAAGAAGAGAAGGGAGCGTTCGGGAAGCCTTGACGAAGGCAGAGTCTTGTGGACCAGGTGGTGATGAGCTGAGTTTCATCCGTGGAGGGGTCTGAGTTGGCTTCTGCTCACGTCGGCACCATGCATACTCCTTTAGTGTCACGTGCCTCTTGGCGCCCTGAGCTTGCCCGGCCGTGTCTCTGGTTAATCACTGGTCCGCTTCCCCCTGCCAAACCCAGTGCCCCGCACAGACTGGATGCCTGTGAAGCTGCCCACGTGCATGTCTACCGGCAGGAAAGTAAAACTGCTTCTCGGACCGTGGAAACACGGCCTGCTGTTTCTCCCCCTGAGGTTTATTCAAAGGGTCCTTTCACGTCTTGAAAAAAGGAGATTTAATTACAAGAGAGCATATCTTCCCTGTGAAATCTCTAACACTTTTGTGGGCTAATTGGATTTGGCCGCTGAGAAGGATGAATGGGCTTTGGAGAATGAGAATTGTAGGCCCCACCCCCATGTTAAAAGGCTGGTGGTGAGAGGCACCTTGGACAGCGAAGTCCTTGGCCATGATCCTTGACCTCTGTTTACTTCTTCTAAGAGACAGACTCTTCAACATAGGACCCTCATTTCTGAAAACTTCTATTATTCCTCACAGTCTGTACGAAAGCCAGCTTTCTTTTAGAGGAAGAGGTGATAATGATCACTGTTTGTTAAATAATAACGGTAATAATGAAGACCCTTGAGCTGTCTACTCTGGAGATACAGAATTCACAGCCCTGGCATGAAAAACACACACACACACACATACATTTATAAAGAAATCCTTTCAGAGAATACTTGTGCTTAATTTGAGGCATAAAAAAGCCTTTTTAAAAAAAGAAATCCTTACATAGAATCCTTGTGTTTAATCTGCAGCTACAACCACAAGAACAGGGAATGAGGACATATATCTTGTCATGGGGTGAGCCCTTGTTCTCACATTTCCAGTCTCTGCACCCACCCTCTTCTCCGATGTGGTCGGCAGCGGTTTTATGACTTCTCCTCAATGTCCTACCCTTGAAAATACATTTCAAGACCTCACGTGCAGGGGGAGACCCTTTGTGGTTCTCCTGATCTGCTCTCAGTGGAAAGCAGGTGCAAGCTTAGCCCTGATTCTGGCTTGTTTCTGGAGTTGTTGGTTTGACGTGTGAGCCCAGGCAAGCGGGTGAATCCTTGTGACCACTCGTGTAAGGAAGGTCCTTAACTAAAGGGTGTGACTCCATTCTCTTGACATTGGGCTGCGGACTACTACCAAGGCCACCTGTCCCCTTTCGCCTTCTGTCCACACCCGGGCAAGCTGGTGGGGCGCCCAGGTGTCCCCTCCTTGCTCATGGTGGGAGGTTTAAACGGTGCAAGCTCCAGCCCCTGTGGAGAAACCCTCACCCCGGGCTCATGCCCTAACCTCATAAAGGCTCTCATCTCCTTTCCCTGCTCTCTCGAGCCTTTTTGTACCATACCAGAAAGCCTCATCATGCGAGTGATAAACCTTTCCAAGCATTCTTGACGTTCGTGGCATCAACCATCTTGATCTCTAAACCAAACTGTGGGTGGGAGGAGGGGGTCCAGCCACCCTTGTGGAATGATTCTAACAGATGCTCAGTCCCAGCCCCGAGCGATGCCATGGATGAGTCCAGGATCATTTTGCAAAACAAGCAGAACTTTACTCCTTTGTGCCAAATAATGCGTTCACCCATCGATATTTGAATAACTTGCTTTTTATGGACTTTCCAATAGTGATGTGTTTCATTTACTGTCCTCTCCTGAGATGCTGCCTCCGTGGAACTTTCAGCCTCAAGTGATTCTCTTGCCCTGTGAACTGCCAAAGTGCCTTGGTCATCAATCTCTGAATGGATTACGGTTTTCCCTCTGTTACAGTTACGGGACACACTGCAGTGCTTGGGGCACGGCGGTTCCCTGCTCTCTGTGGGACAGAACCTCACACTGCGTGGAAGAGTGATTCTGCTTTGAGCCCCCACAGCAAAGACGTGATAGGAGCTCACTGCTGTTCATTTTACACCAAGCGTTTTAGAGGACACGTTTAAGAAGGCCCCTTAGCTCCGTCCGCCACAGCCTCCTACACCCCCGTGTACAAGAATGCATGTTCTCTTGTCCGCGAACACTGGACAGGCAAGAGAATGGGCCCTGAATATGGCATAACCAAGTGTCTTCCAGAAATAACGGCCGTGCTAACTTCTTATTTATGGGAACTGGCCATTTGGCCAAGCTCACCGCAAGTAGTGGTTCCAATGTCCGTCACAACAACTTTATAAAGTGTATACCATTTTTAACCCGGTTGGGCAGATCTGTAGGCTGAGGATCCGTGGAGCTCAGGAGAGGTCAGGGTTATTATGTTGGTGAGCTGGGATGAGCCCTGGTGTTCTGACAGTTCTGAAGAAGGCAGCTGCCACATCTCAGGGGCCCACGTGGCGAGGAACTGAGGGCCGTCTTCAGCCAACAGCCAGCAAGAAGCTGAGGCCTTCAGTCCTCTGCTTCACAAGGAGCTGGATTCCGCCGGCCACCATGTGAGCTTAGAAGAGAATGCTCCCCCATGTGACCCTCGGATGAGAACACAGCTGTGGCCGACACCTTGATTTCAGGCTTAGAGCAGAAGGCCCAGCCAAGCCACGCCCAGATTCCGGATCCACAGGAACTCTGAGATGATGGACGTGAGCTGCTTGACGCCACTAAGCTTATGGTAATTTGTTGCACAAATATAGATAATTAATGCAAGAGGGTTAGTGTGTTTAGAGAACAGCTTGACTCTCAGAGAGTCTTTTATCGCTGGCAGCTTCATGGCTGATCACTTTTTTTCCTGCTTCTTCCCTCTCCATTCGTCTTAAAGTAGTGCTTCCTACATGCTCCTCATCTTAAGGATAACCTTGGGGTGCTTGTGAAATGTGCAGAATTCTAACCTTTTAGGACTCAGTTAATTCGGTGCAGCGCCTTGAATTTCAGTCAGAGGCTTGTGGTTTCCTGTTGCGCAGGCAAGGCTGCAAAAAGCAGAGATTGATGCGGTTGGACTTGACCTTGGTTGTAGTTTGGGCGCCTGTAGCATTTGGAGTGCCTCGTCTGGGGTGAGGTCTGCCGCCTGGTAATTTTTTTTAAGAGCTTACTCAGGTGATTTTAATATGTAAACTCTGTATCAACAACCGCCAAGAGCTCTATCGAACATCCATGCTGCTTGTCTAATGGAGAAGAGGGATGGAGGCAGGTAATATTCTAGCAAATGTCTACTTTCCTACAAGACTGACTTCCTCAAAACAAGATGGCCTGCTCCTCTTTCAAGTCCATCTTGTTAGTGACTCCTTCTGAAATTTCCCGGCAGGTCAGCGTCATCGCACAGTGTTTGCTTGCGTGATTTTCCAAGTGACGAAATAAAAGCCACCAATGACAAGAACTGAAGGATTTCTTTTTATGTATATATATATATATTTTTTTTTTTAATTGAAGAACAGTCAGTTTACAATGTTGTGCCAATTTCTGGTGTACAGCACAATGCTTCAGTCATACATGAACATACATATGTTCGTTTTCACATTCTTTTTCACCATAAGTTACTACAAGATATTGAATATGTCCTGTACAGTAGGACCTTGTTGTTTATCTGTTTTATATGCAGTAGTTGGTATCTGCAAATCTCAAACTGCCAATTTATCCCTTCCCACCCCCTTCCCCCCTGGTAACCATAAGTTTATTTTCTATGTCTGAGTCTGTTTCTGTTTTGTAAGTAAATTTGTTTGCCTTTTTTTTTTTTTTTTTAGATTCCACATATGAGCAATCTCATACGGTATTTTTCTTTCTCTTTCTGGCTTACTTCACTGAGAATGACATTCTCCAGGAGCATCCCTGTTGCTGCAAATGGCATTATGTTGTCGGTTTTTGTGGCTGGAATAGTATTCCATTGTATAAATATACCACATCTTCTTTATCCAGTCATCTGTCGGTGGACATTTAGGCTGTTTCCATGTCTTGGCTCTTGTAAATAGTGCTGCTATGAACGTTGGGGTGCAGGTGTCTTTTTGAAGTAGGGCTCCTTCTGGATATATGCCCAGGAGTAGGATTGCTGGATCATAGGGTAAGTCTATGTTTAGTCTTTTGAGGAATCTCCATGTGGTCGAGCTGAGATCTTACTATTGTAATGAGGTGGTAATGAGCTGCAGGGCAACCTTCGTCCACTTTTGGAGCTGAACCGACTTGCACAGTTTATCTTTGGTTAGACTCTCCTTGTCCTGCGGTGTAAACGCAGCTGGAAGACGTGGTTGGTTTCCGTTTTCTGCAAGTTTACCTGGAGGCAGGGGCAGAAGTCTGGTTCCGGGGCAGGAGCCTTGGTAACAATACCTGGGAGGCTTGCCCGTGTCTGGCACTGGATAAAGAAACAGTCCACTACCTTCCTTTTCCTTCTTACCTTCAGAGCCCTGCCGATCCTGGGACTATCATCAATTTTTTTTTTTTTTTTTTGAAACAGTGCTCTCCCCTCGAGCAGCACACCCATCTAGGGATCCTGCCTGACCTTGGCCCATACGTCCAGCTTAACAGACCGTGGACCATTTGTCCTGCGAGGCTCTGCTCTGCAGGTGCATTTGTGGTCGGTCACGGACGTGCTTCCCGCAGGAAGCCTTGAGGCAACCGCAGTGGGGAACACAGCACAGCGATGACAGGTCCTCCCCCTGTCCAAAGGTGGAGCATTCCTGAGACACCATTTGTAAGCCAAAACGCTGTGAAGTGGGGAAGCAGTTACCTTAGGACACGTCTTGCCAATGGAGGCACTAAGTAAGCACAAAGTATAGGTGCTCACAGACTCAGCCCACAGCCCTGGCGGCAGGATGCTCAGATGCTGAGTGTGGTTCCAGGGGAAGGAGCTCGGGGGGGCCACGCTCTCTCCACTGGGCGTGCGAGCTGCCTCTGTGACGGCTGCAGCCAAGCACATGCTGGACACATCTTAGCTTTTCAAAAGTAAAATCGAGAATCCTGTTAGGATTTCTTCCGGTTGGTGAAAACAGGTAGCAGTCTCAGGTCTCTCGCGAAAGCAGAGCGAACTTTGGAAAGGGCGGCGGGGGCGGAGCAGACCGTTATCTAATGAACACGTCCTTCTAGTCAAATACTTTAAACCCATTAAATACTGACTCTAAGCTCTTAAAACCGTATCGTGTCTCTAATGTACTGACGCTTATGAAGAGTAAATTTGCTTAAGAGTAAACTCAGCTTGAGGCTTTTTTTTTGAAGGAACTGTTGGCAGTCCTGTGAGCTCCATTTACAGATATAACCCCAGTCTTATTGCCTTGTCTTGAAAAACTCAGGCCGCTGTATCCCATTAGCAATTATCTTGCACTCGTAATAATTAGATTTAGTTCATTAACCTGGATGTCTTAGGTTTTTTTTTTTTTTTTTTTAATCACAAATTTTGCATTTACTGATGCCCAGAAAAGAAAATGGAAACCTCAAAAAAAAAAAACAAAAAAAAAACACCCTCAAGCTGCTCTCATGCAGGGCCCCTCGGTTTAATTTTCTTTCCCTGTTTTCAAATTTGGGGAAGAAAAACTTTTCCTCTCTCATTTTAGGTTCGTAAACTGGGAGGGTGTGCATTAAACATAACAGAAGAAAGAGGGACAGGAGAAAAGACACACCATTTTTATTAGTATTTATGTGCACAGAAAAGTAGTGAGACACAAAGAAATGGTTAGACTCCAGGCCTTATACACTGGTTTTTGTTGTTGTTGTTTGTTTGTTTTTTGTTTTAACTGGAGATGGTTTGGGCTCCAAGGGACGGTCAGTTGTGGGAACCAGGAAATGGGTGATGAGCTAATGCAAGATGCAGGCTGTTTTATGGGGAGGGTATAGCTCGCATGCACAGGGTGCTGGGTTCAATCCCTAGTACCTCTCTAAAAGTAAGTAAATAACCCTAATTAACCTCCTCCCCCCAAAAAGAAAAAGATACAGGCTGTTTTAGTAAGTTCTGTTTACACAAACTCATCTTGTTTTTCTTGATACGAGACACTCTCTCCCTGACGTGCGCCTGCTTCTAGGCAGGTAACTCTCCCTGCATCTCATGGTTCTCAAGTGCCTGTGGCTCAAAGAGGTCTTTCGGTGAACGGGGCATATTTGGGAGAGCTGTATTCTGACTCCCCTCCCGTTTTTCCCTCTGTACACAGTTGGTAGCTGCACACTCTGTTTTTAATCTTTCAGTCAACATGTTTAGCTATAAAAATCTACTATGAATTAAAATCTTTCCTACCATTGGACTCTCTTAACTGTTCAGCTCCATGCTTTAAACAGAACATCTTCTCCCCACTCCGCAAACAGCAGTGACACCTTTGCCCCAGACCAAGCAGGGGTCTCTTTCTGGACTCCCCAGTCTTTTGTGTTTGTCCGTTCTTGACCCAGAGCCACACGCTCCTAATTCCTGGGGCTTTACCCTGAGAGTTTGAGTATCACGTGGACAATGCCCAGCTCACATACAAAAACAGAGCTTGAACCAACCCAGAAGTCAAGCCAGAGTTTCTGCAGAAATTGACCCAGAATGGTCAGGACCTGGTCAGTGTCTGCCAGTTTCCCTAACGTCTCCCTTCTTCCAACTCAGAACCAACTGGAGAAAGTCAAACAGGCTCTGTCTCCAAGTTCCTCATACAAGAGCCTCCAATCAGAGCTCACCTGAAGCCTTCCCTGCAGTCCCTGGAAAGCTTTCCCACTTCCCTGCTTGCTCTGGGGAGGAGGGGGTCCTCAGCTAAATGCAGATATTGGCGGCTGACTCCCTTTTGCCGTAGCAACCTGTCAATAAACAGCCTCTGCTGGTTCTCATTTAGAATTAGAGGATGTTTATTTCCACAGTTTTAATCCCAAATTGGGATAGTAAGTCTTCCATCTTTATTCTTCAAGAATGTCTCGATTCTGCGAGGTCCTTTGAATTTCCACATACATTTTAAAACCAGCTTATCCGTCTCCACAAAAGTCTGCTTGTTGTTTTGATTGGGATTTAATTCAGTTTATACACCAACTTGGGGGGGGGGACAGCAGAAGTCTTAGTAATACTGAGTCTTCCAATCCATGAAAATGGTATATATTTCCATCCGTGTGTATCTTCTTAAATTTCTCTCAGTGGTATTTTGGAAGTTTTGGTGTAGAAATTTTATATATCTTCTCTTAAATTTATTTGAAGATATTTGATGGTTTTTTTGATGCTCTTATGAAGTGCACTTGAAAATTTAGAAAGTTCTCTGATTTTCTAGATTTCTTGTGTATTTCATAATTATGTGTGTGAACGAGAGACAATTCATATGCATTGGAACTGGAATATGATTTGCAGAAAGTCTGCATTTTTAAATGATTTCTTCAGTGATGGTCTGTGTTTGCGTCCACCAGGCACCTCCTGACACTTACAGATTTGTGGACGTTGTAAAGAAATTGTGACTTGGCCACACGGGTGGTGTAATTCCCAGTGACGAACTTACCACGGAGGCTGTGATGGTTAGGGAGAGTTGGCTTTTTGCAAGAATTTCAAACGGCCCTTTCATTTTTCACACCGAATCCTTGGACTTCTGTCCTCAGCACAGAGACCCCTGGCATGACAGATTTGCGGCAGCTGGAGGGAGACTGGAAGACATCTTCGGGGCAAGCAGGCTTCCTCGTGTTAGTGCAGTCATTTGTGGGCTTCCATAGTATTTGATTCTTAGTCACCAGCTCAGATTTGCTTTAAGGAAAAAAACATTTAAAAAGGATGCTTACATTTCATCTGTCATTTTATAGTTTCTATACTGGGAGAGGTTGTTACAATGGACAGTTGGACCTAATGCTGGAAATGGAGACTCTAGACTGTTAAAAATGTTCTTTAATTAATGCTGCTAAGTTTTGCAGTCAATTAGGTAACCCTGTACCACATCATTACTGGATTTCCCCCCTCTAATTTCTTCTTCTTTCTTTAATACTGGGTCTCTAAGTGAAAAGAAATGGTTGTACCCGGAACTAAAAAAAGATATTTATAAAACTGAAGAAAAATTATTGACAGAATTTTCTTCTATAAAGAAGTTTGCTTGGATTTACATTTAGTAGTGTATATTACCAAAAAAAAAAAAATATATATATATATTTTTTCTTACCTATGTGAGTAAAGGTAATTAGAAAAAGTTTTCACAAAATTATTTTTGTAGAAAGAGCTACACACCTCTAACAAATTAAGATGTGTAGAGTCTTTTGGACTTTAAAATTACATTGCAAATACGGAGAGATAGACACATGTTGTTAATTTGACGTTTTATAAAAATTTAGCAGCATTCTTCTTTATAGACAAAGATATCTTTATAGCCCTCTGAGTTTTCTCTTTCTGGGTTCCAATAACAGTGGTGATTAATCCGACAGCTCAGAACATTACCTCTTCAATGAGTAATATCAGTGTTATAAATCATATTTTCATATTTTTATTTTCCGTTCACTGACTTTTCAAATATTTCTGGCCTAGAATACGTTCTTTCCGTGTATTTCTTTCAGCGTCTCTGTGAAATGTTCGCCACGGCTTGTAAATCCTGACAAATGGTGGAGAAGTTGGCTTTGCCTCTGGTGTCATGATGGGCAATGTGTGCATACTAGCATTTATATTATTCTGTTTCCTCCCTCCCCTCCCTCCCTCCCTTCCTTCCTCCTTCCACCCTCTCTCCCTTTTCCATCATCACAACAAGAGGGTCGTTCACTGAGTAGCTCTAAGTCCATTGTGGTTTGGGTACCATATTCAGGAGGCTGAGCCTTGCAGACAGTTCATTATGCTCTGTCGTGTGGTTAAAGCCTCCATCTACATCGTGGTTAGTGACCGTGGTCTCTGTTTCATTGGCTGTAAAGTGCTTTTGTTGTATCAGTACACCACGGGCACAAATCACGCTTCTCCATCATGTACCAAGGTGACGCACCTCCTCCAAAGGGAAAGCACACAGGAGTGCACACTCTCTGCAGTTACGCACACGGCACCTGCTAGGTGCTCAAATATCTGTGTCGTGGGTGCATGGGACGTTGACTAGCCAAGGATTTCCGGCCCTCACATAAACTTTTCTTTTCTTCCTAACTGGGGAAAAGAGGGGGCACTTCTCCGTGCCTGGTGTGTCCTGCCAACGGCTGATGTAGCACTGCCAACTTCTGTTGCCTCTCACCTACTGCTGGCCTCCCTCCCACCCCCGTGAGAAGTGGACTGACTTGCCTGAGTCCTCAGGGCCAGCATCGTCTTTTCTTCTTTCTCCTGGGAGCCAGCAGCCAAGAGGAAGCAGTCATGCTTCTCTGTTTTTACATGTTGTGGGTCGTGGAAGGGAAACCTAGCTCAGACCAGTGTTGCCTGGAGCTGAATGGGTGGGTCGGTACGGAGGGGTCATTCCTAAATTGCCCCCGACCCTGACAAGACCCGCGTGGTCTGTCATATCTATGTTAATAAGGGTGACATTTTGGTCTCCATATACCTCATTTTTTTTTCTTAGTTACTTCAGTGCGTGGGTGGAAAAGTGGGGGGCTGTTAACTGGTCCCCTTTGACACCCAAAGAGGGAGCCTGGTTTCATGTGACTTTTTTCTTGAGAATCTTCTGGTAGGTGCCCTGTAAGCATAACAAAGTGTAATTTTCATCCACGTGTGTATGACACCATGAAGTTATGTGTTAGTATGTGTGTGTGCACACGGAAGACTGGGTATCCGTGTATCTCATTGCTACGATTCGAATGCTCACGTTATAAAGCGTACCCAACAAAACAATGCATTGATAGTGGTGCCGAGACAGGAAACAGCTCACCTGTGCCTTATGTAGAGTGGCAGATCTCTGATTCTTCTTCCTTCCATGGAATATAGGCAGCCAAGCCATAACCTGGCAGTGGCTTGCTTTCTTTTCATTTTGTTTCATTTATTATGTATAAGTCACATCTTTAAGATTCAATAAGCCTTCGAGTAAATTATATACACTTTCATGAGTGACAAAAAGCATTGTGTATCTTGGTCAAAATGTCAGTTATCTAAATAAAACATGACACTCAAATTATGTTTACGCAGAGGGCCGTGGGCCAGTAGGTTAGGGTGGAAACGCACTTGGTTTAATAGAATCAACTGTGATTATGAATAAAGTTTATAATCTGCAGCTCCTTGCTGTTTTGTTTAAAGTAACTTTTTGGAAATGTTTAAAATCAGGCAAGTATGGGTTCAAAAATAACGAACTGTTATAACTCTGGAATATTCGCTACCAGATTAATAGCTCCATGACTGTTGATGAGATGGGTAGGATGTGATTTCTCTTAAAACCTGAAAGTTAACTGACGTTCTCATTAAGATCCCTGAAAATAATTTGCAAACACTTTCTTACAGAGCAGAAAGTTAATTGCTTCCTCTCTTTTGAAAATCGCTCAGTACATTTTGTCCACTACAAATATCCTTCAAGTTTGTACTTCCTTTAATGGAAATGCTGTAGGACTTCAGTTGTTTGAAATGACCTTGTGAAACAAAAGAGAAAACCAAATAGTGACCTAGCTTGCAGTGATTGCCTTCACATCCCAGATCACATGTCTGAAAATCAATTCCTGGAAGCTGAATTCTAAGTGGATCCCTCAACTCTCTTAAACCTATGCTAATGAAGAGGTGAAATGCTAATGAGGATTCAGAGGGAAATGGTGGCCTTGGTTTCATGGGGATTTTATGTTTAACTTGGGTTTTACAACCAACTTCCCAGTGATGTTCAGCTTAAAGTGACATGAAATGAATTTTTCACCACCAAGAACATATTTAATTGGGCAGAAGTGGAGCAAAATCCAGGAGTTAGTGGACATTGCATTGGAGCAAATCCAGGGTCATCTTCTGTACGTGTCATTTGCTTTGGAGAAAATGAAGTGGCTTAATTATTTTCGCTAGATAAGTGTTTTTCTGGCATACAGGTATTCATTGTGACTGTCCCATCAATAGTGACTAGCTCTTCTCAGAAAATTAGAAGTGAACTAGTATCAATTCTCTATCTATCAACCTATCCATCTGTCCATCTATCCATCCATCATCCATCCATCCATCTCTGAGGATCTGTCATCTTTGACAGTAGAAAGTTCCAAACACAATTGCCATATTTTTTTCTATCTTTTCTCCATTCATTCCCATCTTGCCTCCCCCCCTCCCCCAGAAAAATCTGAATCCCACGTTTGGTATTTATTTGTCACCTGTTTGTCTTTAAAATGTCGCTATGGGTCAAGCATTCACAAACAATATGCAGACTTGTTTTGCATGATGTAAAACTTTACGTAAATGGTACTATATTCTGCACATCCTTCTGGTACTTACCATTCCCTGCCTCCCTTCCTCCAGTTTTGTTCGAGATTTTTGTACGTTAATGTATGTTTAGTTGATTTCCTTTGATCTGCTACCCAAGTCTTTGAATGTCCAATACATGGTTTTATTTTTCTACTGATGGAAAATTAAGTTGGCTTCAGTTTTCTGCTGTTATAGGAGATGCTTCACGGAGCCTTCCTGTACATGTCATTTTTTTCTTCCTTTTCTTTTCTTTTTTTTATTAAAGTATAGTTGATTTATAATGTTGTGCTAGTTTCAGATGTACGGCCAAAGTGATTCAGTTACATGTGTGTATATATATATATACAATATTCTTTTCATATTCCCTTCCATTACAGGGGTTTTTCTGGTGCATGTCACTTTGAACACAGATATGAGTGCTTTATTTTAAACACAGATACGTATTATTGATACAAAATATTTTATATACTATGTATTTATACAACAGGTGTCCTATAATGTATCTTTCTATGTGCCTTAATTATATATTACTGCTACAAAACTTTCATCAGTTTTATAGACAAAAATTTAGAATCAACCATGGTTTATATTTACATGTTTTGTTTCTTATGACCAAAGAATTTATTTTGTAAGTTTGAGGTTATTAATGCATCAATCATTTCCTTGTTGATTTGCATTCTTTGTCCTGGTAAGGAAAACTTTTGCTACTCAAAGCCATGACAACATTTTAACATATTTTCTTCTAGATGTTTTAAAGTGTTGTTTTTCACATTTGGGTACAATGGATTTTATTTTCCTTCAAAACCATCTGGCTTCTGAACTCTTTAATTGTCCTCCAGTCAGATAATTAATATGCAAGAAGCCTTATCAGAGTTGGAGAATGGAAAATAAAATGTAGATAACAGCCTCAGGCTTCATCGCTAATACAAGGAAAGATAGTCACTGTTAACTGTGAAGTGTCCTTAACAACCTGAACAGAAGCAGGCAGAGACGTGAGACTAAGTTGAGGACAAGGAAAGCATTTTGATATGAGTTACCTGCCGTTTGCAAGCAGTCAGCACTCCAAAGCAGTGAGCTTGGAGGCAGGCACATTTCCTGCTAATTCCACATGCAAATCCCTCCTGTTGAAGCTTCTCGGACGTTTATGCTGAAGCCTTCTAGGAACTTTCTTTTTTTTTTTATGTTACTAGTATTTTTTTAAATTGAAGTAGTCAGTTACAGTGTGTCAATCTCTGGTGTACAGCACAGTGTCCCAGTCATGCACATACATGCAAATACTCATTTTCATATTCTTTTTCATTAAAGGTTATTGTAAGATATTGAGTATAGTTCCCTGTGCTCTACAGAAGAAATTTGTTTTTTAATCTATTTTTGTATATAGTGGCTAACATTTGCAAATTTCAAACTGCCAAATTTATCCCTTCCTACCCTCTTTTTCCCCAGTAACCATGAGATTGTTGACCATGTCTGTGAGTCTGTTTCTGTTTTGTAGATGAGTTCATCAGTGCTCCTAGGGCCTTTCTTAAGCCTCTCAAGCCAACAGAAGGGACCAATGATGTCTCGGTACATCCTAATACCAAGATAATGCATCTCCCTTCCCCAGCCCATCATAACCGGCGGAGGTGGGCTGAGCTGAACACACGCCACGGTAACTAAGCTTGGTTTCATTCTCTTCGCTGTTACGTACACCGACATGTTGTTTCACAGATTATTCTGTGTCATCGTTCTGAATCAGTTTACCAGGGTCTGATCAATGCTGGTGAATAGATACAAATTGTATTTTTGAGCCCGTCCACACTGTGCTGATCCAAGAGCAGAGGTGACTGTATTAAACAATGGAGATGCTACCCTTTTTTGCCACCTCGGCCACTGATCAGAACCAGATGGAAGTATCGAGAGGTGGGCACGCAGAACGGGCCAGAGGGGTCTGCTGGGAACACGCAAGCAGCGATAGCATTGTCTGGAATGGTCACTCAGTGTTCCTTGGACTGAAGATGCGTTTGCGTAGGGACCTTTCAATGATGTGAGCTGTGGCAAATTGAAGACTTCAAACAGAAGGAAGGGAGGTGGGGAGGAAGAGAGGAAGGAAGGAAGGAGGAAAGAGAGAAGAAGGAAGGAAAGAGGGAAGGAGGGAGTGAGAGAAGGAAGGAAGGAAGGAAGGAGGGAAGACAGACCAGAAACCCATCTCCATCCCAAATATACCTTGCAAAGAAAATAACATTATTGTTGAGGGTTTTCTCAGCAATCATCCTTAAAGAAAATTGCCTAGTCACAGAAGGTCCTTTTAAAAGCAGATTCCATCAGCCATGTGTGGCTGATCAAAGCTGGCGTTTGTAGGAAGGAAGGAGGCTGATCAGAAAAGACAGAGGGGACTTGATTTGGGGGAAGTTATTGAAGAGATTTATGCCGTGGCAGAAATGGTTATAACTTGGGAAGCAGCCAGAAAACGCTGAATCGGAGAGATTATAATATAATCAATACTCCAGGGAACAGGTTGCCGCAGAAGAAAACTACATTTTGTGAAGCGTGGTGCAAAAGCAGTGACAGCGTTTCAATTGGAGAAGAATTCAGAAGGTCAGTATTTTTCCCCAGTAAAGAGTTTTCACAATTGATTGTTCACTCACGTACTTGGATGGATTTTTACCTTGATGATCTTTAATATTATTATTATTACAGAATAGACACTGTTCTAGCAATTAGATACAAGGGCTGTTTCATTTCTGCAGTGTTCTTAACTAGTCAGTCCTTGTCAGCGTTTGGCACGGCAGGGCAGGAAGTGGAAAATTACAGCTCGTGGGCGAAATCCTGTCCACCACCTGCTTCTGTAAATAAAGTTTTATTGAACACGAGGGTGCCCGTTTCCTTTATGTATTGTCCATGCGTGCGTGCTTTTGTGCACCAGAGCAGAGATGTGTACTCGCAGCAGAGACCTTATGACCCACTAAGGATAAATTATTTACTATCTGGCCCTTTGTAAAGAAAGTTTGCTGCCCCCTGTATTAGGGTGTGGGGGAGTTCCACGATCTTCAGCACCCCTTCCTTCCTCAACTGCTTTTTCCAGACTTCTGGGAAAGTATAAAAGGTCAGAATTGATTTCAAGAAAGACAGCATTTTCTATTTTCTAATCTTTTCTTTAAAAGTCTCCAAATTGCGTAGTGAAAAAAGAAAGAATAAAAACCACATGCAACTCTAAATAGTGATTTATCTCTGGGTGATAAAGTGATAGATGAATTTTATTTTATTTTATTTTATTCTTGCTACATGTATACAGTTTCCAAGCATTTTAGCAATAAACTTGGGAGAATACCGTCTGTAATAAAAAAGTTTTTTATTTTTATTTTATCTATTTTTTTAATTGAAGTATAGTTGGTTTACAATGTTGTGTTAATTTCTGGTGTGCAGCATAGTGATTCTGATATATATATCAGTGATTCTGATATATATATATATATATATATATATCTGATATATATATCACAGATATATATATATATTCTGATATATATATATATCATAGTGATTCTGATATATATATATATATATATTTCTTTTCATATTCTTTTTCATTGTAGATTATTACAAGGTATTGAATGTAGTTCCCAGTGCTATACAGTAGGACCTTGTTGTTTATCTATTTTGTATAAAGTAGTTTGTATCAGCCAATCCCACACTCCTAATTTGTCCCTCCCCCACACCGCTTTCCCCGTTGGTAGCCCTAAATTTGTTTGCTATGTCTGTGAGTCTGTTTCTGTTTGGTAGATAAATTCATTTGTGCCTTTTTTTTTTTTTAAGATTTCACTTATAAGTGATAACATATGGTATTTGTCTTTGACTTACGTCACTTAATATGACAGTCTCTTGGTCCATCCGTGTTGCTGCAAATGGCATAATACTATATATTTTTAGAACCTACAAACTTACGGAAATCTCAGACAATTCATTTTACCCAGTCAGTAGGTGCTGGGGTTGGGTCTTGGACAGAAACCGACGTTTAGTGAGCATCTTCAGTGTTAAGAAAAAGTCACGTATCATCCTGCAAGCATGTTTTTTTTAAAATTTAATTTATTTTTTGAATTTTGTTGGGGGGGTGAGTAATTTGGTTCATTTTTTTTTTTTTAATGGAGGTACTGGGGATTGAACCCAGGACCTCTTGAGTGCTAGGCATGCATTCTACCATTGAACTATACCTTTCCTCCCCCTACCCCGCAAGCATGCTTTGATACTGATTTGCAGTGAGAAATATATTTCTGGTCTTTGCTGTGACTGAGCTCCGGAAACCTTTGGAATTTCCTAAGTGATGAGAGCAATCAAGGTGTTTTCATGTAAATGATGTGACTTTGGAAATGCACCTAGGGATGGGGGCTGGTAGCCAACCCTGAATAATAATAATAATAATAATAATAATAGAGGGAACTTTCAGTCCCACCCCTGGACCTGTGGGAGGGGAGAGGGGCTGGAGGCTGAATTAGTTCTCTGTGGCCAGTGATTTCGTCAGTCAGGCCTATGTAATGAATCCTCCGTAAAAAACCAAAAAGGAGGGGCTTTGGAGAATTTCTGGGTTGGTGAACACATGGCGAACTGGGGAGAATGGCGACCTGGAGAGAGCCTGGAAGGTCCGAGCCCTCTGCGTCTCTTCCATCTGGCTGTTCCCGAGATATCGCCTTTCATCATGAGCCTGTGATCTCGTAAGTAAATGTTCCTCTGACTTCTGTGGGCTGCTCTGGCCAATTAATCAAACCCAGGGGAGGGGATTGTTGGAACCTCTGGTCTGTAGCCAGTTTGTCGGAACCACAGGTGACACCCTGGACTTGCAGTCTGTCCTCTGAAGTTTCGAGTGGGTAGGGTGGGGGACAGTGTAGCAGAATTGAGCCCTGAACCTCCTATGCGACCGTATCTCCCGTGGATAGTATCAGAACTCAGTTGAATTGTAGGACACCCAGCTGGGGGTCTGAGAGTTGCTTGGTAGCTTGGAGAAACCCCCACACAGCTTAGAATTGGTGAGCAGAATATTCCGATAGTTTCCTGGGTTAAGTGCTCGTACTTCAGAAGGCTTGCATAAGGTTTCCAGCACAGCTGTGTTTGTGAGGGAAGGAGTGTGGTTTGGATACAAAACTAGCTTTAAAGCCCATGGTCTTTTCAATATTTCACCTGTAAAACTTACCAAGGTCTAAGTGCATGGGAAACATTAAGAAGTGCATACAGATAAGGGGGACCGTACAGCTCAAGCAATAAAAGCGCATGCTTCGCGTGCACAAGGTCCTGGGGTCAGTCCCCAGGTCCTCCATCGAAAAACTAAATAAATAAATATAACTACATCCCTCTTGCAAAAAAAAAAGAAAAAGGAAAAAGCAGTGTATACAAATAATACGTCGCCAACACAAGAGCACAGCAGTGTGCTGTTGGGGCGCTATATATGGTAAGAAAAAATGTATTTCCAGATAAAATATACTGGCACGTAAGAAGTCATAGGGTAAGTGAAGTCATTTTAGGGTGGTAATCTCCATTACAAATGTGTCTCGTAGGTGACCATCCATATTCAAAAGTAAATAATTGAAGATTTTTTTAATACACATTTGATGATGGGCTCTATTTTCACAAGTGCCTGAATTAGGTCAGGTGCTGGCCTCATGTACTTAAAATAACACGAATAGGATGATTTCCTGGAATAGCTGTTACCTCATTTTCTTCTGTTCGAGGCTAGCCCTGTGAGATTGTGTCCTCTGGCCGAAGGCTAAGTGCATTGGAACTTGCAGGCGATCTGATTTTCATGCCCCAGACCCTTTCCCAGATGGTGGTTCTCTGTGAACATTGAGGAGAGGTGTTACCGCATGGCTTTTCGGGGGACGCTGTTTGGCAAGGTGTGATGAACTCATTTTTGGTTGTTACCATTGGAGGGAGGTGGTGGTACTGTCACCCGGTGGGTCAAGGGCAAGGGTGTTGCCCAGAGTGCCCAGGACAGCCCCCACCCCACACGAAAGAATTATCCAGCCCCAAAGTGCTAGCGGCTGGAAAGTGCCAAGGCTGGGAAAGCCTGGACTGGGAAGGGAGGGGTTTGAAGAAGCCGTAGCTTTGTCTAGTTTAAGTCAAGTCTATGACGTGGCCTTGAGGCGTGTTAGTGCCGTCTAAGGCTCTAAGCAGTGCTCCCTGAGGAAATGAGCCGATGGGGTGGGGCTCAGAGTCCTGGAGGTTCAGGCGTGCCGCTGTCTGTGTGATGAGTCTGTGATGTGGTGACGCAGGTGTGCATGAGCATTGACGATACCCCTGTGAAGTGACATCTGATCACTGCCTGGAGGCAGGCGTTTCTGGGGATATCTGGTCAACCAGGAAGGCTCCGGGCTAATCCACCTGCCCTCAGCAGAGAAGGTGCCTGGAAAAAGCACTCACCCCATTAACGCTGACGGTAGGACAGAAGCCACTATTCTGTGATTCGTATCCAGACAGGAGCGTCAAACTTAAAAGGAGACGGTATCTGGGTGATATGTGCTCCAAGGGAAGATCGTAATGGTTGTGAAGGTTTCATAAAGGGATGTTCAGGTTTCTTGCGTGTTTCTCCTCGTGGTCAGTGACTGTGAAGTGTGAAAGCAGCACTTCACCAAAACAGGAAATGCATTTGGGAACAAACAAGGCAGTGTCGGGATCCCGTGACCGTACTTCACTCCAAGATAGCAGGTCCCTTCTCCCACCCACCTTCCAGCTCCTAGGGCTGCAGTCCCCTGCACTAGGGAGGTTTCAGGTGTGGTCTGGACGCCTCCGGTGGTTCCTGGCAGTCAGTTGGAGACATCAGGGCGAGTCGGGAACGAGAAGTGCCACTTCCGCGTCTGGCAGAGATAGGGCGGACTGCAGCACTGTGCTGGCTGCAGTGTGCTTCTGTCACTTTTCCCAAGAGGTGATCTCCTGGCCCTCCTAGCAAAGCAGGCTGAGTGACTCAGGTGCAGGAAGCAGACCAGGAAAGCCTAGGTCATTGCTGTTGGAGTGGAATCTCAGTTTGACTCTTAGGAGCATGAGACCATGGGAATTCAGCTGAGGTTTGGATTAAATCCAATATGGACAAATAAAAGAATAAACTGGAGAGAAAGAAAAAACCTGAAAAGTTATAGAGCTTCAGAAAATGTCTGAATGACCCAGAGGGAGTAACTTCTTATCTGGCAGGATGTGCGCAGATAAAGTAAACGTAGTTACAGAAATATCACATGGCTTTTCGTAAAAGAATATGCATGCGGCTCCTTTCTCTTTGCCACCTCCATCCTGTCCCTCCCAGCTCTCTTCATCCATGTGTGTTAATTGAGCACCTACTGTGTTCTGCATACTGTGCTCCAACTTGGGACCATAAAATGCTTCTTTACCCTCTGAAGGTCACAATACTTAGTGGAGGACAGACGTGTGCAGTGACAGGCAACATCATGGTGGCTACTTTGTCCGGGTGGACACCGTGCTTTAACACGGACAGCAATGTGATGATTTCTGATTATATTGAGGGAGTAAATTGTGGCTCAATTGGGCTTTATCGGACAGTGGAGATTGATAAGAGTATTCTATTCAAAGAGAGTAGAGAAAGCCAATCGTAAAGTTACTAACGTACACTGCGGATTTTAGCTACCTGCGAGAAGTTTTGTGGGGCCAGCGTGGTTGAGCAGGATTAGGCAGAAGTGGTAGGTGGGGCTGGAAGTGTAAGTTGGGGCCGTATTATCAAAGGCCTCCAGCGCCATGCACGGGAGGGTGGATCTTCAAGATACACGAGTGACACTTTGTGTTTTGCCCTCACGTTTTAATTTCATCTTGACCAACATGGATTATGTTTACATATGTATTTTTAGAATTTTTCTTTAATAAATGAAAGTGTAATTTGGGGGCAACAGATTTTATTTATTTATATTTATAAAATATTTTTAAAATACATAAATATGATTTTCTTTTCAATTTAGGTCGAAAAACATTTCTTCTTTCATTCCCAATTTCTTTACATTTTCTGTTGACAAAGAAATGAACCCATTTCCAGGTGTGAAATACAGCTGAACGCGTGCAAATAAATAAAAGCCCAACCTCTGTGTTCTGATTTCCACTGGGGAGCAAGGCAGTGTTTCAGAAGGACCTCAGTTGCTTGCAGCCCCCATTGCCTTGGATCTGGTTTCCCCTCTACTCAGAATGTAAATATACTTCTCTTCCAAGGGATCCCACAAAGAAAGTGGTGGCTTCCCTGACCCCTTGGCGGTCACACAACACTCCAGCGTTCACGTTGCTTTGGTTCCTTATTTCCACCTGTGAGCAGGGTACACTCACACTTTCATCACCCCCCCAACTCAGAGGGGACAAGCTGACATGGCTTTTCAAAGTCAGAACAGTCCTTGCCCTCGACAGGTAGAGAACTTAACCAAGTCTCAGGATGTCAGGCTCCTTTGTCTGGAATTCCTGAGGTGTGTTATCTGGCCTCGCCACACACAGCCCTGGAATTTGCTAATGACTGATTTCACACTGAATAGGAAAAGGGGAAGCTGTATTTAATATAAGCACAGCATTTTCAGAATACCCATCATCTTTTGAGTTGCATCATTCGGAAAGTGGTTAAATTTCTCTATCCAGTAGCTCAGGGGAGTGGGATTTATTGAGAGGTGTAAGGTGAGGTCCATGTGGACAAGGGGTAAAAAAGAACGTGCTTCTGTCAGCTTTCCGTACCCTCGAGGTCCTAGGCCAAGGAGGTACTAGGAATATTGTTCTGGATAGGAGAATGGGATGGTGCCTATAATCTGGAAAAGGGAGTTTGTGTTCGTCAAACAAATTATGCGTATTTTAATTAATTATAAACTAACTATACATAATACATGAAACACTATATAAGTATAGTAGGAAAATATGTCTGTGTATCTGTGAAGATACATGTATATGTATTTATATTCATATTTATTTTTTCATAGCCTAGAGGCTGGCCTGTTTG
This sequence comes from Camelus ferus, assembly GCF_009834535.1. Classification (NCBI taxonomy): domain Eukaryota; kingdom Metazoa; phylum Chordata; class Mammalia; order Artiodactyla; family Camelidae; genus Camelus; species Camelus ferus. The sequence continues at coordinate 9,617,853 of NC_045732.1, forward strand.
CCCCCACGAGAGTTCAGCATGATAGCAAATTATCCAGAATATTTTCCAGAAGGAATAGTCTCTGTTGATGGATCGGATAACACGATTAAATTGAATGCATTTTAGAGAAGTTTTACTGTGGTTATAGAACTATTAATTTCTTTTAAAACTATTTTATTGTTGTATTATTTTATTGTTTTCTCTTAGCAGTGGGGAGGTAATTAGGTTTGTTTATTCCTGGAGGAGGTACTGGGGCTTGAACCCAGGATCTCATGCATGCTAAGTGTGTGCTCTGCCACGGAGCTGTACCCTTCCCCCCTCCCAGGGCAGTAGTACCGAAGTCATAATAAGTTGGTCGTAGGTCTGAGTTGCAGAATGAGAGATGCTCAGTTTTATCCTGTTGTCGTGTATCTGGTTTTACTCCAAAACTGTCTGATCAGGTTTCCCCGGCAGCAAGTTTTGCAACTGTTGAACAAACGCAATTTGACATTATAGGGAAAAACTCATGTTACTAATCCATCTGTTCACTGAGAGAAGAGAGAGAGAAAAAAAATCACTGTAAAGAGAGCACTGAGTAAGATATTTGCAGCACACAGCGCAGGCCAGTGACCCACACTGGTAACTTCTCTGTTTTGTGTAGCATCCTGTAAGTTCCAGTGCTGATAAAACGCAGATGCAGACCTGCATGTGCAAACAGTTGTGACGAGAGAGGAGAGTGGGTTCCCTGGCCTTGTTCTCCTGAGGCTTGTTGCTTGGGTTAGGTGGAACACAAATTTACTGAGCTGGCTCCAAGCCAGGCATGGGAGAGAGCAAAGGGGACGATGCCACCACCTTCTGCTTTATCAAGCTCAGATCTACTTGTGAATTATGTGGAGAACCCATCATCGAGAGAGGATGAATTAGGTGAGTCCAAGGACCAATAGGAATCTGGCTCCACCTGACTTTCTCCGGAATGGTAGACACTTTGCAGCTCCAAATCCCGATGACAGTTACTAGTTGAGAAATCAGGTGATCCTCACATTAAAAATGTAACTCATGATTTTTGCCATGCTCACAGGCTGCTCTAATGAGTATAAAACTTGAGTTTTTGTTTCTTCCCCTATGAGAATAGATCAAGGATGAGTCAATCAATGGCAGTTTTTCTCTATGTATATCTATCTATCTGTCTATCTATCTATCTATCTACCTACCTACCTATCTATCCATCCATCTTATCTATCTATCCATCCTATCTGTGTCTATCTACCTATCCATCCATCCATCCATCCATCCAATTATCTATCTATCTGTCTGTCTATCCATCCATCCATCCATCTAATCTATCTATCCATCCATCATCCATCCATCCATCTATCCATCTTGTCTTTCTTATCATTTTAAGTAGGTCCTTGGTATCTTGTTGATAAACGGTACGATAATTTGTTTAGCCAGCCCTGTTGATGGATATTTGGAGTGTCTCTAAACTTCTTTCTATTTCACACAGAAATAGGAGGAGGATGTTTGCGTGTCTCTGAACGTTTGTCTGACTGTCCCCCTGGGACCCGTTTCTAAGGTGCATTTGCTGAGTGGATGGGCAAGCACACTGAAGATTGCTGGTACTGTTTCCAACTGTTCTTCGATGCATTTGTTGACAGTGCATACTGATACTAGGTAGTGCCAGGCTTTTTCATCTTTGTCAGTCTAGTTGTGGAAACAGACATTTTTTGGATTCAGATTCATGACGAAGATGTTTGTTTGTTTGTTTTTTGGGGGGTAGGTAATTAAGTTTATTTATGTATTTTTAATAAAATTTTTTTTAAGTGGAGGTACTGGGGATTGAACCCAGGACCTTGTGCATGCTAAGCATGTGCTCTACCCCTGAGCTATACCCTCCTCTAGGAAACTGTTTTTTAAAACTCAACCCTTACAAGAAAAACAATTTTTTAATGTATTTTTATTGAAGTGCAGTCAGTTTACCATGTGTGTCAATTTCTGGTGTACAGTACAGTGCTTCAGTCACATAGGAACACACGTACATTCATTCTCGTATTCTTCACCGTAGATTACTATGAGATATGGAATATGGTTCCCCGTGCTACACAGTATAAACTTGTTCTTGTAGGAAAAAAATTTGTAAGATTTTCCCTCTTTGCCATATATGGACTTTTTTCTTTTCCTTAATATTACAGTGATTCCTGGTGAGTCTGTCTTGACCATACTGAAACTAAGTTTTTTGTTAAATTTTACTTGCAAAAAAGGGCTCATAACTAAGGAAAAGTAAAAGTTTCGAAGGCCATACAGTTATTTATTTGTTGGGAAACTCCCAGCTCTGAGTCTAGGAAACTGAACAGGAGTGTTAACACTGCTCAGACGTGGAGACCTTTTGTTCAACATTCCCTATTGAGCTCCTTGTTATGGAGAAGATATAAAAATCAGGGTCACTTAAGCACTTATAATTCTCTTAACAAAAACCCATTTCATCTGCTTTAGTCTCGTTAATTTTCATCTAGCGTGTGTATGAGAAAAGAATAAAGGTAGCTAAATCATTCTTTGAAAGCAAATGAATTATTAGTAAGAAATGAGAAACCAAGAGCACTCTGAAGCAAAATGAAATTAACAGACGTTTAAAATTTGAAATCCGTGGTAAAAAGGAAGTGTTCTACAGGCAGTAGGGTGAGAAATGGCATTTTATCTGGAGCTTGGGTAGAAATCTCTTTCCATGGTATGGTGAAAATGGATTTTTCTTTTTTTCCATACAACGGCAGTGACTTTGATGGACAGATTGAGTCTGAATGACAGTTTGTGTACTATAATCTCATGGGAGTTTGTTGGGTCCCATACATCCACAAAACAAGGTCATCTCTGAGGGATCCTAGCGACTGTGACGAAGTTCCCATGTAGGGCCCAGAGTCATTCCAGGTGAAATAAAGACAAAAGAATATCGATTTTAGCTGGAAAAGGAGTAGCAGATATCCTGGGCCAGGCTGGGCTCCTAGGAGGTAAGCTGGAAGGGAGTGAGGGTTTTCCTGCAGGCCAGACCCTGGGGCTGGGGGTAGAGGCTGGGTTGGACACTGATGCCTTTGGGGGGCAGGTAGAGAGCCCTCCAGGATGGAACTGACAGGGTGGGAATGCCAGGTGGGGTGGGGCAGATGCTCCCTGCATGTACATCCATGGTTGCTGAGTAGAAATGCTGGCTATGTGTTACCAGACCCTCTGCTTTTCAATAAGAGAGTCCCTTGTCATGATGAGGATGATATGATCCCAGCCACTTGTTCCAAGGACAGTCATCCAAGACCACTGCCTTCTTTCCACTATTTATTTTATTGTGTGTTTTTTCTGGACCACATGCCAGCATCAGGGTGTTTGAGAAGTGTGTGGACATATGTGGCTGTCTCTATCCAGGGGACCCTAGGTCTTGCTTTGACCAAAACAATCTTGAAAAAGGAAACAAATCAAGGGTTCAGAGTTTCAGCAGCAAATTTTAGCTTTCTTCCCCCACCCCCACCCAAGGGCATGAATGTTGTCTTATCAAAGGCACTTTTGTTTGCAAACAATAGAATTCCTCTTACACAGGCTCAACAAAATGAACAGAATTTATTGCAAGGATACCACAGCATTCTTCAAACACTTGGAGGGGGATGTGGAGCAGGGCCTCTGGAGGAATGAAAAGATGGAGTGCCCACCAAAGATATGAGAAAACACACATTAGGTTTTCCTCCCTCTCCCTGCGTGGTCTTGTAGGGGAAAAAAAAATTTGCACTTTAATGAAAACCTGCATTATAGCTGCCCTGCTCCCCTCCAGGCCGCTGTTCATTGTCTTTGAGCTATTTTCCACCTCTTTGTAAATTGGAGGTAACTGATTGATTTGCAAAATACCTCCTCTCCAAAAAGTACTTTCCTTCATTTGCAATTCAATGCCTTTGCTCTGTAAGAAGTTTTGCTTTTTCCCTGCCAAGGGGCAGGGCTGGTTTCCAAAGAGATGCCATACAGGGGAACAACTTGTTGCAAAGTTGTCCTTGGTTTTGTGGATGCAACGGTCCCCTTCCTTCTGGGTGTGATGTCCACCTCTGGCTTTGGAACTCTTCTGATATTCTTGTGCCTAGAACAAAGGTGCTTAGGAAAGGGGTCTGCAGAAAAGGGCTCTAGAGAAAAACGTGTGCAGTTTAAAGTCAGGTTGATAAATGCTTCTGGCATTTTAAGCAGGCTGAGACCTTCCTGAGACCTCTTGCTTCGGTGGTTGCACAGGCTGGGACAACAGAATGCGAAGAAATCATAAGGGGCTAAAACTTACTGCAGACATGCGCAGTTGGCAAGTGGTGAACAAGATGCACAAAACATCTGACTGCTGTCTCTGAGGTGCTGGGAGCCAAGTGGGGGGGGGTGTGTGCAGATCACCCAAATTTCCCCTCCTCTCCAGCCCAATCCCGGTCAGCAAAAGCATGAGAAAAGCCATTTAAACTATTACACAGTTAAGAAGTTACAAATACCGTATGGTCGCCGATGACAATACGGTCCTGCTCGGTTACAGTGTCCATTATGTAAACCCGTTGCTATAGACTTGGTGTAGACCGAAAGGATACAAAAGTAGACTTCACGAGTCATGTGATTCAAATTACTGCGTGGTAAGTACGGCAGAGAATTTCAGATAGACGTCTGTGGGGCTGTGGAAGGGGTCAGAATGCCTTCCTGGTTGAGGGGATCAAATAAGGCTGCATGAATCAGTGGCATTCAGTGTGGATCCCACATAAGAGGTCAGATTGAAACGTGTAGGATTCAGGGGTGTCAGGGAGGAAGACATATTTCGTCTGCCCTTCGAAGGTCTTTGGGCTGGTCTAAGAGTTAAATGGACATGAGGCAGATGAACAGGAGGAAAGCACACAGAACTAGTCACCTGTGTATGTGGGTGAGATTCAGGAAAACTTGAGTCACTCAGCAGACTGACGGGACCCTCATCTTCAGCTATAAAGACAAAAGAGCATGTTGGTGGTAGCGGTTTGAGACTTCAAAGGAGAGGAAGGCCGTTGATATGCAGATAGAAAGCAAATGTTTGTAAACACATGTTGCAGGGCCAGTGCAGAGAGTGGGACACTCGGTGGATTCTGATCTCCAGACCCTGCTGTGTTTCCCCCACCACACCCGGTCCATATTCTTTGCAGACATCTCTGCGGATGCTCTATTTGAGGAACAAGCCCTCTGTGTAAATTCTTTAGGCGGCTAAGGGGAGGTAAAAAGGAAAGACTTCCTGAATCTTCTGTTTCTTAAAAATAATCAGCCTAAATTAATCCTCATGCCAAAGAGACACTTTTTTTTTGGCGGGCGGGGGCAAATTGTGCTCCGTCCAGAAGGAGGGTGGTGATGTGTTAAAATGTAGAAGGATACCAGATGTACTTCCATAAAAATCCCTGCATTTCCTGTAGCCCTCAGAATAGGCTGATGTCTAGCACCCCTGTTTATTGTCCTTTAGATGTTTTGTGTCTGTGTTTAAATTGCAGCTAACGGATGGATATGCAGACTCTGTAGACTGGGGTAGACTTCCCTCCTCCCAATGAAAGAAAAGTTTGCTTCATTTGAAATTCAGTTCTTTTTAGTTCATATGCATTGTTGATTTTCCCTTTCCACAGATGGTAACATCTGCCTGTATGTCTCATGTCAAATGAATAAAATGAAATCTAACATATATTCATTTTGTATCTGCAAGAATCACAATTTTACCTTTTCTTGAAAACTTTACCTTTTCCCAGGACTACATTCTTACTTTGCTGCAGTTTGTCGTGCTCCATTTAGCTGCCAGGTTAATGTCACCTGTGTCAAGAAACCTTTTCAGATTCCACGGGATACTTTCATTTTTAAAATTTTTAAAGCTTAATTTTTTTTTTTTTTTTACTGACATATAGTTGATTTGCAATGTTGTGTTAGTTTCCGAAGCACAGTAGAGTGATTCAGTCATACATCTATATATTCTTTTTCATATTCATTCATTCATTCATTCATTCATTCATTCATTCATTTATTTATATCAAAGTACAGTCAGTTACAATGTGTCAATTTCTGGTGTACAAGCACAATGTCCCGGACATGCCTATACATACATACCTTCACTTTCATATTCTTTTCCATTAAAGGTTATTGCAAGATACTGAATATTCTTTTCATTGTCGAAAGCAAGTTCGTGCCAGTGTGTGATGATGCACTGTGAGACCAAACAAACTGAAACGTCAGACTTTGGAGCAGACACGTGTTTATTGCGGGGCTGAGCAAGGAGAAAGGCGTGGCTGAGGCTCAAGGAAGCCCTGAACTCCCTGGTGGGTTTCGGCAAAGCATATTTAAAGGCCAGGTGAGGGGCTGGGGGTGGGGGCTGTCTCAGGATATGTGATCAGTTCGTGCACAATTTTCTGATTGGTTGATGGTTGATGTGGAGGTAAGAGGGTGGTCAAAACCGTCAACCTCTAGGCACCCGAAGGTCTTGGGGCCACGTGTTCTCCATTATTCAAGTACTTAATTCCTTCCCTTTGGTGGTGATTTTTAGCATCTGGAAAACTCAGGAGATATAAACTCAGGAGATAATAAACTCAGGAGCTACAGCAGAGGATATGAGGAAGGAGTCTGTCCCTGGAAGGCCCCCCAGGGTCCTGCTCAGTTATAATTTCATTATAGGTTATTGCAAGATATTGAATGTAGTTCCCTGTGCTATACAGTAGGACCTTGTTTTTTATTTTGTATCTAGTAGTTTATATCTGCTAATCCCAAACTCCTAGTTTATCCATTCCCCACTCCTCCCCCTTGGTAAACATAAGTTTGCTTTCTACGTCTGTGAGTCTGTTTCTGTTTTGTAAATAAGTTCATTCATGTCATTTTTTTTAGATCCATGTGTGAGTGATATCATATGATCTTTGTCTTCCTCTGACTTATTTCACTTAGTATGATGATCTCTAGGTCCATCCTTCTTGCTGCAAATGGCAAAAATTTCATCCTTTTTAATGGCTGAGTAGTATTCCACCATATATTGGTATATAATTCCACTGTATGTTTTATATATATATATACACACACACATACACACACACTGCAAGACATCTTCTTTATCCAGTCATCTGTCAGTGGACACCTAGATTGTTTCCATGTCTTGGCTGTTGTAAATAGTGCTGCTGTGAACACTGGAGTGCATGTGTCTTTTACAATTAGAATTTTCTCCGGATATAGGCCCAGGAGTGGGATTGCTGGCTCATAGGGTAACTATTTTGTTTTTAAGGAACCTCCATACTGTTTTCATAGTGTCTGCACCAAATTACATGGATGGGGTACTTTCAGATCCAGACTCCTGTCCTCAGAAGGAGGAATCTAATTGGCCCAATTTTAGTCGCAGTATTCACCCCGATCTAATTTATTGGAAGGGCAAGGGCCCATTTCATTGTGTGAGGGAAGAAGTTTTAAGACAAAAGGTGATCATCTGCATGTGTTCTCTCTTACAGTGAGGAGTTGTGGTCTTAACAGTCACTTCAACTTAATAAGCTTTTTTTTTTCCCTTTTTGCCAAAGGAAGTATCACTTGATATTCTTCTTCATTAAAGGTTATTGCAAGATACTGAATAACCTAGTCAGCTCTTGATTAAGCATTATGCATCTGGAAGGTCTGATTTTTTTTTTTTTTAATTGAAGTACTGCCATTTACAGTGTGTTCATTTCTGGTGCACAACACAATGTCCCAGTCATGCACATAGATGCATATATTCATTTTCATAATTTTTTCATTAAAGGTTATTACAAGATACTGAACATAGTTCCCTGTGCTATACAGAAGAAACTGTTTTTTAAAATCTATTTTTATATATAGTAGCTAATATTTGTAAATCTCAAACTCCCAAATTTATCCCTTCCCTGGAAGGTCTGATTTTTTCCAGTGGTCTGATTTACTGCGTTAATGTTGATGGAACCCTATATAATAAAAATGCAAGATAAAAGCATGAATGTTTAGACTCAATTTACAAAATGTTAGCAGTCCTTTTAATTTATGGTGTTATATTTTTCCTCCAAGGAAGCCTCAAACCTGTGAATCTTCTTTGTAAGATATTGTGAAGTAGAATGAGGTAAATTTTAGGAGAAACATATTTAGGACCTGTTATATCTCCAAAGCCACATTCTTTAAACTATAGGAATTCTTCTGTGTCAAGTTTGGTATGATAAAAATTATTTCCCATTTCTACTGGCTGTCTCAGCCTCTTGGCACTACAAAACCATTTATTGTGTATTTATTCCTTTGCAATTCTTGAATTGAGGCAGCAGTGTAAGAGCGTTTTCTATCCAACTCGGGAGACAACTTGATTGCCCTGTTCCTACGGAGGCATCTTCACATTCAATCTGGATCCCGAGGGCATGGAAGATTGAAAGGCGCCCTAGCAGAGGAAAATCTCACAGCCACGTTTCAGTGATGTGCTGGGAAGTCAGGACACAACAAATACAACACCGAGGTACGTGCTGCATCATGACTAAACTTTCACAAGACAGACTCGCAAAAGCAAAACAAGACAATGGATTTGAATTCAAATAATTCTCGAATCCACAGCACCGTGGTGTTGGTGATGAAAAAGGGGCCGAGGAGGAAGAATGAGAAAGGATAAGTCAGAGATAATCTCCTAAACATGACGTGTGGCTGGTGAATCCCTGGGCAGAGAGCTTAAGTTAAAAGAAAAACTTTGGCGGCGTTGTTTTTTTTCTAACCTCGGAATATTTTTGTTTCAAGTGGGTATCAGTGCTTGTGAAACACAGATGGTCTGCAAATCTCTATTCACTGGACCACTTGAGTACAGAAACTGGAAGAACTGGTCAAAACTGGGAAGCCAGAATTCAGATATTTAGATTTCACAGAATCAATACTGTATTACATCCTTTTGGTCCCTTTTTATGTGAGCATGTGTCCACTGCAAATATATATATATTTTTAAAGTGAAAGTGAAAATTAGGTGTTGGGGACTAAGAGACACACATTACTATAAATAAAATAAACCGAATTACCCCCTTTACCTCCGTTTATTGAACCCAGGACTTCATGCATGCTAAGCACACACTCTGCTCCTGTGCACATTTTATATACATTCACCAGTTGTGTACAGTTGGCTCAGTTTTTATTTTCCCCTCTCTCTCTCCTCCACTTTTTTCCCTGATCATTTGAGAGTAAGTTACATGATCTTTGACCCCTAAATATTTCAGTGTGTATTTTTTTTTGAAGAACAGAGACATCTTTCTGCCTAACTAGGATACAACGGTCAAAGTCAAGAAACTTGACTGTGAGACAACACTATGATCTTGTCCACATTCTGTATTCAAGTGTTGTCAATTTCCCTGACCTTATGTATGGTTCCCAGTCACGGCTCTCGTCCGTTATCACACCTTACAGTTAGGTTTCCTTTCATCTGGAAGTCCGTTAGCCAGTTACTCGTAGACTGGCCCCCAGTGTCATTTGGTACGTTGGTCAACACTTAATTGAGATACTCAGTTGATTCCTCTCTGAGCTAGTGACATAGGTGTTGTAGCAAGTCTACCTGTAGGGCCAGCTGGAAGATAACAAACCAAAATTCGGTAGTCTGGGTCCTCAGAGTGGGTCTTGGGATTGGTCATACGTTGACAGAGTTATCCTGTCCCACAAGCGTCTTCTTCCAGGGGAGTCGGAAACTCGATTTTGTTCCTGCATCCAGAGTTTAACAGAGAGAGCAAACATTAACCCCTGGGGAGCCAGGTAGGTGGAGGCTAGTTAACGAGCTTTTGTAGTTTGTTCACACCTTACCTTGCTCTCACTATTTGCAGACTCCCAACGAACGTTAGGGATGTTACCCGATGTGATGAGATTGGCTGTGAGACGCATGGGTGCTCGGATACATAGTGCCCAAGTACTGAATATTATGAACGGTGCAACAAAAGGAGCACGTTTTACAGGTGGAAACAGTTCTTGTTCAGGTTTCATGAGATACTAAACTGTAACTCCAGGGCACTTGGACACTGTCTTTCGACAGTAATTTGCGTCGTCATCTGTATACCATCTCACCTTAGCCCCCAGACAGAAAACTCATGTGACCAAGGTCTCTGGACCAAGTCCCAGGAACACCCATGTGGAGACATAACCCTGGTTACGAGGGACTGATAGTTTCCTTGAGATGTGGCTGTGTATTTGCTATTAAAGTTTCAGTGTGAGACTAGTGCCTACTGTGTATTTCATGGGTTCACTGCTTCTGCAGGTGTTCTGTCTTCTTTTTTCCCCCCCCAAAATTTCCTTTGTTAAGATTCTTCTTTTTTTTCATTTATTAAATCCATTAATTTTACTTTATTTTTTTTTAATTTAAGTATAAAATATTTGATCTACAGTGTTGTGTTAATTTCTGGTGCACGGCCAAGTGATTCAGTTGTACATAAATATATTATTTTTCATATTCTTTTCCACTATGGTTTATTACAGGATATTGAATATAGGTCCCTGTGCTGTACAGTAGGACCCTGTGGTTTATCTGTTTTATAGGTAGTGATGTGTATCTTTAAGATTCTGTTAGTAAGCTGAGATAACCCAAAAGCCTTACAAAAACTCTCCTGGTTCTCAAATATTATATGCCAGGTGACTGGGGTTCATAGAATTGTTGGCCCAAAGGGTGGCCATTTCCTCCTTGACCAAGTTATGAAAATGAAAGAATCTCTTAAGACCGACAGAGCCCCTGGGAGGGGTGACAATCCCAGTGTCGCCCATCCTAGGTAAGCAAGTCGATTCAACAAACGGGTATTGGATGCTGCTGTAGTTTGGTTAGCAGTGGATGAAGGCGAACGTGGGAAGCATGATGGAGTGGGTCATCATCCGTGAGGTCACGGGTACTGGTTTATGAGGGTCCGTGGAGGTCGTGGTATGGAGCTTGAATTTTATTCTAAGTCAGCTGACAATCTGCTATAGAAATAAGACACATATGTTTAATCCGTATCTCTCCAGCTCATATATATTTATCTCAAATACTTCTGTTGCGTTCACAGAAGTGTAGAAGAAATGAAGGCAGAAGGAATAAAGCGAGAGATGCCCAGACAAGGAAATTGCTGGGTTATGATTCACTTGGAAGACCAGCATAAAAATTCATAGCAGAATCTATCAATTTTGGGAAATATCAAGGACAGAGGGGCTAAGGAGACAAGATGATGGAGTGTGAGGTTTTAATCTTAATCGTGACGGAAGGAAGCAAGATAGCAAGTGAAGTTAGAAATTTCCATGTTTTTTCCCCCCTGTTTGCAAACATTTAACCGAAGGGGTTGGGCTTAGGCAATGGAGAATGTGGGAGAAGGGACATGCTTGGGGATGAGGAGATGAATACAGGGGGGTGCTGGATGTTTTGGCAAAGATGAAGAGGTGAGAGCTGAGTACCAGGAGCCCTCAAGTTGTCTGTCTCAGTATCCAGGTGTGGGTCGTAGAAGCACCCCAAACTTCTGCTTCTGATTTGCTTACATTTTGTGTCTGGTTTCTACTGCTGCCGTCATATAACAGATGACCACAAATCCAGCAGCCTCAGCTGATTATCCCATAGCTCTGAAGTTCAGAAGTCCCGGTGGGCTCGGCTGGGTCTCACACATCTGAAGTCAAGGTGTTAGGCGGGCTTCCCTGCGGGCACTAGGCGAGCTTCTGCTGCTCATCTCATGCAGGTTTTATTGGTAGAATTCATGTCCATGGGAGAGTAGGGCTGAGGCCCCTGGTACTTTGTGGGCTTCCTGTCAGGGGTCAGTGTCTTCTACAGGGTACCTACAGTCCTCGGCTCAAGCTCCGTCATCGTCAAAGCTAGCAGTGCCATACCAAATCCTTCCTGTACTTTGAATGTCTCTGACTTCCTCTTCTATCTCTGCTTGTAAGGACTTGTGTGACCGCATTGAACCTACCTGGAGACTACCTTGATCAGCTCCCTATTTTAGTTAGGGTCGACTCATTAGTAATCTTAATTATTTCTGCAGAGTCCCTGTTGCCATATTCACAGGCTCAGGGGTGAAGGCATGGAAAGTTCTTGGGACTCTCAGTTCTCCAGATCACAGATGTCAACTCTCCTGTGGCCCTCGCCTAGATGTGTGACTTGGGGCGAGTCTTTGCATTCTTGCTCTTAAGTGTCTTCAAATGTGAACTGGTGGTGCTGCATCCTGGGGGGTGTTTGAAGGATAAAAGCAGCTAATAGCTGTAAAGCAGTTAGAATAATGCTTGGCACATGGACAGTGGTAGTTATTTAAAAAAAGTTCTATTGAAATATAGTTGATTTACAATGTGTTAGTTTCAGGTGTACAGCAAATTATTCAGCTTTATATATATATATTCTTTTTCAGGTTTTTTTTTCCATCATGGGTTATTACAAGATATTGAATATAATTCCCTGTGCTGTACAGTAGGTCCTTATTTTTCACCTAGTTTTATATTTAGTAGTGTTTATCTGCTAATCCCAAACTCCTAATTTATCCCTCCCTCTCCTTCCCCTTTGGTAACCATAGTTTGTTTTCTATATCTGAGAGTCTATTTCTGGTTTGTAGATAAGTTCATTTGTATCCTTTTTTTTTTTTTTTTAGATTCCACATGTAAGTGATATCAGATGGTTTTTGTCTTTGTCTGACTTGCTTCACTTAGTATGATAATCTCGAGGTCCATCCATGTTGCTGCAAATGGCATTATTTCATTCTTTTTTATGGCTGTGTAGTATTCCATTGTACAAATATACCATAACTTCTTTATCCAGTCATCTGTTGATGTGCATTTAGGTTGCTCCCATGTCTTGGCTATTGTAAGTAGTGCAAATGTTAGTTATGTTGGAAAATATAAAAGCAGCAAGCATCAGAATCTAGAGGTGAGTTGCTAATCAGAAAAAAATGGGAATCAAATGCTGAGGTCACTTGTTGGGTGGAGGGTCAGGCTAGGTCATGGAAACAAAAACAAATTCCTCCTGCAGGGGAGATGAGCTGAGTCGACTGGCAGGCAAACAAGCAAATAGGATGATTTCAGGTACAGTTGAATGTTAATGAAAAAAGTAAAAGAAAGATGCTTCAGGGGGAATTTCCTATTCAAAACCTGCTAATTTTCTGATTTTCCTCCTTGGAAAAGGCTAAACCAGGTCTGAATTGGGGGTGGGGGAGTGATGGACGTACAGCCACTCCCACGTCTTTTCTTATCGACACCCATGCTTAGGATGCAGGCTTCAGCTGGAGTGAATTTGTGAGTGTGAGAAAACCAGTCTGACAGCCACGTCTTGGCCCTGCCTTTCCATGGAAACTTACTCTCTAGGCATTTCTCAGTTTACAAAGGACTAGCCATAAATCCTACCAGTGAAGGGCTTCAGAGATGGGCTGTGAACCTAGGAGGAAGGAAAGAGATGTTTTCTCCCCTACCTGCCAAAGAGACCTTCAGAATGTGTTGTGCATTAATCCAGACTGTTCATTCACTGTGCCTGAATTTTAACAGATATTTACATAATTTTATGACATTGGTGGCTTGCAGTTCCTTCTCTCCCCACTTAAAATACATCTCCTTCATTCTGTCATGGGAAGAGCTTCCTCAAGGATATATGAATTTTTTAAACTTATCTACAGAGTCATTGAATGTCCTTAGAACAAGGAGGGTGAATACACTGCCCTTTTTTTTTTTTTTTTTTTGGTGCAAAGTATCAACTCTGCTTGTTCAGAACCCAAAAAAGAAGACATCGTAGGGACGTGAAGTCAGGGAAGGCCACTGCAAGACCTTTCTTAAGCTTCAGAGAGGATTTAAAGTTTTCTACACTGTAGAACTACTAAAAATAAAATACGGCATTTTTATTAGAATTTTTTCCTTTCATTTCTGTGACTCCCATTAGCTAAAGTGCTGAGAAAAAGATACTGGTTCTGCGTAGGGAGAAAAATGGAGGATAATTCAGTTACATACGAAAATTGTCAAAGTTAAGAAGCTCTTGGCCAAGGTATTAAGAGTTGAGGTTCGCACTGAAATACACGTGTATTAAAATATAAACTGAAATGTAGGGTATATATCATGTGATATTCGTACGTTACAATGTATGATATATTAATATATTTTTTAAATATAGAGATTTTGAGTGTTACAAGTTACTATATATTATTATTGTATAACGATGCATATATAGAACATTATATTGCTTTTTGATGTAATGTGTGTTTTCTGTATGGTATGCAATGCTTTGCATGCGTACAGGTGCATAGGTGGATGTATGATTTAGGTACGTACACTGTGAACAACAGCAGTGCCTTTTCCAGTTTTCGATGTTCACTGTTGGGAGTAATCCAGGGTCTAAACGGGTCATCCTTAAAGCCACTTCTGTACCAGTTACATACCTGTGTCATTTTCCAAGAAATGGGCGTTGAGGACATTGATTTTTGTTTGTTTTGTAACTCTAGCTTTAAATTCTGAGTTGACAGCAAAGAGGAGAGTTACTGAGATCTTCCCTGAAGATGAGCTTAGTGTTAGACCTCGTATGTCTACATGCCACGTCTTTCTACATTTTCCACACAGAATGCATATGTACCCAGAAAAAAGTCTGAAAATTGCCAACTTCCTTCTCTCTCTGAACTGCATGCTGGCAGTCATTTTCTGGTTATTCTTTTGTGGAACTCCCAGGTAGACAGCCCAGGGTCGCACCGGGCAGCCTGGGACAGTCAGGCAGTGGGGCAGGTGTTGCCTGGGGTCCTGGCATCCCGTGGGGAGGTGTGTTGGGCCGGCAGTGACTGGTGCTCTGGGGAAGGGGCACGGGGTACCCGAGGGAGGGTCGCAGTGTTTGTGGAGGCTCAGTGTGGGGCGCGCCCTCTTGCACTGGGTGCTGGCCTCCAGTGGACGCTGTGTGTCGTTGCTGGTCACAGCGTGGCTCCTTGGCCTTGTGGGTGGGAAGTTACACCCGTGCAGGGCCCTCCTGGTCCCAGGAAAGAGAAAACAAGCTGCCTCTGGCTCTGTCATCCCATACACAGCCCATTTGTCTCTCCACTTCAACTTTCATACTAAAAGGACGTAAAGTCAGTATCTGCTATTACTGCCTTTAAAAATATTCGTCCACGCCATACCACGCCCCCCGACCCCCCATCCCATAGCCTCCTTCATTGGGTTTATTCCTAAGTATTTTATTTGGGATTTCGGGATTTGCAGGTACACACTACTATACAGAAAACAGATAAACAACAGGGTCCTCCTGTAGAGCACAGGGAACTACATTCAATATCTTGTCATAACCTATAATGAAAACGAATAGGAAAAAGAATATATATATACGTATAACTGAATCACTATGCCGTGTACCAGAAATGAACCCATCATATACTAAGATGAAACAGACAAATAAACCCAGGCCATACTGGCCCTAAACCAAAAAAAAAAAAAAAAAAAAAAAAAAATATCCTCATTCCCAGCAGTAATTACCTCCCATGTTACCTGCAAAAGAGGCGGACGTCCAGCCTGGCTTTCTCACTTGTGCAGAAACACTAGTTCCTAGTAAAATGCACTGACCGGACAGAGTTCTCCTCATTTCACTTACTGTTGAAACTCAACATGTAAGTGAATAACCTTGATGCAAGAATTATACACCTTTATGCATCTGAGTATGAACGTTAAATTCACCTTCTCGTCCAGACTAGAATGTGGGCCCGCTCTGGAGACAGCCAGAGCAGTCTCTAAGTTTTCCCTTCATGGGAAAACTTGTTTTCCCCTAATACGCAGAACTATTTCTTTTTCCTTCCATGTTTACATCATTCTGAGCTGACTGTTGTCCTCTGTTTCCTTTTTTGGCTCCTCTGAGCCAAGGAAGTCAAAATTTGCTCCATCAGAAGTACGGTTTCTCGTGCGGTATACCAGAAATAATCACTCATGGTAAACTGACAGTACTTCAATAAAAAGTAAAAAAAAACCAAAAAAACTAAAACACACACAAGATAACAAAGTTGCAACCAGCAGTAAATAAGCCCTAGAGATCGAATGCACCGTGTCATGAATATAGACGACAAAACTGTATGACAAGCACCAAACTTGCTGAGAAATTGCAACTCGATTATTCTAACCACTAAAAAGAAGGGATTAATTTACGGAACATAATAGAGGTGCCAGTTTTTGCTACAATGGCAATCAGATAATATACAAATGTATCAAATTAACATGTTACAGACCCTACGTTTATACAATGTTAAATGTTTGGAATACTTCAGTTAAAAATAGGTAAATAAATAAATGAAACCAGCAAGAAAATAAAGATACTAAAAATATATATAGTTTTTTGCCCCTGCCCCCATTCCCTCCTCCCCCCACTCCCTCCTCCCCTTCCCTTTCCCCATCCACCCCCCCCTTCCTCTTCATTGTTAGTATTATCCTCATGCTACGGTTTCCTTTTTACTCTTTGGTTCCCCAATCTAAAGCCATCCTCTCTGGAAAACATGTGGCAAATGCGATGTATTTGGCAGGGTGACTGTGTCTTCGCAAGCTGGTCCTGCCGCCTCTTGGTTTAAAAAGCCTTCATCAAAGGCATCATCCTTATGGAGGGGAGGAGGGGGAGGGAAATGTGTGGCAGTAAGGGTCCTCCTTATGCAGATAAGGGTCTCTTGGGTGGTCAGAATTGTCTCTGGGAGTAGCTCTCTTCCTGGCTTGGAGACGTCTCTGCAAATGGGAAACTGCTGTGTAAGTATAAGTTTCCTTTACGAAGAGGAAACTTGTATGTTCGATGAGCAGGCCGGTAGGGAAGGCAGAGAGCTTTCCGTGAGTCTGCTGTTCCTGATTGCCTTTAGCTCAGAGGAACTTGCACAGCAAACAGGCATATTTTGGGGTGGCAGTGTTCTAGATCCCTTCAACTCAAGCTATGGGGGTTTGTCTGTAGGAGAACTTAGGAGTTGCCTGGATGGGAAATACAGCATTAGCTGAGAATCCGATGTGCCTCATTCCTCGAACACGTGTTGGTGGAGCCCCTGCTGTGTGAACACAGCTGCCTAGGTGGGAGGGATTGTCCAGCATTACAAATCCCTGCCCCCCCAGCGCTGACGTCACCATGTGTGTCGGGGGCAGTGGTCTTATTCACGGACGTATCAATTTTCATCACAAAGGGCTACATTTTTTGTGTGTATCCTTGCAGCTCTGCCCTGCCCTGCGGTGGGTAAGGATGCTCTCAGGACACCTTTGCTTTCAAGCGCTCATCTCTTTTCTTGGGAGCCTGGTCCTGCTTGATAATCTGTCTTGAATCTTCATGCTCCCCTCAGCTGTCTTTTTTCCTCTGCAGTTTTCTTAGCTGCAGATTTCTCTAGCTCCCTGGGATTAGTAAATACCTTAAAGGATAGTGTGTGTAAAAGAGAAATGCAGCCTCTTTGTTTCAAAATGGGATGAGCAAACGTCTGCTCGCAACTACCTCAGAGGTACCTATCGAAGCACACCACATTATAATTTATTATGTTTAGATCGGAGGAGTCTTTGCGGGTGGCCAGGGACAGATGCCTCTCTCAAGCCAGCTTAATCAGAAAAGGAAATATCATTTTCCCTCTACCCTTCTGAGTGTGTTCTCAGCTGAGTCCCGTTGTCATGGAAGACAGCAAGTAGTTTATTAACATGACTACCTCACGTGTACGTGGGAGATAACCAGCAAAAATGAGTAATTCACTGATAAAGACTAAGCCGCCAGCTTAAATACTGTCTTCAACTAAAGGTAAGGAAGGAGAAATGTGTGTGTGTGTGTGTGTGTGTGTGTGTGTGTGTGTGTCTGTGTGTCTGTGTGTGTGGTGGGGAAGCTATGGTGGGGTTACTGTGGAAACTACAGTAAACAAAGGCAAGGTTCATTATGCAGATTTGACTTGGTGCCTTTTTGCCTGATAAGATTTCTTTGTGATGTAGGGACCTCCTTCTCCTGGCACAGAGAGGGAGACACCCTGACAAAAGGAGATTTCCTTTATAAACTGTAAGCTTCCCTTTCAAAAGGGTAACTTCTTCTGTCCTCAGGGCTTCTCCCCTGTCTGCTGTTTCTCAAAATAATGAGCTCAAAAAAAATCCAAATGCCAGATAAGAATATTTGGGGTGCACACAGTCTGGTACTTTACATCACTCTCTGCTTCTACACACAGAACTTCTCCGAAGGACACGTACTAGACCTGCCGAGGTGCTGGACCCCCTGTGGGACAGGTGAACGTGTCAGAGGAATGAGCCATTGTGATTAGCCAGGGCGAGCTCTCAGGAGCTTCCTTTTGGCTGGGAGACAGGTGGACACCTGTAGCTGAGAGTCCTAACAGGGCTTGTGGACGGTGATGGGAGGTACGTGGGGGCCTACACCTGCCGGTCCCACCAGAGCCGTTTAGATTAGAGGCAGGGCCGTTGTTCTGCGGGAAGAGCATGCCACGAGCCCCTTCCTCTCCCCGCACCCAGAGCCAGGGCTGTCAGTCATCCTTCTGCACTGCTTTGTTGGGTATCCGTTGCACTGTTCTTTGAATGTTTTATCTCTCCCTGCACTGAAATTGTTTTGTTGGAACACATCCCAAAGGATATGCTTTTATGAGAGGAAGTGTATGTGCAGTAAACATGATGAGAACCTTGATTGCTGGGGGAAAGTTCTGATACTGTTTAATAGTTTGGATATAAAACCGTGGTGCAGACACATTTCCCTTCAGAACTTTGAAGTCGTAGGCTCTCTGAGTTCACGTCCCCAAGGATGTGATGAGATGTGTTTCTAAGAAACATTATCTCCTTCTCTTTCTCTAAGCTTTTGGACTTTGGACTCTTCATCCTTCTCATTCGGGTCTCTCACTCATCAGAATGTGTGTGTGTGTGGCTGTTTTTGTTTTGTTTTGTTTTGTTTTGTTTTGTTTTTTAAGCTGCTTTGTTCCCATTCAACCCCAAGTCACGATCATCGCTTTCCAAATGTTGGAGTTGTTCTCTGATTTAATTTATCGTCGTTCCCCCTAGTTTCTCAATTCCCTCCTCGGGAAATCCTATGAGCTTCTTAACGCTCCTTCCTTGATCTCGCCTCTGCGCCCCTTCAGTTTACTTTCTCTTTCTTTGTAATTTTTGCTGTAGGTTCTGGAATATTTACTCAGTTTTATCCTGCAGATCATAAATTTGTTCTTTGGGCATGTTCATTCTGTAATGTGACTTTCTGTGAACTACCTAGTAACTATCATTCATGTTCCATTTTTAAAATAACATGTCACTTTTCTACGAACATCCTTAGGAATCCCCCCGAAGGTACGAATCAGGCTCCTAGAGGACTTTCTTTATTTCTTCTGTTACACCTGTTTTGTATATTTTTACGTTGTTCCTTACTGTCTTGATCATGACTTAAGCGTATTTTTTTTATCCTGCTCACTCGTTTGTTTTTCTACCAGCTGGTCTTTTTTGTTTAACTGTGCATATTACTGAACAAGAGACTGAGTTCGTGGCGGGGCTACAGTGTCTGCTTTCCCACTGTGTGGCTTTGTTTTGTTTTTTCTTTTTTTTTTTTAAGTATAGTCAGTTACAATGTGTCAATTTCTGGTGTGCAACACAATGTCCCACTCATGCGTATACATACATATATTCGTTTTCATATTCTTTTTTATTAAAAGTTATTACAAGGTACTGAACATAGTTCCTTGTGCTATACAGAAGAAATTTTATTTTTGTATGGCTCTGCTTCTAATGGATTTCTTTCATAAATGTGGAGATGCCAGGTTCTGTCAGCAGACAGATTTTTCTAAAAGGGCACAAGGGGGTCACACGGGCACTCTTAGGATCCCAACAAAAACAAAAGAAACGTCGACTTCGTTCTGGGAGGGGAGGACCCCGTGCGTTGTGCTCCTTGGTAAGTCTTCCTTTCAGTTCACTTTCTGTGTCCACAGAGTGATCTCCAGTCACCTTGGTTTTCTTCTTCTTCTGTTCTTGCATCCACAGCTGAATGAAGGGCTCCTCTGTGAAAATCTGTCATAATTTAGGAAGCGGGTCTGGGGCTTTGGCTGGGGACAGAAGCTGGCAGGCACTCCATGGCCACCTCGAGGTGTGGGGGCCTGTGTGGTAGACCTCCACACATAGGTCCCCATGAATCCAGCTGCGTGATCTCTCTGGGTCCTACACACATCACTTGCTAAGGTTCAGTTGTCATTTATCTACCTGTGTAGTCTCATTTCTCTTTAAAAATGTTGTGGGAAGTTGGCGATACCCTTCGATCTTTTTGATCCTACCGTGAAGTTGGCATTTATCTTCTATAATGTCACTTATTTCAGAAGCCTACCACGGGGAAGGTAGGCAAATGTGTGGCTGCTGTCCCTGGACTGAACCAGAAGTTCCATCGTGAGTTAGTATCTGAATTCCAGACTGGCCACATGGATAATATATATCGCTTCTAAAATCTCCCTTGCAGACTATTCGTCCTTAACTAGATGATCAGAACTTACTTTATATCCCAGACTTACATGGACTCTGTCGTGATTTTTACATTTTCCATTTAGTCAAAAAATATTTGTATTTGTTGGCCTCAAAACAAAAATAGGTTGATCACATTGGAAAATGACCTTCTTTCTCAAGTTTGACCTTCATGCTGTTTTATGTTGAGTTGTATTTTAGAATCAGTCCTTCCACCTGTTGACCTTGAGATGGGACTTCCAACTATTTTCCCCCACCTCACTTTTTTTTTTTTTTAATTTTTTAGCTTTTTGCTTTTCTGTTTTACCAGCCCAACTGTGTACACAGGCTATGACTGATGATTATTTAGCAGCAGAAGATTGACCTCATCTTCATCAGGAAGCCTCAGTGTTGCGTTTAGGCAGATTCTGTTTCCAGTAATGAGGATACAGGAAACATCGCTTCCTTTGCAAGTTCTTACCCTTCCTCACGCTTAAAGAAAGACATGCTTTGTCGTATTCGGCTATTTCTCACCGTTGGATTTCCTGGTTTTGCTAGGAAACGTTCAAACAGAGCAAAGAGCAAGATTTTTCAGTAAAAAGTCATTTTCCTGTTGCATTGATGAGGTTGTGTAATGCCCGGAGCAAGTTAATCTTTATAAAAAGGCTTTAAGACGACATCTTATTTTATACGATACGGCCACTTGTGAGAGCATTCCACCAAGAATAGCAAACCTAAGACTCCGTTGCAATGATGGTGGTTTATTACAAGTGGGGCTGTTTCAGTAAGAGAAGCGCTTTATTGACTATTCCATTCTTGATGTAGATTCTAAATCAGTTTGATGCGGGATCTCAGCACTTGAAGAGTTGTTCACCAGTGGTTTTTCTACATCTGAAAGTAGCCTTTGCCAGTGAAGAGTGCTGGCAAAAAAAGCAGTTCACCCCAATTATGAGTTCCTTGAATTAGCTCAGTATACCTCGTCTAGCAAAGAAGAGAACGAATCTATCTTGCACCGAAATGAGAGCGTAATTTGGGTCAGACACTAACGAGTTAGGGTCCTACCTGATTCTGAGTTCAGCTGGGCGGTGAGCAGAGATGGTGGTGAGACCCCCGTGACCAGTAATGAAATGTTTTATGCTGTCGGGAGGGGAGCAAAGCAACCCGTGAAAGCTCAGGGTGGAAGAAGGTTCCAAACCTGGTTGACTAACCTCTGCTGGAATTAATGACGGTACCTCTCTTACCTCCGAAAAGCTCATAGATTCTCCTGTAAGTTGGATTCTCATTGAAAAGCCGCTATTCCTCCTTAGAGCCTCAGGCAAAACAGTTTCCTGAGCTTGAGTGCTTATTTGTAAAATTAGGGCTTGCAAAATTCCAAGTGATTTTTTTTTCCTCCCCCTTAAACTCTGAATTGAGGAAAATTTGCCTAATAGAAACACGTTTGCATGGCAAGATGCTAGGCTCGGGGGACCCATTTAGGATCTGCTGTCCCTATTTTAAGCAACCCCATAAATAATTAGTTAAAAATCATGCTTTGTCAGTTTTTGGAATCAGTCATTTTATGTTATTCTAGTACACGGGCCAGTTTGTAGTCAAGGGTCGAATTGAACTTTTGGAATTTTACATGAAATAATATTTTTTTGAACCTTAATGTTGAAAGGAGATTGCTGAAAGCACACTGTTACAAATCCAGTTGCTGGATGACCTGGAATTTATTACTCAATGTTCAATTGATATTTCGTGTCTGAATACATCTTTCCATGGAAAGAAATACTGAGAGTGCTGAAGAGTGTTAAACTTTCCAGAAACTACAGTTGTATGGAAGAAAACTGAAACAGCCCCCCGCATTTTTCTGTTAATAAACATGTGACTTGTCAGTGTAACAAACAGCACAGTGTATTAAATGAGGAAAACTTATGTTCCCTGTATTAGAAAGTGGTTCGTGCACATTCTCAGGAGAAGTTCAAAATGTTTTCCCTTTACATGCAGATAAGGGAAAAAAACACAAAGACTTCGCAGAAAAGGGCACTGTAACCAAACCGTTTAGTTATTCACGCAAAGAAGAGATAACATATTGTCAGGATTGCTAAAGTCACTTGACCCAGTTGAGGAGGAATTTATTCAGGTGGCTTTAATGATGGAGCTACTTTTGGTCGGCAAACCTGTGTTAAAAGGACTTTATAGAAAACTGTCGTTAATCCTTATGCCCCAGTTCCTGCATGGTGAAGCTTACTGTGCGCATTTTACAAATGGGAAGATGGATTTTCATGATGTAAAAGGTATTTGCTGGAGCTCTGGTAAGTCCTGGGAGCTGCATCCAAGACGCCCCTCTCAGTATTAAGCACCCTTTGTCAGGAGAATAGGATTGCGGGAATGGAAGTTGGGGATTTGTACCACACAGGACCCTGAAAGTGTGTGGAAGAATTTTAAATTTTTGCTGAAAAATATAATCAGTGCAGACACCCCTTCCTTCTTCGCCCAGAGGATTCTGGAAGGGAATTCATTGAACTGCCTTTATTTATCTTTTCCCAGTTTTCACAGTCGCCCTTCATACAGGCAGACATTCTTTCATTCGCTTTTAGTATTCTTTTTTGTTTGTTTGTTTTTTAATTTTTTATCGACGTGTAGTTGATTCACAACGTGGGTTGCAGGCTCACTTTAATTATTTCGACAGATACCATGATGTACCTACCAGGAGTTAGGGTGCTGCCCTTTCTTTTCCTGCACTGCAGCTGGAACAAACATTTGTTTTTATTTCTGTGCATTAATTTTTAATTGAAGTACAGTCAGTTACTAGTGTGTCAGTTTCTGGTGCACAGCACAGTGTCCCTAGTCATGCATATACATACATGTATTTGTTTTCATATTCTTTTTCACACACACATATTGGTTTTTATATTCTTTTTCATGAACGGTTATTATAAAATATTGAATATCATTTCCCGTGTTATACAGAAGAAATTAAGCATTTATTTTTAAAAGGGATTTTTTTTTTTTAAAATGACAAACCACCCATCCTGGCCACAGTGGTTTCACTTTTACCACATTTAGCTAATGTTAGTGTCTCAGTTCTTAAATCACATGCCCCATTGTTTACACTATTACGTTGGGTCAGTTTGTTCCTCCTGAGTGTGAGATAGACCTTTTGGTCTTTTCTTTACCTAACAAAGCATTACGCTCATAATATGCACTCTTCTACTGGCATCTTACCTTGTAATTATTTCAAAATTATTTTCTCAAAACACTGCCTTGAGTGTTTTGAGGATTCTGACTTCAGTCAGACAGTGTGGATTTGGAAAGTTAACACACGCAGCGGTGGGTTAGAAAAGGTATATTCTGGTGAGGGGAAGGGGTAGAAATCAAATGAGGACACAGGTGATTTTTCTCTTCACATCACAGACCCTTTGTGCTGGTTTCATGCGCCTTCTTGTCTTGCCGTCATCCATCGAGAGATCCTGGCTTGCAGTTTCATAAAGGAAAGAGGAGTTGATGGAGATTTATTTACACAGAGGTGGGGTCACTGCTCATTTGGGCTGCAGGATGTGGCCTGATTCCAGAGTTGCAGACCAGGGGTTGAAGGCAGTGCAGTCGCTGGGCTGGAAGCCAGGGCTCCGAGTCATTGTAATTGTAGATGAAATAATAATTATTCGAGATTGTTTGCTAATCAGCAGAACCTTGGAAGTGGCTGCTGACTCTCGAGGTGATTAAGGTGAAACGCCAAATTTGCATGCATTTTAGAATTCCACCATAGCTTGCAAGAGCCCCTCTCTAAAAATAGACTTTGCTTCTTTCAAGATGTGCGCGAAATCAAGGACCCAGAAGGAGTAATTGCAGTGCATCGATAATGCCTAAAACAAAAACACCACAGAATCTCCCTCCCATAGACAATTATCTGAAGATGCTCTTGTCTTTAATTATATGACAGGCTCACCTTGTGTTTTTAGATTATTAGCCATAGCGAATTAGTAGCTGCTCTTTGCCGTCTTCGATAAATACTGAAGCTGGGAGCTTTGCAAATGCATTCGAGATGCCTGCCCAGATGCTCTGTGACTCACTGGTCTCTGCCCATTTATTGAGTGGCCCAGCGTTGTCCGTTTTTGTTCTTTTCCCCGCCCCCTGGCTCTGGTATATCTGAAAAGCCGAACAGAAACGTCAGTCAGCGAGGCAGAGACATGGGTGCAGAACACTGGGCTTCAGAGGTGACTTTGTATAGACACAAGTTCTGAGGGTGACCTCTAATACCTGTCCCAGGGAGATTCTTGTAGCAATTGGAAGACATTTATCAGATGGTTTCAGAGATGCAGGGAAAATCCATGCAGCGGAATAGAAGCTTTTGCTCTGCAATTTGCTACATCTAAGTGGTGCCCAGTGAACACCCGTGTATTTAAAACCCCAGGAGTTCTTTGTGTGGGGTTGTTTTGTCTGGGTTTTGATCCTCCTGCCTCATGTGATCCTAGACACACACCGCTGAAGGCTCTCTCCCTTGTAATGTGGTTTTCTTACCTATGGGCATCTGTAAGAAAGGGAACAGAAGATGAAGCAGTCTGGGTAGACACGTGTGATGTCGCTGTGCCTGTCCAGGTCTCCCTGAGAAACTGTGAAGGCCCTTTGTTTGGTATCGTCTGTTCTAAGAGACACGCCTTGGTCTCTCCAGAAATTACACCCGCGCGGGGTCTGGGTGCTTTGAAGTAGCAAGGCATTGTGCAGTTTCATTCTGAGGCCGTTTAAGCAAAGAGAGACTGAAGCGCACGTTGGGAATTTGACCCCTCGGAAAGGAGAGGACAGACAGCGTTTCTGAAAATAAACGCTTTTTGAACATAAAACAGAGAAATTGCACGAAAGCAATCTCCTGTGTTTGACAGCAATTTCTGTTTCTGTTCCAGCTGCTTCTGCAGATAAAATTACAGTGGAACTGGCTTTCCTATTTAACTGGCCTCCAGATAGAGTCACCCCAAATCTCCAGCTATTGACTTTTGAAACACCGCTTACAGAACAGGTACCTGGAAAAACATGCTTCTGTTGAATTTCTTTATAAAAAGAAAGGCCAGGAGGGCATTGAGTCTGTACCCATTTAGCCAAGCACGCTACCGCTAACATTAAAGGTCAGCCTCTTACAAAAAGCCATTGAGATTAGACATTTTTGGTAAAATCTTTTGGTAAAGAAGCATATGAACTGGGGGAGTGGGGTGATTATCCACTGATTCCTATATCCTGTTGCTTTGAGGGCGGTCCCCAGGATGTTAACTTGCTGGCATGAGCCCCCTGTGGTCTTAAACTGTGCTGAGAACCGTGAGGCTGGCGAGACAGGATCAAAGGTGGGGCGTGGAGCTGTCCCCTCCCGCAGTGCTGAAACCGGAGGGGAAGACAGGCATTCCACATTGGGCTCCTGTGAGTGACAAGGCTCATTCAGTTGTTACATTCTGTTGATGAGATAAACGTATTCTGTGTCTGAGAAGGCCAGAAAGGAGGGCATTAAGGCATGGTCTATTCTGAGGGGAGTTTGTTATCTGTTTTGTCAGCTAGGGTGCCTGAGAGTAAAATTCAAGACCTACGGTTGGAAAAGTGAGCCTCTGGTGGGCTTGGGTTTCAATGTCATAAAGTCTGGACTTTGTACGTGAGGGAGGCTTGAAGTAGGAGACCTCTGTGTTTCCCAGTAAATAACACATTTTACTAATGAGCATTTTACTAATGAGAGAATGAGCATTTTGGTAATCATTAAAATGGGGAATCAGCTTCAGCTACACCACTCTGCTGACACAAGCCGGAGAAAGAGTAGAAACCATGGCACAGAGAAGACAGTGTCTGGAGAAAGAGGGATTCTGGTTTGGTGGGAGTTTGTGTTACGGCCGAATCCGATTACGGAGGGTGAGAATGGCCTCAACGAGAAAATTGAAATTCACAAGTTCTCGAGCTCCAAGGTGAAGTGAATCCATTTTGACTGAGACGGTTTTGTCAGTGACTTTGTGAAAAGAAAGTGCTGGCTTTTAGTTATTCACCAATAAAAAATGCATGAACCCTGCTCACTTCCTGGATCAAAGGCATTTTCTACAAAGTCAGCCCTTTGGTCTTTGCAGGGTGATAGTACAGAGAACCTCTCCCCAGTGCCCTTGTCCAACTCTCTCTGTACCACAGACATTTTGACGATCTGTTGGTTGGAGTGACTGTGTCTGTAAAGTCGCCTTTAGCACGTGTATGGGGTGAGCCATGCAGGTCAGCTAGACGTGAGGGCTACCAAGTCCTGCGTCATCCATTGCCTGTCCAGGGAGGCGAGACGTTGACCAAGCGGTGTAATCTTGAAGGCACCTCCATCAGAAGTGTGGGAATGGAACAACACAGTGTAACACACGTCTGTGGAATAGTGTGGAAGGGAAACCAGCTTTCAAGATGACAGTCACTACCCTGGAATGCAATGCTCGTATCTTCTATGTTAGTGTACTGACTTAAAAGACTCGACCGTCAGTTTCTTATTAGAGCTTAATTTGCCCTTTAAGTGATATCCCCGTGTTGTATTTTTCATAAATATGTCAGGTTCTGTGTTTGTGGCTCTCAGTCAAAAGCTTGACGTATTTTGCACTCGTTCTGTTAACATTTCATCTATTTCTTTTCATTGTTTACTGACATAACCTGCTCCCTAAACTACACAAAGCATTCGGTAAGAAACCGCACCGTTGTTTCCCCGAAATGAGGTCCACTTACTTAGCCGCTGGACTCGTCTGAGGGTCAGTTAAGTGTGCTGTCCCCGTTAGCTGTCAATACTGTCTTCTGTATGGATTTCCACTTCATGTGGTACTTTCTGCAGGGCGGGAATGCATCTTGGCTCTTAACCTGAACTCCCTTCTCGTTCACTTCTCATTTACAGCGTGTCGGTGGGGTGCTCGGCTCTGCAGCACAGCTTACACGTGCTCCTTCAACGTTTTCAAGATCCCTCCCTTGTGGCATAATGAATCGGTTTTGTGGTTATTCCTGTCGGCCGGCCTGTGAAGTCTGTTAGGGGGGTTAACCCTATGGTATTTATTCCTGCATTTTTATCCTCCCATCCATCTTTCCCTGAGCCCCCCATGCACAAATCCACCTACATACCCAGTGCATTTCTGAACTAGGAGAAGACACCCGGTAAGCATTTGTCAAATGAACTGAATAACGGCACCAAATACAGAATAATCCGTTTCCTCAGGCTGTTTGTAATCTGAGGTAAGAGTGGTGGACAATACCGTGTCCCGTTAGGGCCGTAAGTATGCCTTTCCTCTTAGTGTGCACCGGCTGTGGAAGAGGTGTATTTGCAAGAAAAATCCTGAGCTTGTAGAGAAATTCATTGCCCGTCTGTTTATAGCATATATCTTCTTGTGTTTTTCATGTTGAGTTTCCTGTGACCACCATCAGAATGCTTCCTGCTTTGGGGAGAAAAAAAAAGAAGCCATACATCCTTGATACATTGAGCTAATTCTCTGTGGTCCTCAGATGGTGTGTCCATGCACTCTTCCAGGAATGGACACAACTCTCCTGAAAGAACCAGATGTAGAAATGAGCCAGTGACCTCACTCTGCCTTGGATCATTTAGCCTAGACCCCGTTTCTGGAAGGGAGTGATGCACCTGTCTTCAAACTCTGCAGCATCTGCGGCTGATAGTCCACAAGTCAGCAGTTTCATGGAGTCTTCTCCTCTTTACCAACCCCTTCTACCGAGAGCCTTGAATGATTCTTGAGTGTGCTCAGTGCCATGGATGGAGAGGGCTGGGTAGAGCCCTGCCTACGTGGCAGTGTCTTTAGATAAACAGTCCTCGAGGGACAGCCTGCAGGGCGTGAATGATGAGATCTCGCAGAAGGCAAGGTTTCATTTGCATAATTATAAGCTGTAGACTGACGGGGGAGGGGGGCGCTGAGCTAGTTCAGGGTTGCTTTGCCTGCTCCGTTTTGTGCTTAAAGCATCATCCACGTGAACTCAAGTTGAGTATCCCAGGGTTCAAATTTTCAGAAAATAACTCCTAAGTATTGTTACGTCAGGAGCTAATATGAACATCCTAGTCTGGGATTGGCAGACACAAACTACTACGTATAAAACAGATGAACGACAAGGTCCTACTGTACAGCACAGGGAACTGTATTCAGTATCTTGTAAAAACCTATAATGACAAAGAATATGTGTATGTATAACTGAATCACTGTGCTGTACACCAGAAACGAACACAACACTGTAAATCAGCTATGCTGCAGTTAAAAAAAAAGAGCTCTAATACACTCAGGGCTGGGCTAGGAGGGAGTTCTGGGGACATCCAACTTTGGAATAAACATCAACCTCATATCCGTCATCTAGAGATTCTTAACTTGGCATCATGGATAAGCTTCAGAGGGTCTAAGAATCCCCTATATATAAAATTATGTATTTGCATTTCTGCATTTAAAGGAGCCGTATACTTCGTCACATTCTCGAAGGCATTTGTTTTAATCGTACGCAGAAGAAAGCGCCCAGGTTTGTTCCAAAGAGACCCGTTTCTTCTCTGGGCTGATTCTAGAGATAAAGAGAAAGCCACCATGGTTTGTTTAGTCTGGGCGGAGGGCCATCTGGAGCAGACCTGATCTCCAAGGTTGTTTAAAATCCAGCTTCTCCGTGGTTCATCTAAGCTTTCACGTCGTAGGGATGCGCAAGGTTGGAACAGTTCCTCGAGGTCTCTGTGTGCTCTGAAGTCAAGAGAGCAGGAACGTGACGGGGGTGTAGGCTGGTGATGCATTTGTGCGGGGATGGCAAAACAGGAAACAGCCTTTTCCGCATTCGTTGCCACTAGCAAAAACCTCCCTATTGTGCAAGCTGTCAGTTGGCTGCGCTGACCTGTGAGTCCACACAAGGGAGGCCGTGGGGGCTTCTAAGAGCTTTGCCTTCACTCTTTTCTGAACCTGTTCAACTTTCCCCTTTGAATTCATCATTAGAACTCGGTTCTAAGAGTTCTCCTGGAACCACCAGCCTCCCTGAAGACACTGAGTGATGGAGTGGCTTGCACGCTGCCTGTTCATTCTGCTCTTTCCTGAGCCCGCCTTGATTCAGTTTCACCGGGCAAGCAACTCGTCTGCCGCCACCTCCCCCAGATCGGTCTTTGTGTGATAAATAACGAGCGTGTAGTTCAGAAGAGCTTAACGCTGTTCGTTCTGGTCGTGGTGCATTGCGGTGATGGTGCACTCCCTGGTTTGCTTTCTTGAGATGCTTCCTGGCCTGGAGGGACTGTGGCAAATTTTGCAGATGGAGACCAGGCATAAATCAAGACAACCTTCCAGACATCAGACATGCGCTTTTAAAAATCTGTCAAATGAGAGAGCAGTTATGAGGCAATAATTTCACACCTCACATAGTCAAAAATATTAATGGGAACTGGGCAGTCCCAAGAGATTAAGCTGAGGGTTCTTACTGAGTGTCATTCATGGGCCCCTGGGAGTCCTCACACCTTCTTAGGGTGTTTGGCTAATCACGCTAAGGTAATATTTGCCTTTTCTTGCTGGATGGATTTTGTACTGATGGTGTAAAATCGCAGGAACCTCAGCACAGATCAATTTGCTGATGCTAAAACTGGGCTAGTGGTCGTTTCTGTTCTTCCCTGCTTATGTAGGGAGCTTGCCACAAGCCTGTTCCACTTACGAATGGCCTCAGTGCAGTAAAAAACAGTCTTAATCGTCCGCCCTGGGGCATATATGTCTTCTGAACATCCGCGTGACCAAAGGGGAGGGGGTGTCAAGTCCTGACAGCCGAATAGCGTGGTTGTGGTTTTCCCGAGGGGAGGCACTTGGACCACGATTTGAGTTGTGTGCCAGACTGGACAGTCTTTTCTCCCACTGGATTCCACTTTGAGTTGACTGCTCAGTGAACGTCAGGCTTGAGGGTTTGGGATGGGAGACATGCTTTTGGAAGTGACCAGAGTGAGCTGGGCACTCCGAGGATCACAACTGACCGGAACTGTCTCTGGCGATGATGTTTGACAGCCTTCCAGTACCGACAAGACTCTTCTGAGAAGATTCCTGGTGACTTTAACAAGTGAGATGTTGAATGTTATGTGATACAATGAGTGAACATTCCTTAGAGGAGCTGCATAGCATTCTGAAGCAGGATTTTGTACCTGAATGATGCACCCTGTTACAGAATCGTGGACGGTTAGAAGATCCACTTAAAACGCAAGACAGACGCATGGATTTTAATAGAACAGGATAGGAAAACATCATTAATACTGACTGCAGATTCCAAATTTCAAGTCACCCCTAAGAAACTATTCATTTTCAGAGTTTGGGTGCAGTGTCAAAGAAGAGTGTCCACTGTACTCTGAAAAAAAAGCTATTACAACACTCCGCTCTTTTCCGGCTGCATAGCTGTACAAGACTAGGTTTTATTCATAGCCTACAACCAAAACAACATATGACAAAGGAATGAGAGCAGGAACACATATTGGAATCAAGGCGTCTGATAGGCAGCCAGGTATTAAGGAGATTGGCAAGAGCATGAAACAGTCACTCTTGTTGCTTCTTCATTTTGTTTTGTAAAATCTGTTCATTTCCCACAAATATGCTATTTGTGTCTGACATAAATAGTATAGGAATGTCTTCATTTTCATTTCTGCTGTCGTGACATCACACGAGATCCACTCTCCCAAGCGCTCTCAGATCCTCAGTTGCCTGTAAGGATGTGAAGAATCCTGAGACGCTAACGGTTTGAGATCTGATGCTCTGATAGTGTTCTTGAAACAGAGGTGATTCCGAAGCTCGGCTGGGGAGTTTGACACATACAGAGTCTTTGGCTCCACCTGAAAATTCTAATTCTGGGATGTGCTTTGGGCCAGGTGCCCTCACCCCGGCTATGGTCAGCGGAGTCACTGTGGGGCTGAGAGGTGTGACTGGCGTCACAAGCTTTGCAAACACAGTTGAAAGTACAGACTGTGCCCTGCATTTTGTGTTTTTAAAACCTCAAAGTAAATGCCAATTTATGGTTTCTACACCTCCTGGTTTTTGGAGGTACTAAATGTAAGTGGTTATTATAGTTATTATTTTGGGAAGCTGTAAGTGACCTTTCATTGTTCTTTCGTTGGTCTTGATTGCTAAGTTACCTGTCCAAGTGGGGAAATCAGTCTCTTGTGTTATGATGTGTGTGTTCTGTGGGCTTGGCAGCATGTTGCTTGGATCTTATGCTCAGAATATAAAAAAATTTTTTTTTGTCTCCATTCAGTTTATTCCGCCAGGCATAAAACACAAATGTTCTTATTTACCAAACTAGTTATGAGTAAACAAGAACAGCTTGTTAAAAACCATCATTTCAATTAAAGAAAACACAGAGTACCGTTTAAAAGACATAATTTCTTTATAATTCTTGTGTTGTTCATCTTTGTCGTGAAACTATAGCAACTGAGAAAAGGATATGTCCAAATTTATTTCATCATCTAGAAAGAGACTAAAATAATTGTGAACAGAGGTAGGGTAGGATTGATAATATGATTCAGGGAGAATTTCCAGAAGGAAAGATTTATAATGAGAATCTTGGAGAAGCAAATACATCCTGGAAAAAGAAAAAAATCCACCAAGATTCAATACGATTCAAAAAATGTTGAGTACCTACGATGTGTTCTACCCTGTGATTATGACATAGGAATGTGCATAAAACAGGGGCGTTTTCTTTCTTTCTCTTTTCTTTGTTTCTTTCTTTGAGAATTTCAAGTCTAGAGCAAGAATTGGGAAGCTGGAGAGAGTCAGACACAGTTTGAAGTATCTAAGAAGTTTTTACAAAACTTGACCAAAAAGTAGCATTGTACCATGGAGGGAAGATTAAAGGAAGCTAGACAGGAAACTGTTAATAGCAGCAAAAAAAATTAAGAGATAGAAATTCAGAGTCATAAAAACTGTAGCGCAAATTGAATAGCAAAAGAAAACTAAGGTGCGGCGAGGAAGATCATCTCAGCAGATCTGGGGGATTTTAGTTCCAAAAGGAAGGGAAAGTAGGTGGAATTGGCACTGGATTTTTAGGAGAGGCCACAATTAGCATCGAACCAAAAAGACCTCTCTGAGATGTCGCTGTAGAGACAGAAACAGAAGCAGAGATAATTGGGTCTTGGGGTGGATGTAGAAAGAAAACGACTCTTTAAAGCTACAATGTAGAAATTCTCAAACATTTCTTGAACCCACATTTGTATTTCTTACAATTCAGATCCATCTCCAGTTACAAGCAAACAAAGCAATTCCGTTCTGGTGGTTTTCACAAACCAAACAGGAGGTGCAATTCCAGGTGGTCACCTGTCGGAGGCTGATAGTAATGGGTGACTGCCAAAGTCTTCTTTGGAAATGCTCTGTGTTTTCATGGTGACCCCCTTAGAGACCCTCCCCATAGTCGTGTGTGCTGTTGTATCACAGAGGAGTCCTTCACTGAACACCCACAGGGTGAGATGCTGATAAGATTCACAGGAACAATTTGCATCCACTTGTAACCTGGAAGAATTTAATGGGATACGGTTCATTACGATGGGTCCAGAAAATCCATCCGTCGTTGCCAAGTTAAACTGGTCCGTTTCAGATTCAGAGCGAGAGTTTTTCTGAGCGCCATGACTGCAGAGGACCATCATACTGAAACTCTCTGCAGGTTGTTAGGACCATCCTAGTGAAAATCTCTCCCAGAGTTTAGGTTGTAGGTTCTGCCAATGGAGATGATTTTGACGGCTCATGAGGCTCAGGATTTCTTAGTGTGCCTGTCAGTGTATCTACACGTGGGATTCCAGACCGGACTAACCCTAGTAGGAGATAACTTATGGAATTGTTTTTTCTAGTTTACGGTAATGCTGGGTTTCACAAATCTGTTTTTATGTATCTTGTCATTCTTGGGACAGAAAACATGCTTTGTGAAAATAATGGGTCACTTTTCATTAATTAACTGAGGAACATCTCCCTGACTCTTGGATTTGGGATATATTCAAATAATAATAATAATTCTACAATACTGAATGATTTAATGGTTTGGGAGAGATAGCCTTTGTCATTGAAATATGCAGAACCAAACAAAATAAAACAAAAATTACTCTGAACCATCTGAAGTATCACAGACCTTCCAAAATATTTAGAAATTCAAACTATTTAGAAATACATTCATATTTACAATTCTCATGTAGAGATTGAAAATCCTCTCGAAGTGTAGCTGGAAGGAAACTGCAGACGGGGGTGCAGGGGTCGGGGAGGGGAGGGGTCTGCCATCTCGAAGGCTCTCCAGGCGAGCCTTACGTGTGCCGAAGTGTGAGAGCTCTGGTTTAAAATATTCCAGACAGTAGTGTAAGGGAGGAAAAATAACTTTCCCTTCTGAGTTGTTGGCTGGCAGCCCTGTAACGAAAGACAGATCAACAAGAGAGATCTCAACAGGAGTTTGCTAACCTGTCTACCTCGTGTCTACACGGGAGACGCCCCAGGGAGACGGGCAACTCCTGCAGGGGCTGAACACTCCAGCTGGTGCTGCATCTTCAGCAAAGAACAGACTTTGTGGGGCAGTGGCAGGAGGAAGGACAGAGGTGGTAGCCTTGAAGGCTGGAGGTCGAGGCTGCTTGGTAGCGTTTGTTACGTAGAGTCTTCCCCTGTCTTCTCCAGGCTCAGCGGGTCTCACGCTGTCTCTGGGTTAACCTTTGTTCCCCCAGAGAGAGCTGGAAATGTATGTCCTGCTTTTAGGCAAAGGGGCGGAGGACAGAGAGTTTTTCTTGTCTTCTTTTCAGTTGCCTTCAGATTAAATTAATCCGTTCGCCAAAGTGGCCTTTTTTTTTATATTGAAGTATAGTTGATTTACAATGTTGTATTAGTTTCTGGTGTACAGCACAGTGATTCAGTTACACATACGTGTGTGTGTGTGTGTGTGTGTGTGTTCGTGTGTGTGTGTGTGTGTGTGTTCTTTTTCCAATTCTTTTCCATTATAGGCTATTACAAGCTATTGAATATAGTTCCCTGTGCTGTACAGTAGGGGCTTGTTGTTTATCTGTTTTATATATAGTCACGTGTATGTGTTAATCCTAAACTCCTAATTTACAAAGTGGCATGTTTGGGGCTGGCATACTCTGTCCCCCTTCAATAGAAAATACACAGGTTGTCTAAATTCATTTTATACATTAGTATAACATTAATTTAAAAATTGGATGGTAAAATTGAAAACAGAATAGAGTAGTGTTCTTTATGAACACAGATGAAAAATTCTTAAAATGTTGGCAGGTGTCACAGAGGTCTAGCCACACCCCCAATAATGTAATCAAGTCGGTTTTATTTCATGAATAAAAAAAGTTTCAATTTCAGTTATTGTATCAATACAATTAATGATAAAAAGAACTGAGAGAAAAATCTACGTAACTGTATCAGTGGATGTTATATTGATATTCGATGAATGAAAGACTTCTTACAAATAACAAATAATATTAAGTGAAACAGATATTGAAACAAACTGCTTAAATATGACATTATTTACTTAAAATAACAATCATCAGTCAAATAGATTCTGGAGAATTTCTATCGCAGTTGGGTACGGAAGCATGACACCAGTTTTAATTGCTATTGTTAAACATTCTCTGTTTAGTTTTAATAAAGTGCAAAAGAAGACAATAAAGTTTACTTTAATGTTAGATCAAGAGACAAAATTGTCTCTGTTTGCAGACTCTGTGGAGACTAGTGAAAACAAACCAGAATTAAGCAAGTCTTACCAGGGTAAATTAACAGTACAAGTTACACGCACAAATCAATAGATTATTTTTTCCTCTGGAGTTGATAATAATCCCTTAGGAAAATAATGAAAAAAATGTACCAACTCATAATTACGCTGAAATGATTAGTTCATAGACATAAATGTAATAAGAAAGACTTAGAATTTATAAGAATGTATAATTTATTTTTGCAGAAATCTGTAAAATCTTGTTAAGTACAAAATACAAAACCTGACTATATGTAGAGATAATCCATCGTCCTGGAGTTGAATACTTAATTTTATAAAAACACAAATACATAAATTGAATGCATACCAGTAAAATCCCAATGCACATAGGGGAGCGGAGGAAAAGGATTAAATATTCTTCACATTCCAGTAATAGCCAAGGATATTGTGAAAAAATTTACCATAACGTTCCTGTTAATTAACATAGACAATATTGGTGAAGAACTAGGTAAATACATTCATTAACTAGAAGAGATTACAGATACGTGTGTAAATACACATACATTCAATATATAACAAATAATACATATTAAATACGTATGTAATCAATCCAACAGTTTAATTCAGCAGGAACAAACTGATTAATTTCTTTGATAAATGGTTCTGTCATCATTGTCTATATGGAATAAAAAATGAATAAAAACCTTTCATTCCTATGTCCAACCGTATTTATAAGCAAATCCCACATGAGTTTACCAATTAGTGAAAAATATACGCTGTTAGAAGAAAATTGAATAGACTGACTTACTGATCCTGGAGTCACCTTATTACTGGCTTTTTTTTTTTTTAACAGTAATATGTTTTTCTTATTTTTGAGTTATTTTGTTTTGGGTCTTCTGGTGTTAATTGAAAATATCTTTATTGCTACATTGGACAAGAAGAAACATCTCCCAAGCCTAAATTCTGTCGTCAACAAGCTGTAGATTATATTTTAAGAAGTTATAAATGCAAGGCGTTCACATGTAATTGAATACATACTCATTTAAGGACAAAAACAGGAGACAACACTTCAAGTCCGTTGATACACAGAAATCACAAAAGAACATTCAACTTTTCTTGCCATCTGGGAAGGTCTCAGCCGTGTGATTTGTGCTGTTAGCATGAAATAGTACAAAATAGAAAAGTGATATGTGAGGGATGGTAATAAAAGATTTGTGAGTCAGTGCAGAGGAGAAAAAAAAAAGCAGCAGGAAACATAGTTTGCAGCTTTACATAATTCAGAAAAGAGTTTGAATACCCACCCAAAACGCAGCAGACAATAGATGTGTTGGCAGGGGAAAGGAACACGAATAAAAGGATGTGTTTGTTTTTGTTTTTTCAAACCAAGCTGGATTAGTGACAAGTAAATTAATGGCCTTGAAATAGGTCTCAGCAGTTCAGCAGAATTTCCTGAATCTCCAGAAGGCAGGGCTGAGGTCTGCGGTGATACAGATGCACACTGAACAGGCACCAGGGGTAAAGATGCGTATTTATTGGGTTTTGGGGGAAGAACGTAGGACTTCAAGATGGATTATGCCATCCTTGAAGACTATGACAACCTCGTGGTCATATTACTTTCAGACTAGCAGGTCTTGGTCCCTGATAGTTTGCATTTGTAACAGAAAGAGGAACATCGTGAAGGAATTATGGAAACTTTTGCTTTAGCTCGTGAAGAATACACCACTGTGGGAATTGCCTCCTCGTTGTAAACAATTGGAAAACTCGGAAGATGTGAAACCACGGTTTTCAGACTTTGGACAATGGGCAACACGACTGTGATCCTTGCGATGAGGGCAGCTAACGAAGCAAGCAGTCAGTGGCCCCTGCAGCTTACTGTCCAAGCCAGTTTCTAGACCTTAGCTGAAGTAGGAGGAAGCTAAACTGGGCTCTGTGTGCTGAATCGAGGTCACAGGGACCTGAGTTCAGAGTGTGAGGAGGCTGAGGGTGCCTGGTTACACGAGGCAACGTGGTGGAGAGGAAGGGCCGGCACACAGAGGGAGTTCGGGAGACCTACGTCGGGGTCTCTGCCTCACTTTGGTGTCTACGCCGGGAGTAGAGACCCAGCAGAACTCACCCAAGGATGGGAGCTGTTCACGTCCACACCAGCCAGCGTGGAGACACCTGATGGTACACAGAGCTTATCACCGTGAGCACCGACCAGAAAGCCAACGGGCGAGACAAAAGCCTGGGAGAAAACATTCACGAAACAAGGCTCTGACAAAGGACTGAGGCCCACAGTATACGAAGGGAATGTGCTGCTCAGTGATAAAAAGACACACCGGGCGGCTTTTCCAAAGGACAGGGACTTGGACAGATGATTCTGCAGAAACACAAGTAAATGGCCAGTAAACACACAAAAACCAATTATATCCCAACGGTATTTGTTAGGAGTCTGTGGGGAGATTCCAGTAGATACCAGACACGAACACTGAGCAGACTGACAACGTCCGATGTTCACAATGACGTGGGGCAACTGGAAAGTTGGTACGTATTTAGGGCAAGTGTGAAATGGCCGTGATTTTGGAAAGACTGCTGGACGTTGAATAAAATACTAGATGACACAGTGACTTAGCCATCCCACTGCTCTTTACCTAAGATAATGAAGACTGATGTTCTGAAAGACTTGACAAGAAAATGAAGAGCAACTTAATGTATTTGAGGTTAAGAAAGAAGAAAAAAGGAGGAGGTGGTCCAAGTATTAATGGACAGAAGAAAGAACAAAGCACTCTTTTGCAGCGCTCGGCAGTGAAGATCATACAACAGTGATAATTCTATGGAAAATGTTGGAGGGAATGAAAGGATCCTCAGCTAAATGAGCATCCACCATAGGACCCGATTGTCTTGAAGCTCCAGAACAGACAAAGCCCTTATTTGTTGGAGAAAGTGCGAGCTCCGCGTGGCCTTGGTCTGGCAGGTGCGGAGCTGGACTGAAACTTGTCAGGAGGGGACCGCCTGGGAGGCCTGTGCTCGGGATCCTGATGCGGTTTGGGCCCTGCACGTGTGCGCTGCTGTCTCCTCGTCCATGGCATCCTTGACACTGACGTATCTCGGGCATCGGACCATCTGATCGTCAGGCCATCGGGGTGGTCTCCCCTGGCCTGGGGTGGTCACTGCTGGCTATCTGATCGCCAGGTTCTCGGGACAGACTTCGGGTATCGGGTGTGTCCCCTGGCCGGGGCGCTCGCTGTCCTCTGGTCTCGATTGCGTCCCCCAGGCCCAGTCCACCTCCTGCTGGGGTCCATCACTGACTCGGTTATCGACTCCTCTTCCTGGAGCAGCTTCACAGCGGCTTGTGCTCCCTGGAGCGACTGTGCTGGCAACTGTCTTCCCTGGACTGAGGGAATTACTTCCTGTCGCCTCCTCACTGACTGTTGACCTCGGACTGACACAGTCATTCATTACTTTCCCTGTTCTGATGGAACTGGTCATCTCATCCTCAGTGTTTTCCCTGGACTTTCTCCATCATCGACTCGTTTCCCTAGACTGACTCGGTCATCGACTTGTTTCCCTGGAGTGACTCAGTCATCGACTCATTTCCCTAGAGCGACTCGGTCATCAACTATTTTGCCTGAACTGACTCGGTCATCGACTCGTTTCCCTGGAGTAACTCGGTCATCAACTATTTTGCCTGGACTGACTCGGTCAACAACTCATTTCCCTGGACTACCTGAACTCGTTTCTCTGGGCTGACTCAGTCGTCCACTCTTTCCCTGAATTGAGTGATCATCTGTTTACCCTGGATTGAGTTTTCATTGACTTTTGCCTGGAGTGAGTAGGTCACTGATTCGTTTCCCTGGAGTGACTCGATCATTGACTCCTTTCCCTGCAGTGACTCGGTCATCAACTCGTTTCCCTGGAACGGCTCGGTCATCAACTATTTTGCCTGGACTGACTCGGTCATCGACTCATTTCCCTGGAGTAACTCGATCATCAACTTGTTTCCCTGGAGTGACTTGGTCATTGACTCTTTTCCCTAGACTTATTTGGTCATCGACTTGTTTCCCTGAACTACCTGAACTCGTTTCTCTGGGCTGACTCAGTCGTCCACTCTTCCCTGGACTGAGTGATCAACTGTTTACCCTGGATTGAGTTTTCATTGACTTTTGCCTGGAGTGAGTCGGTCATTGACTTGTTTCCCTGGACTGACTCGGTCAACAGCTGTTTTGCCTGGACTGATTCGGTCATCGACTCGTTTACCTGGGCCGACTAGTCCTTGACTGTTTCCCTTGTAGTGACTGGATCTTCATCTGTGTTTCCACAGACTGAGGGAATCACTCATTGCCTGCCATCTCATCCTCAACTGTTTACCTTGGAGTGATTCGATCATAGGCTGTTTTCCCTCAGCTTAGGAGATTCTGTCCTCGCCATCATCAGCTGTTTTCCCTGTACTGACTCGGTCATCGACTATTTACGTCTCGAATGACTCTCATCGACTGCTTTTCCTGGACTGCGGCAGATGACGAGTCGCCATCTTGGTTCTAGTTCTTAAAAGTGAGGTTCTTGGAAATTAAAAATATGTATTTGTATATTCATGCGTGTAGAAGCACACCGGTGTACCTGAGTGTCCCTCGAGGAGAGCCACGCCTCTGTGCGTCCCAGTGGAGAGTGTTGGAGGGTCTCTCCATGCGTTAAACTCCCCGCGTGACAGGTGAGGCCCGGGCCCGAGCGTCTTGCGTGTTTTCCTCAGTTTTTCAGTCAGTGTACTTGGACTTGTTCTCCGGGAAGGGTTTCACTTTGCTTTCCTCAGACTTACTAAGAATTTAGTGTTAAGAATGTGGGCCCTCTCTTTGTTATGTTGCAAATATTTATCTTCACTTTGCCTGAGTTCTTGTGACTTTACGGCTTTTTTTTGTTTGTTTTTTTGGTTCTGCAAATATGTGTATTTTAAATTATAGAGACAAATTTATCAATCTTTCTTTGTGTCTGGATTTTGAATGACCTTTAGAAAACAGTACCGCACACCAAGTTTCTGGGAGAGTTAATTTACTTTCCCCCCAGAAGGTGTGTATTGTTTCCGGGAAAATTAATTCACTTTCCTCGAGAAGATGTGTGTGGTTTATGGGAGAATTAATTCACTTTTCTTCAGAAGGTGTGTGTTGTTTCTGGGAGGATTAATTCACTTTTCCCCCAGGTGTGTGTAGTTTGCGGGAGAATTAATTCACTTTCCCCTCAGAAGGTGTGCTGCTTCTGGGGGAATTAGTTAACCCCCCCTTCCCCCCCACCGCCCCCAGAAGGTGTGTGTGGTTTCTGGGAGGATTAATTCACTTTCCCCCAGAAGACGGGTGTTGTTTCTGGGGGAAAGTGAATTAACCAAATTCACTTTCCCGCAGAAGGTGTGCGTTGTGTGGACGCAGCGGTGAGCGCGCGCACGTGCGTTCAGACGCCGGCTTCAGGGGAAGCTGGTCCTTGTGCAGGACTGAGATGCGCCTCCCGGTGCCGTTTTCCACGTGGTTCCCGGGCGCCCGTCACCGTTTGGCAAAAGTCCGCCTTCGCCGGGGTCGGAGGGGCCGCGCTCCCCACGGCTGCACCCCTGTGTCCGTGTGTGTTTCCAGGGGCGCAGGTCTGTCCAGGGCCCGCAGCGCGGCTCCGCGCAGACGCGGTGTCACGTGTGTGGAATCGGGGAGGACTGCGCCTCCTCCAGCATCTGTGGCCGCCTCGGGGCTGGTTCTTCCGCGCGAACTTCCCTGTCGATTCATTTGACTCTCTACGTTGGCTAACACTCTTCTTTTTACTGTCATAACACTAATTTTATGTTACCCAGAATTGACAGCTTTATGATTTCAAGTCATCCTATTCAAGGATTTTTTTTTTCCATTTCTTCAATCTACTTTTCTTTCCGTTTTCTTTTTTTTTTCCCCCTTTTAATTTTTTTATTATAGATTTATTTGGCGTATTTTGTTTTAATTTGATTCCTGGGTATGTTAACTTCTTTGGTGCTATTGTATAGAGAGTTTTCCGTAATATTTACTACAAATGTTTATTTGGGGTGTATATTAATGCTTTCTGAGTGTTAATTTTTATGGTTAATTTACTCAATTATTTTGTCGTTTGAATTAATTATATCATTGATTTTCTAAGGTTTTCCAGGTATCAGCTGCACAACAATTTGAATGTTTATTTTTCTAATTCTTATACCTCTAATTGGTTTATTTTGTCTCCTTCAATTAGCAAACATTTCCAGCATAATGTTGAATGTTTTGGGTCTTTTCTGGCATTTTTTTCTAACTCTTTTTTTTTTAATTGAAATATCGTGCATTTTCAATATTGTGTTAGTTTCTGGTGTACAGCAAAGTGATACGGATGTGTATATATGCACATGTTTCAGATGGTATTAGGCCCTTTTTGCTTGGTCTTAGACTGGCACATGCCTGGATATTCTGTAAACCGGCAGTACATTTGATTTTAAAGATCAGGGGTCTTCATCTTTTTAAATGACTCTTTTACATCGGTTGGATTTTTTTCCTTGAAATACAGTTGATTTACAGTGTCATGTTAGCTTCAAATGTACAGCAAAGTGATTCAGTTATACATGTGTATGTATATATATTCTTTTTCATATTCTCTTTTATTATAGGTTATTACAAGAAAATGAATGTAGTTCTCTGTGCTGTACAGAGGGACCTTGTTGTTTATTTTATATATATATATATATGTATATATATGTTAGTTGGTATCTGCTAATTTATCTCTTCCTACACCCTTGCCCCATTGGTAACCATAAGTTTATTTTTTATGTCAGTGAGTCTGTTTCTGGATTGTAAATAAGTTCATTTGTGTCTTTTTTGTAAGATCCCACATATAAGTGATATCATATGGTATTTTTCTTTCTCTTTCTGGCTTACTTCACTTAGAATGACAATCTCTAGGTCCATCCATGTTGCTGCAAATGACATTATTTTATTCCTATTTATGGCTGAGTAGTATTCCACTCTATAAATATACCACAACTTTATCCAGTCATCTTTTGATGGACATTTAGGTTGTTTCCATGTCTTGGCTATTGTAAATAGTGCTGCTATGAACAGTGGGATGCAGGTGTCATTTTGAAGTAGGGTGAACATTGGGGTGAGTGTATCTTTTTCAATTAAGGTTCCTTCTGGATATATGCCCAGGAGTGGGATTCCTGAGTCATAGGGTAAGTCTATTTTTAGTCTTTTGTGGACTCTCCATACTGTTTTCCACAGTGGCTGCACCAAACTGCATTCCCACCAGCAGTGTAGGAGGGTTCCCTTTTCTCCACAGCTTCTCCATCATTTGTTATTTGTGGACTTTTGAATGATGGCCATTCTGACTGGTGTGAGGTGATACCTCATTGTAGTTTTGATTTGCATTTCTCTGATAATTAGTGATACTGAGCGTTTTCTCATGTGCCTACTGATCATTTGTATTTATTCCTTGGAGAATTGCTTGTTTAGGTCTTCTGTCCACTTTTTTATTGGGTTGTTAGGTTTTTTTGTTACTGAGTTGTGTGAGCTATTTATATATTCCGGACATTAAGCCCTCGTCACTTGCATTGTTTGCAATTATTTTCTCCCGTTCCATAGGTTGTCTTTTCATTTTATTTGTGTTTTCCTTTGCTGTGCAAAAGCTTATAAGTTTAATTAGGCCCCATTTGTTTATTTTTGCTTTTATTTCTATTGCCTGGGTAGACTGATCTCAGAGAACATTGCTGTGATTTAAATCAGAGAATGTTTTGCCTGTGTTCTGGTCTAGATTTGTGATGTCTTAAATTTAAATCTTTAAACCATTTTGAGTTTATGTTTGTGTATGGTGTGAGGGAGTGTTCTAACTTCACTGATTTACATACGGCTATTCCCTATTGGCATTTTTTTCATGACTCCCGCTTGATTGTGGCATCTTTTCATTGTTATGTTAGATTCTGTTTGATAATATTTTGTTTAGTATTGAAGCATCAATATTCATAGTTGACATTAGTCTGAAATACCCTTTCATTATTGACCAGAGTACTTTCTAGTTACAATGGACAGTCTTTCATTATGAATGCACACATTTGGAAATAAGATAGTTTTCGGTTGTGTGTAATCTTGACATATTAAAATAATCTGTGACACTCTTAGAAGTGTATTCAGCTTTATCCTGGTATTGTAGCGATTTGACAGCTACAGGTGACCTTGAACAGCGTGGATTTGAACTCCCAGGACTCACTCGCACATGGATTCTTTTCA
Organism: Camelus ferus; assembly: GCF_009834535.1. NCBI lineage: Eukaryota > Metazoa > Chordata > Mammalia > Artiodactyla > Camelidae > Camelus > Camelus ferus. Next base: position 9,660,965 of record NC_045732.1, read on the forward strand.
CTAAACACGTGCTAAGCACTACAGGCAGGATCCACAGCTGGTGACTCCACAAATGTGAGAGCACAGAGCAGGAGGCCCCTGTGCAGTTACCCCTGGGTTTCGCCTGTTTTGGGGGAGGGCACCCCTGACCCTCACGGCATTCCAGAGTCTCTTTTAGCAGTTGGACATTTTACATTCTTATTCTTTAGTCCATAAATTCATTTTTGTATTTCATCCTTGCCAGAGAATTTTAACGGCAACAGACAGACTTTTTGGAAACATTTTGATTGTATGTCTGTTTCCCTTTCATCAGAGATGTTTATGAGCTGAAAACTAAATTTCCCTAATTCCCAAGACAGCTGTGACTCAGGTGTTAATGCTGCCCTCCGGATTGAGCTGTCATTGCGTTTTTGTTAATGATAATTTATCAAAACGGAATTACACAGCACATTTGTATGACATAAGTTTTCACGGGGGACATCTGGGGACAGTCGGGCAACAGGAAATTGTACATAGATTCCAGTGTTCTCTTGGCCCCCACCCTCCCAAGTGGACCTTACCAGTTGGGCGGCAATAGTTCTGTCCGTCCTGGAACCAGCAAGTCACTGGACTCAGAACCGCCACCCCAGTTACCTACTCTGGAGCAGGTCAGCACCACCTGGTCAGGGACACCACCATCAGAAGTGAGAGACTTCTTGGTCCTTTTCCTGAAGCCTGGACTACAGGCTGCTCACACTTGCCTGAAACATTGTTTAAGCTCTGAGTAACATGTTCACCCCACACCTCATTCGTGCATTTTTTAGAAATATAATTGCATGAGAGTGGGGTTTTATTGTCTACCATGAATCACTGTTGTAGCCACAGTATCTCATACTGAAGTGCAGATTTAGGGTGGAATTTAAAACGTGCATACATGCCTTATTTGTGTGTCTGTGTGTGCAGGAAATAAAGATCTGAAACATTAGAATATAGAGCTGAAATGATGGGAAATGATGTTTTAGATGATTGTTACCACTCTCAGGAAAAAGATGCTTTAAGGCCAATATGATAAATCGAGACAAAGGACAACACGTAACATATACAACAGAGGCAGGTGATTCACCAGTAAAAGATTCCAGATTCTGAGCTTGTACGTAACTGACAATATTGCTCAAAACAAGAAAATAAAAACTGCAAGGAAATGTTGACAGAAACTAAGGAAATACAGAAAGAAACAAGGACGGTGGAATTTGAGTCTTGCACGTGTTCTCCGTAGGAATGTGTTTTCTGTTGTTTGTCCTTGTGGGAACTTGCGGGGACAGAAGATGGTCGTGACCCTAGACCCTGAAGACAGAGTTTGTGCCTTTAATCTGTACGCTGTTGGGGAGGGTGGGGGCGGAGGCCCCTCGCCGGCTGAGTCCAAATCAGGCTGGAACAGAAAAGGGGAAGTTTCTCATCAGATGCTGGCTGTCTCCCTCCTGTGGCTCTAGGTTCTGAGAAGCCCGGGTGGCAGCTGGGGGCGTCAGGGCGACTCCCGGGAGGGGCGTGCGGCTCGTGAAGCCGCAGGGCCGCCTGGACTGTCCGCCCCCAGCAGGGTCACCTTGAGGGCCCGGGGCTGGAGCGTGTCAGGGTCCTTTCTGCAGGGCTCCCGGGGACCCACGCAGAGGGGTCTGCGTGTAGATCAGCCAGAGCCGGGGCCGCCGCCGCCGCCGCCGCCGCCGCCGGGAGAGACCCGGCGGGGCGCCCTCTGCGGAGCAGCCCCCCCGCCGGGAGCCGTCAGCTGTGACAGTGATGTCACAGGCGGGGCGGGACTGGACCAGACTGAGCAGCGGCAGCGGCAGCGGCAGCAGCAGCGGCAGCGGCGGGACCCCTGGCCCAGGGCTTCCGGGAGGGTGCAGAGGGCGAAGTGATGAGGGCCGGGTGTGCACGTGGCTCGTCGTGGGCAGGGCGTGTGGTCGTGAGTGAGGCAGGGAGGCCCTGATGCAAAGACAAAGGGCTGAGGCGGGGGACGCAGTGGCGGGGACGTGGGGACGTCACACACTAGCGTAAACCCAGAGGGGGCTTTGCGCGGGGAAGGCCTGACCGCAAGCCCCACTGACACGTGAGTCCAGCAGCTTCTCTGGAACCAAGGACGCTGTGAGCGGGAACGTCAACGTGGGTTTGTGGACACGCGCGGGATGTCTGTCGTTGCAGGGAGCTGCAGGAGGCAGCAGTGGGGCTCTGCAACCCAGACGTGAAACAAAAATAAAAAACATTTTTCTCTGCTGTTAAAAAAGGAATTAAAGCAGAGCATCCATGATGAATAGAATATTGAAATTTGAAATAAAGACAACATCAGTATCACTGATTTCCTTTTGCCGTAAGCTCCAGTCTGGCCAGGCGCCACGCGTTACCCGCCCTGTAGTTATAATTTTGAGGCTCTATTCTTTATGGACCCTGGCCCAGGGGTAAATTCGGAGCCAAGGACACCCTTCTAGCCTGGAGCCAACCTTCCAAGTCAGCTCAGAATATTCATCCTATTTTACCAAATAGAACATGGGGAAATGCATTATTAAAACACATAGAACTTACGAGGTGTTCCACCTCAAGTGTTTACTGACTTAATGAGAGTAAAGGGTTTGATGAACGTCAAATGCACAACTTTGGCTTACTATGTATTTTCCAGCGACAAAGTCTCAGTAGTTCAGCATTTGAATGTTACATGATTCATGAGATTTGGGTTTTTTTTTCCCTTCTCATCTACAATATGTGACTCTCATTTTCTCATCCTGACAATCACGCCCAGAAAGTCAATCTGCTGTTTTTATATTCCTTTCGACTGCCAAGAAGAGAAAAAAAAATTTTACCTTCTGTTAAAAAGCTGTGAAATTCTCACACACAGTGGTTTTTCAAATTCCAATTCCATACAATTCCTAAGAGAATGATTTGTGCATTAACCAGGAGGAAAGGAAACAAATATTGTAATGCATGGCTTTTAATTTCACATTCTGGGGGTTCTCAATTTAAAAATAAATAGGAATGTTTAAAAGATCATATACTAATGTTACAGTAAACACCTTAATGCTTTATATTAAAACTGAGATATGTTGGCTATAAAAGCTCTTAAACCTTTTAATTCACAAAGTGCTTGAAAATTGGAGCATCCAGGCCCGCACGTGTGAAACAGCAGTTATGCCTTAAAGACTCTAAACGCTGTAAGATTTAGAGACGGAGTTAATGTGAGCTGCAGGCACGATCGTTGTGAGGGGAGTGGTTTTAGTGGCAGCAGTGATGGTCTGGGGGTCCACTCACACACACACACAGACACACAGGAAACCAAGGGCACGTCACAGCCTGTGCAGGAGTGTGCGTCTCGGTCAGCTTTGGGTTAGACAGTTTGCAAATTGCAGCATTTTCAAAATTCACAAAAACCAGTGCAAAGTGAAATTTCCGCTAAACTCCGGTTGCCCTGTTTTGGAAGATTATTAAACATTAACATAGGTTCCCAGAAGACTGGATTCTGCTTCTTCAAGTGCATTATTCTCAGATGAGAATTTCTCCCATCTGAGCGTGTAAACTGCTTCCTCAGCTGACCCCGGGCATGCAGCCTGCTTTGGCAAGTCCTACTTTAATGGATTATTCAAGGCAGATCCTTGTAAAAATACTTACTCAGGTTTTAACTTAGTTAATGATGATTTAAACTCCAAGATTCTTTGGGGGATAAAATACATCATTAAGGTATACTGTGACACATTCCATGTTTACGGTGTTTGCTTTTTCAAGAAGGAGTATTTTCTTGGAGTATTGAATTTCTTTCTAAATGTACTGGAAAATTTTGGAGGAATTACTGTTGCTTGTGACAGGATATTCGTCACGGGGGTTGGGGACAGGGCTGGATTAGGATGAGGGAAAGGAAGTGAACACTTTTTAACAGGGCATTTGTCTCATGCAAAGTTTAAGTTCGTAATCAAGGTGACTTTTAATGCATTTTCAAATGAAAATTCATGCAGAACACCCATAAAGAATAAAACATCGAAATTATAAATTCAGGATGGATAATGTGTGACGTGTGGCCAAATTGGAGCTTAAAGCAAAAGGAAAATCAGTGTTACTGATGTTGTCTTTATCTCAAATTTCAATATTCTATTCATCACGGATGCTTTGCTTTAATTTTTTTTTTAATAGTAGAGAAATTTTTTTTTTTATTTTTGTTATCTATCATTTTGGTAGAGAACCGGGTTTAAATTTTCTTTTTTTTTTTTTTTAACTGGAGTATGCTTCTCATTCATTCTTATTTTAAAAAATATTTCATTAAATATTTATCTCAATGACTGAGTTTTTTATGCACTTTAAATTTTATGCCCAAGCGTGGGCCTCACCGTCCTTACCCTCTTCCCCCGGCCCATGTTTGGGGGAGGGCTGGTGTCCCCTCTCCTCGCCCCTTTTGGATGCTACTTCTGTACTGAGTGGGACTCACGGAGTGATAAGCATTCCTGGTGCCATACGCGGTGACCAAGTTTGGCAAGGAAACATCCGTGGTGTTTGCATGTTCACAAGCCGATTTGGAATTGCGTTGCCCTTGTGAGATTTCTTATGATTAGGGGGACCAAAGGGGGCAACAAGATAACAGGGCCCTCTTGGCTGTGGGATGATAGGTGGAGAGAAGAGGCCCCTGGGGTCCTGGAGGACCTCTGATCAGTCTCATTCGATAGCAGTGTTCCAAGCATTTACTCTGAGAATTAAAGTGATTTTATTAGTCGCAGCTCCTATTTACTCATTCCACATACAAATGTCAAACAGCATGTGCCAGACAGTGTTCTTGGTGATAAATGTGATAGGAAAATTGCATAGACATACGAAAAATTCCCTACAGTATGTGTGTGCACACTTAAGTAGGTACACGTTTGTGCACACTTGTGCACACGTATGTGTGCTTACCTGCGGCCAGGCCCCATGAGTGTAATGGCTGAGATTACAAAAGGGAGAAAGGGACAGATCTGCTTCCTGTCCTCTGGAAGCTTGGTCTAGTTGGGAGAGGACGGTTGGGCAGTTCTTCCAGGCAGTGGGAACTTCATGTGCAAAGGCGCTAGGGCAGCACCTGGGGTGGGGTGGGGTGGGGCAGCAGTTAGGGATTTCTATCTTTATCCTAAAAGGATAAGAAGTTACTAAAGGCTCTTACAAATGGAAGAGGGACATGACATATTAGTGGTTTTAATTATGGACAAGATAGGGGTGGATCTGGGGTGATGGGTCCAGGAACAGAGGACTTGGTCCGTAAGGCTAGGAGGTGTGGACCATGGATGTAAAATATAGGTGTGTGTGTGTGTGTGTGTGTGTGTGTGTGTGTGTGTTTCCTTAAATCTTAGCTTTTGAGTGAAGAAATACAAGAAATGGAAACAAATCGACTGTGAGTCTTGCTATAATAATTTGGAACCAGATGAAGGACGTCTGGGTGATTTTTTTATGTCTAAGTCCTAGATTCTGATGTGAACAGCAACGTTCCCATGGGGTAGAGATGGGGGGGTCTTGGGAGAAAGTATCTCAAGTGTGGATGAGAAAATTCAGGAAGGTCTTCTGGTCCAAACTGGAGAAAATCTAGTTTTACGTAATGGTGGTTGATTTGGTGTGTAATCAGTAATCCCTGCTGCTAAAGGCTGTTACACGTTTATAATTTAGAGGTTTTCTGGTCCTTCCCAATGGTATTTGTTGTTTTGGTAGCTGCTAAACTGCTCAACCAAGGAGGAAAATGGCAGGAAATTTTTCAAAATATGGAAGTTCTGGAATTAAGTAAGAATTTCAAAATGCAGCTACACCTGCATAATGATTACCTCATGGCCCATTCTTCGAGCAAAGGCAGCCTATGAGAATATGGGAAAACCCACGCTGAAATCTGACCTGTAGGAAGAAGCAAACTGTCTCTGTGTTTATGTGACTGCGGATCAGACAGGTCTGGGGGCTCAGAGCCAACAATCTCCAGGGCTCCCAGGACTGCAGGCTTTGAGCAGACCCCAGCGAGGCTTAGAAATAATCAAGGAAACTATTGCCTCCTTGCCAAGGGGCCGTGTTTGTTTCTTATTAGCAATGCATGAAATTGATCGGCCCTGCAGCCGGCTGCCAATACGTCAGATAAAGTAGATCTCTCCCGCGGTGTACATCACAGTGAGTGACAACTGTAAGCCAGTCTTTAAAAAATGATTTCGGAGGACAGACTTGGCTTCCATACAGCTTGCAAATGGTCTCCTAACACAGGCAAGAAATTAATTACTTGCCGATGGAATTCCCAGGGTGCCCGATATTGTGTGCATTAATTCTTTCAGTAGTGCCATGAATGATGTCTTCAGAAAAGAAAATAGGTTCCCTGATAAATTGTGCCCAGTCCCCCTCGCCCTACAGATGCCACATAGACACAGAAACATTGCGTTATTTTCAACGGCTCTTTTGCACACGTCTGCCTAAGTCTGTGGGCTTTTTTAAAAAATTATTATTATAATCTTCAATTCCAGCCAGGACCTAGAAGAAAGAATGTACCCGTCCAAGATCAAAGGCATGTAGTGTCAGCAGCACTGTTTATTTAAAATGTAAATGCTTTAGTGATTTACTCGCTGTAACACACACTTCAGCGTGACACTCTTGCAGGCTGCGTGCTTGGGAAGGATATACGTAATTTGGTTCCCTGAGGAGAAATCTGGCACTGTCATCTGAAAAAAAAAAAAAATAGTATCTAATCTTGTATTGTCAATGTGTCTTCTGATTTTTTTTTTAAAGAGTTCAGTCTTTCTAAAAAAAAAAAAATCATAAAAATGAAATTAGGTATTTGTTGAACGTGGGAGAGCATTTTTGCAGGAGGAAATTGTGTGAATTAGATGCAGGCAGATGGTAAGATGCTGGAGGCTGCTGGCCCTCTCCATCGCTGGGGAAGGAGTCGTGGCAAGGTGATGGGGCAGTGGACACAGGCGTGCCCTGCACCGCCCTTAGCCAGAGAAGCCAAAGGGTGAATCTGACTCTCCTCCTCAGTTTGAAGGAAGGGTCTTTCTTGGAGGGATATTGTAATGACTTTAACACAAAAAAGAAAAAAAAACCCTATTCATTCTTTCTGTTTTTAGATACAACAGAGTAATACTAAGATGAAGGATTTTTTTCTAGGACTTTATATCTAGAGAACAGATCTTTCAAATGCAAGAGGGCAGTCTTGCCCCCTCTTGGGGACCCTTGTCAATACCTGGAGACGTTTTTGGTTGATGTATTTGGCAGGAGGAGGAGCTGGGTGCTACTGCCATCTAGTCATTGGAAGCCAGGGATGTTGCCAAAACATCGTACCTGCCACAGGGCGCCGCTCCCAATCCCCCAAGCACAGCAAAGAAATAGCCAGCCCAAACCTGCTCTGCTTTGGTTAAATAAAAAGTAAACGCAAAGGACTAGTGACGGCTGGAGACTAGTCAGCGCTGCCGAGGGGGAGAAACCCTGATCAGAACAGAGTTTCATCCGCCACGTAGCCCCAGTTTAGAGCAGCCACGGTCTAGGGCAGGTGGGGGAAGATTTCAGGCTTTCTTAAGATTTGCTCACAGAAGATCCTTCCTGGCTTCTACTGACTGCATGCTTTATAAATATATGTGAAAACAAAGAAGTTTGCATCCACAATTTTGAAAAAAAGAAGTACCTTACATAACCAAAACGAACTGTTTTCTTTTGAACACTCACCTCTGTATTTTCCCTAAAGAAATAAACTACTTTCTCTTCCTCCTCCTTTTCTTCTCATTTCTTGGCTCTCTTTGTCGTAGGAAAGCTTTGGTCACCCCCATTAAGTTTATTAATACTCCCAATGCAAACGTCTTAAATTCCTCTCTGTCTTGTAAAGTCTTTTTAAGTTTCAGAGCATAGCTTAATTGCCTGCACAGCAATTAAGATTTCAGCTATCAATCTAGCGGTTTTCTCTCAAGGGCAAGTACCAAACACCGAGTCCACAGAATTCCCGGGGGTACGTAATTTACCCAAGAAGGATACAAATGAGAATCGTCCTCACAATCATCCCAGACAGTCATTTTTCTTCGAAAGTTCCCCGAGGAAAACACACCATTGTTCATCTTTAAATCTGCAGCCTTAAAGTTAATGGCCGTGAGTGATTGATTGTTAGCAATATTAATACCTGTGTGCTGGTTGTGGCTGCTTAAAATCTTTGAGGCATCCTCTCTTCCTTTTATACATCCTCCCATTGTCAGTTGACTTTGCCCCACAGACTGTAACAAGCGACTAATATAGTGAACACCCACTTCTAGCCTCTTGTGGTTAAGGTGCAAGCGTGGTGTTCTGTTGACTGCGGCAGCATGGTTCACGAGTTGCTTACTGATGGAGCAGTGTAGCTGCTCCTTTATCAAACCAGTTCCTCACCGTGGTTCTAGGAGATTGTCTTGGAAATGTATCTTCAGGTCTCCTTTTGCATCCCTTCCAGAGACTGTCCGCTCGCTCTCTCCCCACAAATAGACCCTTCTCTACGTAAATTCTCTAAAACGGATAGTGTCACCTGCAGCCAACTGTTGTGAACACCCCAAGCTGCCATGACATGAACAGTAGCACTGACAGCAACAGTAAGGTCTGTCGAATGCTTTGTGAAGAAGCAAATACCCACGTCTTCCCTCTTCGCTGTTAAACCTTCTGTTTGGGCATATGAACTGTCCATTGTAGGAATCAGACAATTTCTTGAGAGGAGGCGCCTGGCAGGTCTGACACCGATGGCATGAACTCTCCAGTCTGCTACAAGCTCCACCACTCCCTGTCACCTTACACTCATTTCTACCACCTGCTTGAACACTGTAGGCAGCCTTAAGAATTTGCACCTCTTAAATATTCTGGTCCAATACCGCTTTTTTATTTTCAGAGGAAGAACAAAATCCCAGAGGGGGCAAACGCGTTGCTTGAAGTCTCAGAGTTTGCTGGTGGCATGAATGCATACACTTTTCTACTGTTCTGTGTATGCATTATTGACGGGCAGAATGCAAATCTAAAGATAGCTTTGTGTACGTGTGGGCAGGACAGGTTTTTCTTAACCCCCAGATGTGTTCATGATGGAGCAGTTCATTGAAGCAGATGAGTATTTTATGTTCTTTTTCAACACTGACAAATTAAGACATCGTTTTCTAGGAAGATATTTTCTAAAATCTGCGTATTTGGAGGAACATTTGTCTTTGATTGCCTTGTATGTTTTTATTATCCCTCCTACCGATTTCCTCTCTCACCAACAAAGTAAGAGTTTAGTCGGTATTCTGTCCACATCCCACTTGTCGGCCTTACACGGAACCACCAACCAAGTGCCCAGCTTTGGTTTCCTAAGATGCAAAGGACATATTTCCATTAGGAGATGAGCATCCCACGGAATAAGCCAAGAGGCCAGTGAGGAACGAGGTGCTGAGGGTTTACAAGTCAGATCTGCATCAGCCTCTTGTAAGTTGGCAGCTACTCAGCTTTGTTCTGCTTCCCGGCACCAGCAGCCTCTCTCTACTTGGAAAGACTTCCGTTTTGTTTTGTTTTGTCTTAATTAGGATGTGAATTTGGCCTCCATGAGCAGTGCTCCCACTTGGTAAATTCCTTAGTGCTTCCATGCTCGTTTGTTTCTGCTCTGCCCACAGGAGGAGCCGAGTGTCCTCCTTGGCCCCCCAGTGGGCCTCCTTTGCCTAGGCAGGGCCCGCAGGGCAGAGGAGGCACCTTCCTGGCTTGCCGCACGTGCTAATGGAGTAAACCTGCAGGGCGAAGCACTTTTACCCTCAGTGTTTCTGGAATGCAGGTGCCCGCGTGACTTAGGAGACCTTAAATTTTTCAGAGGAATTACTTGATGGGGAGATTCACTCTTCACAAGGAACCTGCTTTGAGATGAGCTAGGTTGGAATATTACTTTGAATAACCAATTCTCTTTTCGTATATACCCTTTGATATAATGCTTGAAAATATGGTTTGTGTTCAGGTCTTTGTGTCTACCAGCCTTCACTGAATAGGGCATCTCCTCAGTGCGAGGGCGGGACCACACCTGGGGGGTGCTGAGACGACTTGGAACCCTTCTAGACAATGGTGCCAGGACTTGAAGCCTGAGAAGAAATCTTCTTTGAGCTGAGCAGGGGGAAGGCATTCCAGAAACAAGGAGTGCCTATGAGCGGGCAAAGAGGCATAAGCAGACGTTCTGTTTAGACAGGTAGCAGCTGCAACGGAGTGGTTGATGAATCACTGGGCTCAGATGGGAACCCGAGAGGAGGTGAGGAGAGAGGAAAGGTGGGGAGACGTGATGCAAGGCGCTGGTGAACCATGCTAAGAGGTTGCCTTTTACAAAGTAGGAAATGCAGGGTCATTGAGGGGTCTTGTGCAGAGCAGTGCATGCTAACGTTTGTGTTTTAAAAAGATACAAACATAGGCATGTGAGCATCTTATACTGAATAGAATGGAGAAGGCCTGAATGTCCCTCATGAGAGATGCAGTGGAGTTTGGACGTTTCCAAGTGGTCCATCTTGAGTGAGAAAGAAGATAAGCCAGCTGGGTCTGCACTAGGGGAAAAGCAAATGAGTTTCGTGTTGGAGATAGTGAACTTGGGATTCCTATGGGGTAGAGGGGAGAAGATGCCAGGAATTAGAGAGATGATTGAAACGTTTTGGGATTCTCATGGTAATTATAGCCCTGAAATTAGATGCCATCTGTAAGGAATGTTTAGTAGAAAAAAAGAATGGATAGGAGAAATCATAATTTTCGCAGGGGGTACATCTTTATGATAATAGATCAGTAATTGTTGTTGTTGTTGTTTTTTCAATGAAATCTGGGAACGGGGCATTACCTGCATGGTTGTAATTTGCATGAAGTGGGAGGGTGTTGTCTCTTTTTGCCTCATTTTGTCTATTGCTGCATTTCTAGCTTGTGGAATGATTGCCCCTCATGTAAGAAATACTTTTTAAAAATGCTTATTGAATAAATGAATGAACAGAAGATTTTCTTCCATTATCAGCAAAGAGGGAAGCTTTCATTAAAAGTAAGTTTTCTAGATAATGCATGTTGAATTTCCAAGGTGATCTTGCCAGCAAACTACAGAAATTTAACCTTTTTTCAAAATGTTTATGTTCTAGACTATCTCCTGAGGTGTTTGAGACTTGCTTCTACTCAGCCCGGCGCCTTCAAAGCACCATGGCAGTCGCAGGCGCTTCTCAGTTGTAAGTGTGGTTTCTTATTTCGTAAGCTTTACATCGACGTGAGGTTGGTGTTTCTTCTCTTTCCTGTCACGCTTAGCCAAACCTGTGTGACTTGGCGAAGTGCTAAC